>NC_136513.1:99660347-99987847 GCF_053919585.1 Euprymna scolopes
GTGTTTTTTTCTTTTAATTTAAAAATTAAAATTACTAACAAGAATAATATGAACTGTTTAATGTATTACAGTTATTAATTTTAAAAAGAAAAAATATATACAGTATATCTCCTATAATTTAAACATCCGTTTCGGTCAAATTAGAGGATGCTGTTCAAGTTTCGTGATAAAAAATATGCTGCAGTTAACTTTAATTTTCTAAGAATTAAGAAATAGTAAATGAAATTCATTGCTATATGATACTTCATGTATATATCAAGTTGAGTTTACGATATACTTCAAGAATTGTTAAATATTATTACCAGGAACAAAAACATTGAAAATAAATTAAATCTACTCTTACTTCTTAGGTATTTATTACCTAAGTTATCATCTACAGAAATCATACATTTATGTAAAATTCAGTTTTTTTTTAATTTTTTCATTGGATGAGTCTCATTGCAGTTTCTATTTTCATCGATTGAGCTCTCGGGTGCTGCCATTGTATTCCGTAAGCTATCATGAAAATCTACAATTTCTTGGTGCTGTAGTTTCTTTATGATTATATCTCCTTGGAGTGACATTGCTTGCAAAACATAGTTGTAACTAAAGTAAGGACATTTTTTCTAAAAACTTTATAACCGTCTCCATAGACTTTTCTGCATCATCCCATGATATTGTTTCATCAGTGTACTTGGTCATTTACATTAGGGTCAAGAGAATTGGAGCTGTCGCTATTTTCATCACCATTACTGCTTTCAGGATATTGATCAGTAGTTTCCTAATCTTGTTACACCCACATTTCAACATCATTTTCATTAAGTGATTTAAGAAAAGCGTGATTGGTCGGTAACCGTTTGGTTTCAAGAATTTTTTCTAGACCAGATGTATTCTCTGGTGTTAGAGTTGCAAGCCATTGTGATGAGTTGTTTTACACTATTTTAAATATAGTAATCTGAAAAAAAATTACAGTTAGTGTAAATTTATTATCAATGGATAATCTACATTAATTACATAGTAGCAATATTAACATTTCTGCGTAATATCTGACTAAACAATGTAAACAGTTTGATTGCAACTCTGCATCAAATATGCTAATACAATATCAATGATGAGACAGTTCAACTTTAGAGAAAGTGCAGGTTTAGAAGAAGTCCAAATGAGAGGAAGCCAAACATTAGAGGAAGTTCAAATTAAAGAAGTGTTACTGTATTTATAAAAATTATAATAATTTAAATATAAATCGAATAATCATCAAAAATGAATTCATTCCTAAACAGGAATTTAAGACAATACTTTAGAGAAAAGCTTTGCAAATAAATACAACTGTACTAATATCAAAAATTACATATTTCTTATACCATCGCGTTTAATTTAAAAATTAACATATATTGGATGAATTCACAAAGCAATAAGAGAAACTTGAATTTTTAGCTTGTTTTAAATAGACAAAATTCATTGCAAAATTCGTAGGTTAATATGGTAAAATATGTGCTAATTTCTGAATTAATTATTAAAACATAACATTCGATTGAACCGTACGCTCATATGAACTTATTAAAATTGAAACTTCAATATACACTATGATATATCTACAAAATGTATAACGAGTGTTTTCAATTTGGAGCAATTTTTGACACCTTGAAACTATTTTAACCGGCTAAAAAAAACGGCCCATAATAATCAAATCATTTGAGGCTCATGGTGTCGCGATGCGACATTTAGTTATGGAGGAGACCGAGTTTGAAAATATGGATACAGACAGACTAACAGAAAATAAAAACAAACAGACAGCCATATAGCATTTTATATATTAGATTTTCCAAAAATCTAAATTTAGCGGTTTTTAATATTTTGTATCATCGTTTGAATATGCATTTAATACGAGTTGGGTTTCAAATATAAAGTTGTGTTTAAAATTACATTTTTGTAAAGAATCTTTAAATAAATGGTATATTTAAAAATGCATTAGTAGATAAATTTGTAACTATAGGTAAATTTGAAATCATGACTGTTAGCTTTTCATGGAAGTATATGCTCAGATTTAAATTATATTATTCAAATAAGTCTGAGATCTCATCGCCAGAGTTGTGACATTGCAAGTTAGGCAACAATAATATAAAAGTGTGGTATATTTACAATAAAGCAATCACTATATAAAAAATTGACGTTGTGATGGAAGAAAAAACTACACCTTTTCTTTATTGTTAGTTTGAAGATTTGGTCGAAACTCAACCGACTAACGAGTTCATTCCTAGCAATCGTTTGATTTATAAAATGAATGTCGACAAATAGTGATGTATAAAATTATATTATATTATAATAATGTAACTTTGAAATTATATTATAAGATAATTAGATAATTTTATTTAACGGTGAAATAAGAAAAGTAAGAGTGACGGGAAGCACTGAGATTTACGGAGGTTGATTTTTTTCATTTCGATCAGGAATTTGTTTGTCGATCTCACTCCAGCTTTGCCAATATACATTTAGGACGCACACGCATTTACCTTTAAGCATATATTCTGGAATATCGTGTTCGCTGTGAATACAGTTACATTTCGAAAGCAATTGTTTAGCGACAGTTGTTTACGTGACATTTGGAGCTGACCTTTGCCATAAAACTTACAAAATCCAGATATTTTATTTTCTAAAAGTAATTTCTGTGTCAGTCAACCGCAATTTGTTCCGTCCAGCAATGTGCATGCCTGTATGCATTTCATGTTCAGTGCAATTTCAACAAATTTATAGTTTCAGTAAAATGCTGATTTGGCGTAAAATGTATATTAAGTTGATAAAATTATACCTCAGTTTATTTTATTATTTTAAGTTTTTTACTGACTTACCACCCGAAACAATTTATTAATTTTAAAGGGGTTTCTTTTTGGAACTAGATGTTAAGGATACACTGTACGTAGTTGGGCAGCAAGATGCCTCTTCACATTACATTTGAACTTCTGCATTTCAGTACAGTCAGGGAAGCAGGGGCCTAGGAGGGAATTCTCGCAGTTTGTTGGAATAAGCTGTTCGAGTAGGCCTCCTTTCGGCAACTACATATTTCTACTGTTTAGAGGTTGGATTTTGCTGCTTGTCGGGTTTGTCGGGGGTATTTACTTCGGAGATGTACTAGCGCTTTGAGTTCATTCGTGCACTTACCAGTACATACTTGTAAAGCTGATGGGACGAAAATACTCCATGTATCGGCTAATACTGTAAAGATGCAGGATGCTCTCAAATGTGATAAACATTTTCTTACGGTAGAGGGAGCCACTTTCTTTGCACCAACCTTGGCAATTACCTAAATTGGTTCCAATTAATGTTGTTTTTGAATATTACGCCTATGAAGTTAAGGAAAGTACTTCCAGGTAGTGTATCATTTAGCTATGGTAATCAGTGTTTGAGAAGGTTTCTTGTAATTATAAAAAGAAGCTAAACATTATACAACTACAGACCAGAGGTGTTCCACTAGTCTTTAACCATTTTCAAACCAATATGTATTAATTGTTTACCCAACGAGTCTTTCATAGAGCGTAGTGTAATCATATAGTATACTTCTCTCAGATACAATTATATATTTGAGGTCATTTATGAATATCAGGAATATTCATGATCCATGTGTTGACTCCGGTGCATACCCGATTATAAATAATGTAGTTCAGATATACGACCAGTAATAGCATATGATTTTATTTAGATGAGAAGACTATCGTGAAACCCCTGTAAAAGACCTCTGATATTTCTAGAGCGACGAACGAAGTCTTACCTGCTTTATCCACTGTTTTTAGATATCTTCAGTAGAACTGACTTTCCTGAATTTATAGTAGAACTAGAGCTTGATTAGTAAAGTACTGAAAAATAGGAAGATATTTTAGTGTCAATTCTGCCACCAGTATTTTTGGAAAACTTGACAAACAGAATTCGATTTATTTGTTGAAGAGTTTGGGAATAACCGGAGAAACTATAGCGGAATAACTTTATAATGTAGAAATCATCAGATCGGGCTTACACTTTTTTTATATATCTTATTTTAATAATATAGGACAATATATCAAAACAATATGCTTTCGGAATGTCTAATTTTTAATAATAAAGTTGGGGTGATATCGTACAACATGGTTTCGATATGTTTAGTTTGTAATAATATAACAAAGTTTTTATCGGAACCCCGTGGTTTCGATATATCCAGTTTATCATATTATAGAAGATATATTTTTGGAGCATCATGCGTTCGATATGTGTATTTTTTAATTATATAGAGGGGTAATATAGGGACCACCTGCTTTCGATATATCTGGTTAATAATATAGTAGGGATAATATTGGGGCCAGATACTTTCGACATTGTTATGGTTAATAATAGCGGGGACAATATTTGGATCACCTGCTTTCGGTTTGTCTAATTTTTAATAATATTTGGATCACGTCATAGTAGGACCGCAACATTTCGATACGTCTAGTGTTTATTAATATAGCAGAGATAATATTGGAACGACCTGCGTTCGATATATGGAGTTATGAATAATATAGTCGGGAATATATATGTCTATGGTTTGATTTTACTGTAGAAATTTTATTTTTTCTTTATTTACCTCCCCTTCCTTTCCCCCCTCTCTCGGTGAATCTGGTGCTACTACTTCTGGCTATGTCTCGGGATATTTGATAAAAGGAAGAAGAAAAAAACACAACAGACTGGCAGAAGAAAAGGAAAACGCCAGAGCGGTGTTGCGACCTTGGAATTACGACAGAGTGGTTTTGCGGCCTCTGCTTTACACCAGAGCGGTGTTGTGACCTTCGAACTAAAGCACCAGAGTTGTTTTGCTAACTTTGACCTGCCAAAAGAAAAGAAAGCAAGTAAAAAGTATATTTCTTATAAGTGTACTTTATGAACCGCGAGAGGACTGATTTGGCAGCCCAGCCGAACTATACATTTCCTTCTTTCCCCATTCTTCTTTCTGATAAAATTTATACCGGTTTACCTTGGCCTTTTTTTATGAGATTAAATTTCTTTAGAACACTTAGTCTCGTGCAACGGGATAAAATTCGTTGAACTTGACGATAAAATTCCCGTTACTCTGCCAAATCAAGTGAATGATACATGTCTTATTTACTAGTAGTATTCCTACCCTGAATGGTTTTTTACACCGGTCTTACTAAGATTTATGTAAAGCAATTTTTTTTCTTTTTGAACCCAAAGTTTAGTTTCTCTAAATATTTCTCTATACGTAATTATTGTTAATTATTTCATCCAAATTCTATAAAAAGCATGTTCACCTGACTGTGGCTGTTTTATCCCTCTATTTTGGTTCTACATTCTGCCTTATTGAGTCGCCATCTTGTCTTGTTCAGTTTCGGGTTATGGCGAACTTTTAAGACGTTTGTCTTTAAAAAAGAGGTCCGTGTTTCTGATCTTTCCTGAACAGCTCGCTATTCCATCGTTTTTTCACTGTTCTTCTTAGATTTAGTTAGTTAACATGGCAACTGTTTCTGTGGACTTCTTGTTATTTATATTTGAGTCTCTATGAGATTCAAAGGAAATTGATGAATCCAGATATGTATTGTATAAGACCCAAGTAAATGAGCAATTGGCATCGGTGGAACTTCTTGAAGAGAAGTTGGCCAATGCCTACCTGGAAGAAAATATCGATGATGAAATAGTGGAAGCTTTCAACAAAGAGAGCTCAATATTCAAATTACAGACTCTAGAGAAATTGGGAGGATTTCTCTTATTAAGTTAAATGGTGACTCCTGACTTAAGTCTTTAAAACAGGACAAAAGTATTAATTTGACCCCGAAAATTTAATGTACTAAATTCCACGATAAGGACTTGGAATCTAACAAATTAGCCTTCTTGAACTTTCATAGGGACTTCTTGAACTGTGTTTCTAATTAGGATAACAACGCGTTGAAGCTGGTAGTATTTAAAAAAACACTTATCAGGTTACGCGTTCCAACTGATAAAGCATCTTTCTGTATCGGATGAGAATTATTCTGTAGCTATAGATCTACTATGTAAAGAATTTCTAGATGAAAACTGTATAGTAGAGTCTATCTTCTCTTCCTGGTTAGACGTGGACTGTTTATACGGCAGTTTTGCAATGAAAAAATACTTGAATGATGTGAAAACTCAAGTACATAAGTTGAAAAATTCTTTTAAAATAGATTTCCTAAAATATGGTTCCCCAGGGAATCGCTTGTTGAGCTTTATAATATTTAACAAGCTTCCTGCCTCGTTTCAATCAGTTAATTCATAAATTGGATAATAATTATCCCTCCCTTGTACAAATTTTGGACAACAGTACCGATATCCTTAGAACGTTGGAGTTTTGCAGTAACGACTCTAGAAATCGTAAAGTAGTGAATTATGGAAGAAAATCTTTTCCCAAAATTAATCTTCCCTTTCAAAATAGGAAGCCCTCCACCTTGGAAAATTTTCACGTTATGCGTCTAAAATTAAATATGGTTGTTTTTGTCGATCTAATAATCACAGGATTTATATGTACAAATCATATCCGACCTATGCCGAAAAGATAAAAAGATGTAGAGAATTGAAATTTGCTCTAGATGTACTAGTAATCTACATATGGATAATGTCTGTCCTCGAAAAGAGAAGAAATCTGAGTTGTGCTGATCATGTAATGGGCCTGGCCATGTTAGTGTTATGTGTCCTGGATTGATTAAACCAATCGTCTCTTCTAACGCTAGCTGGTCGACTAGCGGTTATTCTTTGTTACCTGTAGTTAACATTTCAGCAAATTTGTATGGCAAAAAAGTTACATTTAATTGCCTGTTAGATACGGGTAGTGAAAAGTCTTTACTTGTGTAGAGAATTGCTACATGTTTTTTAATGAGTTACTCCCATTGAAGAATCGTAAATTCAATGTTAAGACATCTCTAGATAATGAGACAAATTTTAAGGAGATAGTTCTAAGCGTCAATTTTCCGGATAAATCAAGATACGTGCTTTTTTTGATAGGAGAGCATCTGGATCTGTCCTTTCAGATTGAAGGGCTCTGTAAAGTGGTCGCTGACTTAAAGGATCACAAGGTAAAGTTAGCCACAGATTTTTTCCTATGCATGGTTTGGTAGGCATTGATATCATAAAATATATGGGACTCATGCAGATAATCAAATTTAAAAACGGATTTGCGTTTCAGTTGTCTCAAGGAATAGTCTTGTTCGGGGACATTAATAACTTTAAACTCTGTCGGTCTGTGCAGGAACAGGTTGAGCTGAATTATAATCGTATTATAGGAGAATTCTCTTCTTGCGACATCACGCACGTCTACTTTGTCATGGATACGAAATCTGAATATTTCGACCCTTTGTACTGCTTTGACGAATCTGCGGTTGAAAGAAACATAGATAAAATGTTTAGCTTGGAACCTTTAGGTATAATCGACGAAGTGACTTACGATAAGGCGAAAATCGAGATATATCGTTCTTCTATCAAATAATAACTGTTATGTTAGTTTGCCTTGGAATTTGGACAAACTTAGCTTAATTCCTTCTAATTATCAGGTGTCCTTGGCTTTTTTAGATAGGGTTGTGAAAAAGTTATCAGATAGAGGATTGTACATGGATTATTGCCAAGAGTTCTTAAAACAAGAAAAAGAAAGTATAATAGAGAGGATCAATGTATCCCCAGTGGACTTTAACAAGTACACATGGATACCGCATCGTCCGGTATTTAAAAAGGAGCTACAAAACACTACGAAAATAAGAACAGGAGGGCAGCCATCGCTGGATGACAGTGCCTACTCGGGCGTAAACCTCTATACTGATATGCTGGAAATCTTGTTCAAATTTAGAACTGACCGTTTTGTCCTCCTAGATGACATGCGGAAGGAACACTTCATCAAATCTCCACACTAACGTAATGTACTTGCAATAACCCTTCCGGGCCTTGATAAGTGGTGATCACTGTGTAAAAAAAAATTTTAAAAAAAAAAATTCTGATCAAGCTGGAGAATGAATTTGATCAAAATAAATTTTTCTTTTTCCTAAAATTGAAGGATAAGCTGGTGTGTTTTAGATACAAATCGCTCATTTTCGGATTCGTGTAGAGTCCTTTTATTTTGAGTTATATCGTGAAGTATCACGTAGAAAGACATGCTTCTGGCAAGACCGTCTTAAAAGACAAGATGGCCGGTGAGCAAAAATAATTTAATCTGCTGACGTCATCACGGATAGTCCATACCGGTGACACCGGTAGTCACCGGTAGGCATTCGTAACGTCTTGAAGTCAGTGTAATATTTCTTTTTTTATTAAAATGCCTTCACGGTGCATCGTTCCAACTTGCTGAGGAAATTATCGTAAAGGACCAAAAAGTGACAGTATTTTCATTTCCGAAAGATAAAGAATTATAATGCAGTAAAAAAAAAAAAAGATTTTACACCATCTCCATTCAGCAAAGTAAGTTTTAACGTGCTCCCCCCCTGTATTTAACACGATGTAACTATAATTTAATTCAATATTATCATCCTAAATGTTCTACCATTCAAAAGAAGCTTCAAATAAATTGCTAATATTAAAAAAAATTTTTTACAGCATACAAAACTAATGAAAATGCGAGACAACATCGACTCTTTAAAACACGATTTTTTTAAGCTGTTGACACACGTTTAAAAAACCTAACAAAAATTAATTTTCCTGAAATTTTTCAATATTTAAAAATAAATTATGCTGGCTGATAAAATTTTTAAACTTTTTTTTAAAGCTAGAAAGATAAAATTTAAAAATACTTATTTTATATATATATATATATATATATATATATATATATATATATATATATATATATATATATATATATATATAAAACTAAACTAAAAAAAAAAAAAAAACGCGCGTTCACTCGTGGTCTTGAACAGTCTTGGCCTTCGGGACCAGATCAAAGTGTAGTATCTGTTCTCCAGATGCTGCATTCTATTTCTTGTTCTCTTTCGGTGGAGGAGAAATCCTTCACGACTGAGACAATTTTTATTTTTGTACCTTTTCTCCACGTTAAAAAACGACCCTGGTGTCTAACTCTGTCCCGTGGGGAGGCATAGTAAATAAGTACAATTCATTTCATTAACGTAATTGGGTTTGTATTACTCTGTACACATAGATTCGAAAAAGTTGTCAAAAACAAATATATAACAAATAAATGTTATCAAAGGCAAGATAAGTTACTTTTCTACCAAATATTTTTCGTGTTTTTATTCAATGTAACATGTTTATTCAGCTCGAAAAACATAGTGTTTACCGATGTATTCGAAAATTCAAGATGGCGTCTGATTCTCTCTTTAACACGGTAAGTTTGGGATAAGGTGTTATAAATAAAAAAAACTATACAACATACTATTAAAAACCCGCCGAATATATGTCAACCTATGTCACGGTAACATGTATTGAGCGAGTTTTTAACAGTATTTTATCCGGTTTTGTATTTATAACACCTTTTCCCAAACTTACCGTGTTAAAGAGAGAATCAGACGCCATCTGGAATTTTCGAATACATCGGTAAACACTATGTTTTTCGAGCCGAATAAACATGTTACATTGAATAAAAACACGAAAAATATATCCAGTTTGGTAGAAAAGTAACTTATCTTGCCTTTGATAACATTTATTTGTTATATATTTGTTTTTTGACAACTTTTTCGAATCTATGTGTACAGTCATACAAACCCACGTATTTTAACAAACTGAAAATATGGATATAAAAAAAATGATTTTGCATGTTATTTTTGTTATGTGGTGAAATAATCTTAAATAAGAAACATGATTTTTTCTTTGGGTTAATTTTTTTACTGTGCAATATTTCATGAATTTATTAAAAATATTGTTTTTGATTTTGAAAAAAATATTGTGGTTCATTTTGATTTAAAAATATTCATTTTGATTAAAAAATATTCATTTTGATTAAAAAATATTCATTTTGATTTAAAAAAAATATTCATTTTGCTTTAAAAAAATATTCATTTTGCTTTAAAAAAAAGTTTAATTTTAATATTTGTTTATTGTCTTAACTCATATCAAATGTTTTGCTTGTGTTCTGCTTCAAATATTCATAATCTTACATGCATAATTTTCATTTAATTATATTAAATAAACTTCAAGTTTATTTCAAATCAAATCGTGTTCCTTCACTTTTTTAAAATGTAATTTATAAGTAATTAAAGAACGCATTCTAATCTTTAAAATCTATAATACAACGAAATATTCAATTGCTTATAATATACTTAAACAAATAACTTGTGTGTTATTTTTTATTATTTTTTTATTATTAATATTAGATGAGTTTCAGTATAAATCGTGTTCTTTCTTTATTTCTTTATTTTAATCCAATTTTGAAGTTTTGTAACGCTGTCTGTAAAAATTACTGTCCATTATTGACAGTCTAAGAGTTCCACATATCTTGCTTGTTGGGACCTCGGCGATGACGTCATTTTTTCAGCTGGCCGGCCATCTTTATAACGAAGGCCACGCTTCTGGTCCCTGTAGGGATATGTTGTTAAACAACTTTTATGTTGACAACCATGTTAAGACACATCAGTCACCCTCTGAATTGCTACAACTCTATATTGAAGCTACAACCACTACGTTAAAGGGTGGGTTCGAGCTGAAAACCTGTTGTAGTAATCGCGAATTAGTATCACATCACATCAATCTAGAGAATAATAATTCCACTCATGGTATGCCTTTTGAAAAAGTTTTAGGCTACTTATATGGCCCTGGATGTGGTCAGGGTGATTAATAGTGGTGTTAAAACGGTCGTCTCTACCAAACGAGACATGTTGTCAGTAATTTCATCCCTCTTTGATCCACTGGGTCTTGTGTTACCCGTTACTATCAAGGAGAAAATTATTTTGAGTCAGCTGTGGAAATTAGGTGTCGCCTGGGACCAGCAGGTACTGGGTGATATTATGACTTCCTGGAATAAGTTTCGTGAAAATATTGTAGGTATTGAAGAGATTAGTTTTGATAGATGTAAAGTCTATACTAATTCTTCTGCTATTTTGGTGATATTCTGTGATGCTTCTAATTTAGCTTACGGTATTGTAGAATATTTATACCAACATGGTGAGGCTAAGTTGTTATATGCTAAAGACTGAGTCGCCCCAGCTGTCAAGAGGACTCTACCTGCCTTGGAACTGTTATCGGTATATTTGGGTATTAAACATGTCACATTATTGATTAAGAGGTTCGCTGTTAAGTTTAGAGAAATCCTAGTCGCCGTTGATGCACAAGTGGTACTGTCATGGCTATTTTCTCAGTCTATTTATACTAAATGTTAATTTACCAGAAATCGTTTAAAGACATAAAGGAAATGGTGAATGATTTACATGACAAAGGACATATCACATTTAGATATGTAAATACGACCGAAAATCCTGCAGATTTCGTCACAAGAGGTATTTCTGTGACTAAATTTATTAAAGAAATGGAATTCTAGTAAAAAGGCCCACTTTGGTTATATGCAAGAGTTTTGGTTTTGCCTAATTATAATTTAGAGTGTCTCGGCGAAAACTGCCAAGAATTAATCACTGCCCACACGAGTAGTGGAGAAGAACTAACGAATACTCCTATAATAAACTTGGACAAGTTCTCTTCTCTTAATATATTAATAAGAATATTGACTGTAGATGTTCGGTTCATTACCAAGTTAAGGAGAGACTATCATGGTGCCATTATCAAGTTTAAGTTATACTTGATTAGTTTAGCCCAGAGTCAATTCTTCGCTAAGGAGAGGAATTTCTTACAACAAACCAAAGTAGAAGAGATACCTCAGTTGGTATCGAAATTCAATTTGTTTTTAGATGAAAAGGGTTTAATACGGTGTCGTGGTTGAATCGATAGTTCTGACTACTTTTCTATTGATTATTATTATATTATTATTTCTTACCAAAATCTTGTAATATTACGGATTTGATAATTATGGATTGCCATATTAACTGTAAACACTTGGGTATTGCTGCAACTCTTAGTAAATTGCGTACTGCTGGATTTTGAATATCCAAAGCTAGACAGGCAATTAAAACTGTCATGGCTAGTTGTGCCTTGTGTAAAAGGTATAATTCCTTGTCTCTTAAATATCCGAAGGTAACTAATTTACCTAAACATAGAGTAAATCTTGTTAGACCTTTTCTGCACACGGGGATAGATTTACTGGTCATTTGTGGGTTGTAGAAAATAGTGAAGTTAAGAAAATGTATATCTTAATCTTCACTTGTTTTAATATCAGAGCAATCCATCTGGAATTAGTACCTGGTATGTCCACCCATTCAGCAGTGTTAGCTTTCTTAAGATTTTTTAATCAGTTTGGTGTACCCTCACACATTTACTCAAATAACGCCTTGTCCTTCGTCGCCGGTTGCGACTTGATTAAGAAAGTGTTTGTGTCTAATGAGTTTAAGGGTAGTAACGATACTTGTAGTATAAAACATCTTACTATTCCGATGTATTCAGCTTGGTTTGGAGCAGTATGGGGAAAGGTTGATTAAGACAGTTAAAAAGTGTTTGTTTAAGGTCATAGGACGTAATAAGTTGGATTATTTCCAACTATTGACGGTACTATCTGACTTAGAGAAATCCATAAACGAAAAGACCATTAACCTATCGTTGTTCTGACGATTCCAGTTTGGAAGAAATCATCCCTAGTGCATTCATTCGGCCCTTCCATGGAAATAGTGTTTTTGAATCTCGATGAAGAACCCTTTGCTACGAGTCCTCCTAATCGCAATGATCTAATAGAAAGTTTAAATGGTAGAGATTCCTTGTTGGAAAAGTTTAAATTGTTATGGTATGAAGAGTACTTATTAAGTTTAAGGGAATTGTCAAAAGACTTGTGTAAATAAGTAGAAAAAAAAAGAAATAAAAAATATATATATAAGCCACAGTTGTTCCTTCCAAAAGGTCGAGCTCTTCAACGTCCAAAAAGAATTCACCGTCATAAAAAGAATTCACCGTCACTTCTTCCAACCGCCGTTTCACTCTCTGCGCTCTTCGCCCCTGCTTAAAAAAAAAAAAAAAAAAAAAAAAAGGTACCGTTTATATGCTGCTCATTTCTCCACTTATGCAAATTGACTATCAACCAGAGCCATCTAGTTTTCCATTTCTCCAAACAGCCAATTTGCAAAGGGGGACAACTCAAACCACAACTTGTATCAATCCAATTTTGAAAAAAAGATCAGGATAGAAGATGTTATATTAATAAAAAAAAATTATTACTAAACCTAGACCTTATTGTTCCTTAGGAAGGGTAGTAAAGCTCAACATCGGGAGCGCTGGAATGGTTCGTTCTGTACACCTTAAGAAAGGGGATGGATTCCAGGAACATTCTATCAAACATCTGTACCCCTTGGAGCTCACTATTTCACATTCGTACCAAGTACCATCTCTTGATTCTAGCGATAATGTAGGTGAAGAAGAGATTCATAGCGAACTTCAGTCGAAAACTGTTCGAACGCGAAGGTCTGTTAAAGACAGGTATCCTGATTTCCTTTGGTATTAATTACATTGTTTGGAGTTTTCTTTTTTCTCTTTTTTTTCTTTTTTAATTAGGAGAGTATAGAAATGTTGTTTTTTCCTTATTTACATCCCCTTCCTTTCCCCCCTCTTACTGGTGTATTTCTTCTCTCTTATTACCCTTCTTTTCTCTCCCTCTCTCGGTGAATCTGGTGCTACTACTTCTGGCTGTGTCTCGGGATATTCGATAAAAGGAAGAAGAAAAAAACACAACAGACTGGCAGAAGAAAAGGAAAACGCCAGAGCGGTGTTAAGCTTTTGAAAACACCAGAGCGGAATTAAGACAGTAGTTTTGCGGCCTCTGCTTAACACCAGAGCGGTGTGTGACGTTCGAACGAAAACATTAGAACGGTGTTGCGACTTTGTAGTTACGACAGAGTAGTTTTGCGGCCTCCGTTTTACACCAGAGCGCCTGTGACCTGCGAACTAAAGCACCAGAGTGGTTTTGCGAACTTTGACATGCCAAAAGAAAAAAAAGCAAGTAAAAAGTATATTTGTTATAAGTGTTCTTTATGAACCGCGAGAGGACTGATTTGGCAGCCCAGCCGAACTATACATTTCCTTCCTTTCCTCATTCTTCTTTCTGATAAAATGTATACCGGTTTACCTTGGCCTTTTTTATGTGATTAAATTTCTTTAGAACACTTAGTCTCGTGCAACGGAATAAAATTCGTTGAACGTTACTGACGATAAATTCCCGTTAATACAACAGGGATAATATTAGGTCCACATGACTTCGATATGGCTTGTCTTTAATAATATAGAAGGTCTAATATTGGGCCTACATTCTTCTGATATATAAACTTTTTTATATAAGATAGCAGCGTTAATATGAGGTCCACATGTTTTAGATATGTCAAGTTTTTAATAATGTAGCAGGGATTATATTGGAAACACATTCTTTCGATATGTCTAGCTTTTAATAATATAGCAGGGATAATATTGGGACCACATTCTTTTGATATGTCTTGCTTTTAATAATATAGCAGGGATTATATTGGGACCACATTCTTTTGATATGTCTTATTTTAATAATCAAGGGTGACCAAAAAAACGTGATAGCTCCATTATTTATTCACCGATTGCCCTTATTTTATAGGACATGCCAGAATCAACGACCGTGTGTACACCAAGACCCTAGTGGGAGCTGGAACAAAGAATACACTGTTAAATTTCGTTCGGACAAAACACTAAAAAACGGGGCCTAATTAGAGTTTGGGCCCGTTTTTTGGGTCACCCTGTATAGCAGGGATTATACTGGAACTATATTATTTCGATATGTCTTCTTTTTAATAATTTAGCAGGGATTATATTGGAAACACATTCTTTCGATATGTCTAGTTTTAATAATATAGCAGGGATAATATTGGACCTCATGCGTTCGATATATTTGCTTATTTATGGCATCAGGAATAAGGGAACAGTTAATTCTATATAATCAAGTCTGGCTTCTGTGCGCAAAAGGACATTTGAGAAGAGTGCTCATTTGGGTCTAGATTTGGCTTTTTGGTGCAGACAATCTCCATGTTTGAATAACTATTACTACTTCGCTGTTATTAATTTTCCAGAAACTGAACGAGTTTTCTAGTTATTTCAGAATACATTCTCATGACTACGGCTACGTCACTATCTTCTGCAAACTTTTGTCTATATGTATTTGACTTTGTTTCATATGTCGGCAGAATGCTGCTGTCTCGAACGATGGCAGTTGCACAATCAGAGGTGAATCATTGTGGAGAATTCGATTAGCTAAAGGGCTTCTTTGTGGGAACATGCATTTCAATTTTCGCTTTGGACATTAAGTATCCTCATTCGCACACAGTTTAGTCGTAATGACAAATATACACCATGGAAAACTCCTCATGTGATCATTTATGGCTACCCAGTCAGCCTTCTTACAATACCTTGTCGTTTTGAGTAATAGCTCATCAAATATGATTGGAAATAAATCTAAAATACAGGACTTGCTGATCGAACGTCACCGTCTGTGATAGGGAATGGGATAAGAAAAGTCTATGTATAATGCGACCAGTTACGTCTGTTTCAATTTTTAAAAAAAACCAATTACTGTGGTGAACCGATGTGGAGAGTTCGATTAGCTAAAGAACTTCCTTGTGGAAAGATGAATTTCAATTTTCGCTTTGAATTATTTAGTCGTAAGAACAAATATACTAAACCATGGAAAACTTCTCATGTAATCATTTATGGCTTCCTAGTCAGCCTTCTTACAGTATATTTTCGTCATCACATAGTGGACGAGAGTTTGGGGTGATTTCCACTATTATCAAAACGTGATCGACTTTGCCAATTACTGTGGTGGACATTCAAGCCATCAAACACATGTACTTGGCATTAGCATCTCGGGAGATTGTTGCATCTATGTTGTCAGAGACGAGGTTGATTGGAGTACAATCCTAGGTCGAGGGAGAACAGTAGTGAAAATATAAGTTGCAATTTTACTTTAAAGCATATCAAGGCCTGATCGTTTGATTCAAGGAGGCGTGCTCTGAATGTAGACTCCAAGTCAGTACATATTGCAAGGTGAGTCCTTACCACAAAGTGGGAGATAACCAGCCGCGTTAAATGATCAAAGGGAATGTTAATTATTTTCACTTAGCACTGAGATATTCACCGAGTTTACTAGGAGAAATGATTCTATATGATCTAATTTCGTTTTAAGTCCGTGGATATTATTAAATGCAAGCTTTAAGCGAGTAGGCGATTTGTTTTTGTTGGAGTTGCTCTCTGGTTAAATCGTAATTTTCCAAATTAATTTATTAGTTTATTTCACTAAATATATAAAATAAAGGTTAATTTTATTAATTACCGAACATGGCGAATGTACCTTCATTCACGAGGTTATTAAGTCTTTCTTCCAATCCCATACTCCTCTTCAGGTTTACGATTTTTCCTTCCGAAATATTCAACATCGAATGATCTCCCTGAAATGAAATAAACAAAAATGATATCGTATTGTAATATTTTCAGAAAACAATAAAATATAGTTTATTACGATAGTGTTTTGTATAAGTGTTCCTTATATTCACTTCTTCAATTCTTCGTGGTACATGTCGAACGGCTTTCGTGCACGGATTGATTTGAAAATTTCTGTTCGTCTCATCTCAACAAAGTGATGTCATATTTTATTACATCTCTTTTTACTACATTTTATCAATTTGCTTTTTTTTATTTTTAGTTATTTAATACGCATACACCCACGACCGTCTGAAAGTCGTGCATATGTATGACGAATATTTAGTGAAATATAAAAACAAGGATACTCTATCTTGGTTGTTATTGTCACAACGTTTCGGCCGTTTTGCCCTCCGGCCTTCGTCAGGTGTTTTGTATCGAACTGGGAAACCGTTTGTTAGGAGTCCCGAACCCAACCCTTTATTATTATTACGGGGGTACCGTGTTCGGACTCCAGCTAGGCTTTGGGATATATTTGCTGATTCTCTGTTTTAAATGCTACTTTTTTCACTGCCTTCGTTCGGCCGAAACGTTGTGACAATAACAACCAAGATGAGGAAGTCAGTCCGACAAATGTCAATCAATGAAAACACCTCGTCTCAAAAATACAGACAATTACAAGGATACTCTACTTGACCAAAGTAACAGACTCTTCCAGATGTGTTCTATTGGATGTAGTACAGGGATAGGAAGAAGTAAATCAATAATTTGAGTTCTTTCATTCTTTAGAACTTGCCTGCTTACTCAAGCCACATGACGTCTTAAGGTGTCGTGGTCAACATACACACACACACACACACACACACACACATATATATATATATATAAGCTATGACTATAATTACCTCCCCTCAAAGTAAAAATATAATAAATTCTAAAAACGAACTTATGTCTTTCTGTAAACATAAATCCAAATTTAATTATAGTAATTTTGAAATTACATAGTTATTACTTTAACCTTTCAGATAGATATATGATTCTTCTTTAACTTTATCGTTTTTCTACAAACTTTCTTAATACATTATAACTTAATAATCCTATATTTTACTTCTTTATTTCTTCTTTGTTTTGGCTGGTTTTCTATCTGTAGTTTCTGTATTAGTCTTAATATTCCTATCTACCCACACATCTATATCCTGCATGTATATTTACTTATATTTTACTATATGCATTTACATACATACTTACTTGCTTTATCCTGAATTTTCAGATACCGGCCATCCTCTCCCCTTAAAAAAATATTTTATTATTTATTTATTTATTGTCTATTTTTTTATTTTGTATTTATTCATTAATTTATTTTTTCCATTTAATGTCTTTTAACAACTTTTGTTGATATTTTCTTAAGTAATAACCCGTACATTTCGGTTGACCTTTTTTTGCCCTATATTTTTTCGCGCCTTTTAACATCCTTTTTGTCTGGGTCATTTTGACATTTGTTTTTCTATCTTATATTCAGTTCCATCACCATTATTTTTTCTCTTCTTCTTTCCTGATCTTTCTTATTATGTCGCGGCAGTCGTGTGAAAAGCATATCTTATTTTTCTTTTATTAATATTATTGGAATTTTCCCCTTTTCTTTTCTTTGTACATATTTGTGATTATTTCATGGATTTCGGCCTTTTGGATTATTTTGGATCATTTTCCAATTACGTGATTTCCTTGGATTTTACTTGTACAAATGGAAACTCAATTAACTCTCTTGAAGTTATATTTTTGGATTTTACCGTCATTGGATTATTTGCCTTTCACCAGACTATCCATTCACGTGTAATCACCTTTTTCTTCACCATATTCCCTCTGCTCCACTTTTTATTATCAAGTAAGATCTGTGACTTACTTGTTGTTTCATCATTTTGTATGCAAAATCCGATCCCGCATTTTGCTAATACCTACCCTCTGATGAGATGGAAAGTATTTCTTCAAAACTTCGCGGATTAAGGACTATCCACTTATCAAGTGTGTCCTTTTCAGATTAAATATGTTTTTAACTCTTTTTCAAAGTGTTTTAACATGTTTTATTAACTGTTCGCTCTTATATATATATATATATATATATATATATATATATATATATATATATATACTTGCTACACATCCGTTCTTGCACACCCGAAAATTAATCTTCAAGTTACAATTATTGATTCGGTCTCCTGACATACAACATTTTCTACAAATAATATTAAGCGATTGCTTTACATACAAACAGAACACACAGGGCCAAATAACAGGAAAACCTCTCACGCGTATTAACCATCACATTCATTGATAAATAAGAACGACATATCCTAAAATCTTGTCATTACAACATCTTCTTCACAAGATACGTAGATGATATCCTTATTCTAGGACTGTCCCCATAGGTGTCCACCCCAATTTTAAACATATTTAACAACAAAGGCTAACCCAATGTGTTCGCTATTAAGCGTCTGTAATTTCTTTGTCCTTTATACTCTAAGATTTCATCCTGAAATAGGTAAGCTAAATAAAAAATTCTACAAGAAGGTTGTCTGTAGAGGTATTTTCATGCATTACAGCCACTTTACTACTGAACTCTGTGGAGGGATTTGACGAAATTCGCAATGAATGCAGCAAAACTACTAGCAGCCATAAGTTGTGTGAATATTATGCATTAAAAATTAGTAATTTGTAGAAACTTCAGCAATTTCTGAACACAGACGCGACACTCTCTTCACTGAAACTGCCGCACTTCACAATCACGATCTTAAGGGAGTGCATAGACTAATGACTAATTAATATCGGGCGTAAACTGCGTCAAGAATTAACAAAACCAAGACACAGCTTAACAAACTGCCACATGTATTAGTATTCCATGCACCACATTCAATAAATCATACATCGACTATGCAGTGTGGTCCCTTGAATACATAATCATCTTCCTTAAAAAACATATCCACGTTGAAACTTCATGACTGTAATCGAACGAAATATTGGCCAATATTGATTTCTGTATCGAGATCTGTATTATTTTATACTTTGAAATAAATTGAATTAGAATCAACCTTTTTCGTTTAACCACAACACCTATAAAAATATAAAGACATAAGTACATAAATAATGAACATATTTTATAAAAAAACGAAATTAAATTAAACAGATAAACAGCCGAACATAAAATGAATAAAAAATCAAAACAAAGTACAACAAAATAAACCATGCACAAAATTTCAATAAGGATTAAATATAATAGAGTAACTAGATTTATGTATATATATATATATATATATATATATATATATATATATAGTTATTTCTAGTTAACTAACAAAAGTACCCGTCGTTGACTGGGTTCAAAAACAGTCTACAGAAAATGGCCTCTGATTAATGAAAGTATGATAGGTTATGAAAAAGAAGGGTTGTAAAGAGATAACTTCGGATTTGGGGGTATCAAAACCAAAGCAAAATATGATGAAAGTAAATATAAAATAGATAAACCCCATAAATTATTATACCATACCTGTTCACACTGAAACACTTATCACAATATTCTCTGGATCTATATTAAAAAACCAAGTTAAACTTTGTGACATATTTCGATTCTATGGAGGTCAGGCGCGAACGAATACCCCATAATTTTATTATACCATATTTCGTAAAACTGAAACATAAGTATTAAAGTATACTTACGCAGACAGATATGACAAGTCTTTATTAAAGTTTCATTATATGTAATCAGTTTTAAAAATAGTCAACCATATAAGAGCGTATTCCTGACCAGACACACACACACATTCAGCTTTATATTATAGATATGAATTCAATAAATAAATAAAAATAAATAAGGAAACTGGAATATGTTCATAATTATAAATATATATATATAAATAACTAAATTAATAAAATACAAAATAATTAATAAGATGAAGACAAAACACAAATATAAAATGTAAATGTCGTTGTTAAAAAAACTTCGACCAAAATTTCAAAATAAACGCTTACCAGCATACGAGATATGAAATGAAAAATGTTAAAATCCATAAAACATAAAATAGAAAATAATATAAACTACACACATCCACGTATATATATATATATATATATATATATATATATATATATATATATATATTTACAAAGGCATCACCACTTATCAAGGCCAAGAGGTCACTCAAGGATAAGGTTTAAAGAATGTAATTTGTTAACTTATATAGAACGGCTCATCAAAATCTTGTTCACATTAGACTTGAAGACGACCATATTGTAGTCAGCTGGAAAGCAGGCAAACTGAAGACAGGTCCATAGGCGTGTAGTTCTAAGAACGAAGCTTTGTTCATGGAATATCAGCCTACACCTTAACATAAATTCCATGAACACAGCTACTTTCTTAGAACTGCAAGCCGGTGGAACTTACGTCCGTTTCCTGCTTTCCAACTGACTACAATCTTCAGTCTTCAACTGCATGATCTTGCTGAGCTGTCTTCTTAAGTTAACCAATTCACCAAATTTCCATTACGATATTGTCCCATCTTCTCCTGTACACTATTTTACCCCTATCCTCGACTGGCCCCCAGGCCTTGGAAACTGGTAACTCCTTTGTAAAAAATGTATTCATGCAATTGGGGTAAAAGTTTTTTAAAAAATTGATCTCCGCATTCTCTAACCAATTACTCAGACAATTTTTGGTCTAAACATTCGAAATTATCTATTAAGTGTATTGAGACATGGAGCAAGCTTTGTAATCAGTTTTTGCCGAAATTTTCGCTGCCAAAGTGTCAAAGATTTGACCTTTGCGATCCCCAGCAAATTATTCAGCCAATTTTTGATCTACACGTTTGAAATTTTACATAAACGATATTTAGACATGAAGCAAACATTTTAGTCCGTTTGGAGCGAAAATTTTGCAGAGAAGAGATCAAATTTGAAAAGCTTTACTTTTGTAGATTTTAACAAACTCTTCCGCAAACTTTGAAATTTTAGATGTAAGTTACGTTGATCTGAGTCAAATTTTTAATACATATATACATATGTACATAAAGGTATGAACAGTACATAGGGCCCCCAAATGCTAGGCTGCACTGCTAGTATATATATAAAATGAAACGTTTAGTCTGTGTGTATGTCTGTCTGTTAACATTTCCCTACAAAACTACTCTGTCAATTTTCAGTCTATTGAAATTTGGCAAAATCTTTTCAATCAGTTTTTGGGCAGAAATGCGGCTGTCAATGGATCAACGTGCAACGGTTTGACCTCTGAATTCTCTACTAAATTGCCCGCCAATTTTGAGTTTAAACACTTGAAATTTTGCATGTAGGTTAATTGGACATGGATCTAACGTTTATATTTGATCTGAGCCCAAAACAATAACTGTTAAGGAGGCAAAATTGGGGTCACAGTTACTCAGCCAATTTTTGGTCTAAACATTTGAAATTTTACATAAAGTGTATTCTGACATAAGGCAAGATTTTAATCGGTTTTTATTCGAGAATTTGGCTGGAAAGAAGTGACCTTTGCGATTTCTAGCAAACTATTAAGCAAATTTTGGGTTCGTACAATTGAAATTTTACATAAAATGTATTCAGACATGCAGCAATCTTTCTGATCGACGTTCTGCCGAAATTTAGCTTCCGAGAGGTTGAAAAAGTTGACCTCTGCATACTCTATCATACTCCTCTGCCAATTTCTGGTCTAAACACTCTAAATTTTAGATGTAGGTAATTTGGACATGAGCCAAACTTTTTAATATATATATATGCGCATAAAGTTACGAACAGTACTTGGGACCCGACTAAAGATGAGTTTAACTGCTAGTAAGGGAATAAGATTCAATATTAGAAAATAATATTTAGCTTAAATATAAGCTTTATTTGCTACATCACGTTCACTCGCAACAAAACATATCGATGATGGATGTAAGAGAGTACTCTTTGGAACCATGTCTAGGACAGATTAACAATAGTTAGTTTACGTTACTGCATTTACTTCTGCATATAAGTACAGTCAAAGAAGTAGGTAGCAAGAAGGGAGTTCCGAGATCTAGCCTTTCAAAGGAAGACACTGTTCGAGTAGAAAGTTATCTGGTATTTGGGGACATAAACATTGTAGTTCTGTGCTAAGCGAATTTGTCAGGACTATGTAAGAAGAGTTGGCACAGGTTCTACGAGTTCATCAAATACATTCACTTAAAATATTGTAAAACAGGCACAGAAATGCAACATTGCGGCGATAGGACAGGGGTTGGAGCTTAGTTTATAAAGTTGGGCCAATTAGATCGAATACATATTTTAGGATCCTAAACAGATGTATACAAATATAGGACACTGGTCGAATCTTTAGAAAATTACCTCAAGACTGCGATGGAATGAAGTAGTAAATAGATGGTAATATTTAATGCTAGGAAGAATAAGCTGATCTCTTTTAACAGTAACAAAAAACTTCTCCAACCACCAATTACTATGCCAAATAACATGCTACCTCAGAATTATTCGTTAACACTCCTCGGCTTTACACTCATATGAACTAACGTATATATTAAGTACATTGCAAATGATGCTGCAAACAAGAGGGAACTCCCTATCGTGCTAGAAGTCTACACACACCTGTAAGTATCCTGTACCTCTACAAAACGACTATACGCCCACGCATAAGTATTGTTACCACGGCCGGGCTGGTTCATCTTCTTAATCGAACAAATGTCTGACTAAGGATATGAAATATACCACCACAGGAAAACTCGTAATTTTCAAGTTTTTCACTTATTGTGCACATGTTAAAGAAAAATCAAAAACATAACCTGTTATTTCAAAATAATCAAGTTTTACTTTTTAAATGTTCAACGTTACAAGGGAGAGGTTTAAATGAGAATTAAACAGGTTTAACTTCTTTATTGCGTCAAATAAAATCTTAACAAAGCCTATTACTATTTGATAAATTCAAACTTTACATTTATATTTATAATTTTAAAGAATATTAATATATATTTTCATTTTAAATAAAAAAAATGTACAACTTAACGTAACTATAATATACTTAGTCTTTATGCAAATACTAATTATTATGTCAATAAGTAATATTATATAATAATTTATATAATGTCAATAATTATTACTACATAAATTATTAATATCACGTCAATAATTAATATTACGTATAATTATTATTATATTATGTAATTTATTAATATTATTAGAATTCTTAATATTATGTAAATAATTAATATTATATTAAAAATTTATATTATGTAAATGATTTAGACTATTATTCTCATATTGAGCATTATTCTGACAATGTTTCCGGTGATTGGTTTCTCTGTGTGTGCGTGCGTGTAGGTGTGGATGAAAGCGTGTGAATGTTCGTGAATGTGTGTGAATGCGTGTGAGCGTATGTGCGTAAGTGAGTGCGCTTATATAATAAGTAATTAACTATTCACATAATTCTTCCTGTTTTTGATTGTACAAATTTACCATTTAAATTGGTTATATAATAAAATAAACTAAACAAATGAAAATTACTTTTAAATACAATAAGTAAAAAAGATCCAATATTAAAAAGAAATATTCGGCATTAGTATAAGCCTTGCATTGCTAAATTTAAATAATCTATACTTTTAACTAGGCACCGCCAAAATTGGGGGGGACAGGTAAGTACTTTTTGACGGACCGTCTTTTTAAAAATCTATTTAAGTAGATCAGGTAATTATCCGATCAATACGAAATTTTCAGCGATTATTAAGAGAAGAATGAACTTTATAACAGTGTACTTATTTTTCATAAACGATATTTATATATATATATATATATATATATATTTGCTTACAACCCCCCCCCTTGTTTTGAGGGGGTTCCGAATATGCTTAAAATAATCATCTGAAACTGAACACAACATATTGTGTTGCTGTAAAGGACAGAATTATAGACTAAAATAAATTGTTTGCATACCCTATTTTGACGTCTGAATATCAGAACTTCGATTGTGTTTAATTATCCCGCTTTTGAGTTTTGAAGTGTGAAATTCGGTGAATATGTTAAGTAAAATAATTAATTTAAGTTAAGCAAAACAAAAAACAAACAAAAATTAATATTTATACGAAAAAAGCCATTTTAAAATCTTTGATAAATAGATTAACAATTTTTTTAGCGAGCCGAATAATGCATGACCATTATGAAACAGGGCATGCTTTGAAGAATCGATACAAAAAAAATTCGATAAATATTGTGCCCTTTGTGTTAAAAATAGCATCATTTTTTCGATCCCGTTTGAAAACGTTTGCCGCCTTTCGACTACGGTGGACCCAACGCGCTGAAATAATTGTTTTTTATTCTGCTTTAAATTACCCCCCCATTTTGGGGAGTCTGGCCCCCACACATCTACACATTAAAAACCAAACTCATACAAATGGTCACCTATCTGGTATTGGCCAGCCTCAGCGTTAATAATACATTGAAATTTTCGTCACTGAAAAATAAGGGTTTTTTTGCCTGTTTGGTCTTCCATAGTTTGCTTTTTATCAAATACAAACGTAAACATTGTCGATCTAGACTCTAGATCGACGCGAAGTAACTGGTTTCCTATATGAATAAGTGGAATTATTTGAAATCCAGATACTTATATTATAATATTTTTGCATATTCTCATAGAAAATCATCCTAAATCTTAGTTAGACAACAAATAAATAAATTAATTATTTCAAAAACCTTTTTTTTTAATATTTATGTACGTTTTTTGTGCAAGACAAAAAATGTCAATTGTTAACTTTTTGGGAAAATTTAACATTTAAAATTTAATTAAAAATAGTAGAAAAAGTTTTACATTATTCTGTTGTCTATATGATAAAATTTAGGGTGTTATCTTACTGAAAAAAAAGTTACTCAGAAATAATGGATTTTAATAAATGTAATTTCCTTTTAAAAAAACTTGATTTTTCGGCCATTATTGGGCGGTGCCTACTTTTAAACAAATACATTATATCCAATATTTGCTGGATTTGTAATTTTTCTAATCGTTCTAATATGAACGTGTGTAAGTCGATCACATTTCTGATAAGTGGTAACTCTTTTTACAAAACACTTTTATAAAAACAAATAAATGTGTAATGAAAATGCATTTTAAAATTGTTCCACGATAAAAATGTTCCAAAAAAGCTCAATTTGTTATTTCGAAATATTAACGCATATTTTTACAGGTTTACCGTCAGATGAGAGCGTTTTAGATGACAAGTAAAACATGATTAATTTGCATAAGTCAAAAGTAATATGTACATGAAGCTAATTGATATTATTTAAATTTAAACTTGAAATTTATATTTAAAATTAAAACAAAATTAAGTTATATTATATCAATTTTCAATGTATATGTCATATTGTATAAATTATTCCGACAATGTTTCGACTGATTAAACCTTGTCTTAGTCGGGATTTTTACAAAAACTGTGGAATATCAACGAAACTTTAATAATCAAAGCCATACTTACTTTGAGTAATTTTTCGAAACTTATCCTTATAGGGCCTTCATGATTCACTGGTTGCGTGAGAGACGCAGTAAACACTTTAAAATAAATAATCAATATAAGTATTAATAGTATTATTTAATTATTGAAAAAATAGTCATCACTAAATAAAGTCATTCGTTAATAAGTATGAGCTGGTAGGTCAGATAACAATATAATGATCGATAGTAGGAGAAATTTTGTAAAAAGGCGTCTTAACAAGAGTTTGATTACATAGCATTGAAAACGACGTTTAGTTTTAGGCACAGATAAAGAAAAATGATTGTAACTAGACGCGCATGTAATCTTTAGAAATTGGTGTAAAACATGTTTTATTAATTGTTGATGCCCAGAAACGTTACTGAATAGAGTGGACGCGGATGTCTATATATCTATTAAAGTTAAATGTCTGTCTGTGTGTGGATATGTGTGTATACATTTCCCTACTGAACCACCATGTCAATTTCAAATCTACAGACGCGAGATTTGACATAAGGCATATTCAGATTGGGGAAAATCTTTTTAATCAGTTTTCGGCCAGAAATTCGGCTGTCAAGAGGTCACAATTCAACGCTTTGACCTTTGGAAACTTTATCAAACTCCTCCGCGAATTTTGTGGCTAAACACTTGAAATTTTGCATGTAGGTTACGTGAATATGAGTTTAACCTCTTAATTTGGTCTGAGAGCAATACACTTAATATTAAGAGGTCAAAATTGGAGTCAAAGTCTGAATGAATTTGACTTCTGCGGTCTCTAGGAAATTACTCAGTTAATTTGGTCGGAACATTCGAAATTTTTCATAAAGTGTATTCAGACATACGGCAAGGTTTTAATAGAGTTTAGGCCGAAAAATAGCTTCTAAGGGGTCAAAGTTAAAAGAATTACCTTTGCCGTCTCTAGCAAACTATTAAACTAATTTTCTGTCTATAGATTTATAATTTAACACAAAGGGTATTCAGACATGCAGCACAATTTTTAATAACATTTTCGTGAAAATCTCGCTGCTAAGAGGTCAAAGTTGAAAGAGTTCCTCTTTGCAGACTCTACTAAACTTCTCCGCTGAATTTGGGTCTAAACGCCTTCTTATATATATATATATATATATATATATATATATATATATATATATATATATATATATATATATATATATACCTGTGCCACAATTATATGCAAATCGATATTTATGTTCTAACTCCGAAAGGTTTTAATGAAAATTCGTGAAACTTTGCACGTTATACGGCAACACTAATACATGCGCAGATATAAAATATTAAGCTGATCAGCGCAATAGCGATCAAACGGCAGACATTTTGGTGACTTGCAGTTTTTTCAGCATCCCAACTTTATATGTAAGATGGGACGTACAAGTGCTTTATTAAATCAAACTAAAATTATTCAGAGGTCTATAATAAGATTTCCACCTTGGAAAGTGCCAACGAATTACGCCGTGATCATCGTACAATCAAAAAATATTGTACTAACCCTCAACTTTTCAACGGACGTTCTGACAAAGGGAACACTAGTAAGAAATCATATCTGTCACGTCGAACAATGAGCAAGAGAGAAAGTTAGCCGTAACCCACTTGAAACTAACAAACAAGTTTTTGAAAATGCTGGCCTTTCTGAAGTGCCCAAATCAACTCGTTGCCGGAGCTTCGCCCTCAATTAAAGGTAATCCACAAGAAAAAGAAAATGGAGTGGGCAAGAGATTATACGAAGGTGAATTTTCAAACTGTTTGTTCACCGATTAGTGTCGAGCGACCTTTGATGGACCCGATTGGTGGAGGGGAGGATGGTACCATAATTAGGGTCTACGGCTCCAAAGGATCAGGCGTAAACAAGAAGGTGGTGTTGCGATGTTTTGGGCTGCAATGATTGGCAATGAGCTGGGAGGACAATTCAAAGTCGCAAAGAGTAAAAATGTTCGCCAAACTGTACATTGACTTCATTAAGGAACACTTGGAACCCTGGCACAAGAAGAAGAATTTGGCATTCCGGAAAAAGGTGGTATTCATGCATGATAATGCACTGTCTCATTCTGCAAGGATAACCACTAAATATTTGGAGAGAGTTTTCCTAGACATGGGAAAATAATGCGATGGCCAGCCTGTTCTCAAGATTTAAATCCTACAGAATATCTCTGAAGCGTCGTGAAACAAAACATTTACTCCAGAGGAAGGTAGTACAACTCCAAGGACGACCTCTGGAATGGTATTCTGACTGCAGCCTAAGACATTTCATCAGATGTAATCGTAAGTTTGACAAATTCAATGGACCAAAGGCGTTTTGCTCTTGTCAATAAAAATAGCAATTATATAAGTTATTGATTAGAATATTGAAGTTTTTTGTTATTTATTATTGTTGTTCTCAATTTCCAAATTATTAAAATATTTCGATGTTCTTTAAGCACTTCACCATATTTTAGCATTGGTTAGCATATAAAGTTGGCAGGCTGAAAAAAATAAAAATCACCAAAATGGCTGCCAATTGTTTATTACTGTGCAGATTAGCTTAACATTTTAGATCTGCGCTTGTGTTAGTGTTGCCATATAACGTGCTAAATTTCACAAATTCTCATTGAAACCTATCGGTGTTAGAAAAAAATATCTATCTGCATATAATTCTGGCACGGAGTATATATATATATATATACATATATATATATATATATATATATATATATATATATATATATATATATGCCGATTAAGCTACACTGAATATTCGGCGCTCCATCCACTCTAGGATTCCTCAGGCATAAGCCTGAGGAATCTTAGAGTGGATGAAACGCCGAATATTACATGTAGCTTAATCGTCATATATATTTTATAAATTACTAACTAGCTCTGCCTACGTATTGAGCACTTTTGAAGTAAATACTTAAAGTTTACGCATAAATCTAAACTTTCGTATATTAATTTTATGTGAGTAAATGAAGGAGTTATATATATATATATATATATATATATATATATATATATATATATATATATATATATATATATATATATATATATATAAGCGGAACGTCTGTGTGTGTGTCTGGTCACGACTAGGCTCCTATACGGTTGACTATTATAAAAAAACTGATCACATATAATGATAGAAGATTATCTAAACACAGAAATGGATATGTTTGATCTGGCATAATGACGATTCATTAAAATTCTTGGGTGTGCGTATGCGCCTGGTCCACAAAGTATTGAAATAAAAAATTAAAAAATAAAAAATAAACGTTTACAAGTGTTTTTGATACATAATAATACTTTGATAAGTATGTTTTAACTTAAATAGGAATGGTATAATAAAATTGTAGGGTCTGCGTTCCGCCTGGCCTCCATAGAATTGAAATAGGCACAAACTTTAATAAAGACTTGTCATATCTATCTGCGTAAGTATACTTTGATAATTATGTTTCAGTTTGAAGAATTATGGTATAATAAAATTATGGGGTGTTCGTTCGCACCTGACCGCCAAAGTTTAACACGATTTTTTAATATAGATCCACAGAATATTGTGATAAGTGTTTCCGTGTAAACAGGTATGGTATAATAAAGTATGGAGTTTATCTATTTAATTTTTACTTTCATCATATTTTGGTTTTGATACACCCCAAAATCGAACCTATCTCTTAGGGTACTTTTGCTAGTATATATATATATATATATATATATATATATATATATATATATATATAAACTTATGAACAGTACATTTTCTGTGCGAAAAAAAAGCACTGTTTGATTAGAAGTGTGTCTTACCGATTTATTCTCTTTGGTTCAGATTATTTCTTTGTTCGGTGTCCGACAAGTCGATTTTTTCATTTTTATTTTTCATTAGTTTAAGGACTTCTATAGGTATTTTTATATACTATTCCGTTATCTGATAGCTTTGCAGTGTACTTACGGATGTCTGTTTCGTTTTTGTCTTCGAGTTGTTTGGTTGTATGCATCGTCTTTATGAATTCGAATTCGTCGTCGAAAAGTAATTGTAGTTTTTAAATATCACTGCAAAAACACCACAATATTTTTAGGACAATGTGTTTGTATTTGAAACAGTCGTAAAACTTAGGCACAATATGTAAGATTTAGTAGGCCTCGTTCTATTTATACCAGGGAGAGTTTTATCTTGTGTATAGATGAGTTCCGACAACTAAAGCGCAACACAACGACTAAAATGCGATAGATCGATATATATATATATATAATTTACTACCTAGCTCTACATACGTATTGAGCACTGCCGAAGTAAATACATAAAGTGTCCGCATAAATGTATTCTCTCGTATATTAATATATGTAAGTAAACGAAGTATATATATATATATATATATATATATATAATTATAATTATATATCATTATATAGTAATAATAGTAGTAATATGTATTCATACGTGTGTGTATTGAGAGATAGACTGAAGGGAATTGGAAGAAGAAATAGTAGGAGTTTTGTTAACTTACCAAATTCACTACGGCAATATAGTTTCTGTAAATGTATTGCAGGACACTCACTATTCAAAACACCAATGATGAATGTATCAAGCAACAGTAATCGCAAAGAATTATCAATAAAAATCATCCTCTCAATTTATATTTTTTTAGCATACGAGCTTATTATTATTCTGAAGAATAAGGAAATAATAGATATTTGCTTAGAAATTTAAACTGAACACAGTTTGGTGTGTTTCACATTTTTTCTACATCACTTGCATTTGTTTAGTCTGTGTTAGATGAAAAAAAATAACTTCGTTTTCTTTAACCAAGTTAAAAATGTCCAGTTTTTAATAATTAAAAGAAATGCACATGAGTATAAAATTATATTATAAATTCCATGATTACGACAACGTGTCGATTTATATAAATGCCACGATTCCGACGTCAATTTATATAAATGTTTAATATATTGATACATTGTATGCTGATTGATGGAATTGTTACAGTTATGTAATCTTTATGAGTGCCAATGAACAATATCGACGTCTGCTCACATTTTTTATTAAATAGTTTTTAATTTGTCGTCCTTTTTCTGATACATTAACATAATCTAATGTGCCAGGAACAAATAATTATGTAACACCTGTGGTGTGCCGCGACTCTTAATATTAAAACGCTTTTAAAAATGCTGCTATTTCTTTGGTGATAACTCAGCCACTTAGAAGGTAAACACACACACATACGCAATCACAACAAGAGGATCCTTCTGAGTCTTTTTTCTATTGCTTATTCAAAAATTTAAACCTCACTAAACTTTGGTATTTCAAATTATATGTTAACAATCCCGTATATTATTAATGTATACATATATTTTGTTTCCTCGCATTTAATCAAAAACTTTGCGGATAAATGCGGCAGTTGCTGTATGGTGACTTATCCGTGCTGTGACGAAATGATCACACAAGACGAGGGGTAGCGTGCTCTTGTTCCATCAACCATGGTTGGATAGAGCTCCTAAATAATTCGTAGTTGTATTTTTCGGTCGCCACGCTGAGAACTGAACCTTCAATCTTTAGGAGAATATCACTTTTGTAATTGATTTTTCGAAGAACTCTAACCACCGTAACCGATGTAAATAAAGGGTTCCGCTCAAAATTCTCTCTAAATTCCAGAGTTTAACAGAAACATTCCCGAGTACGACAAGATACACCTGAAAAAGATCGGAGGTTACATCGATCAAAACGTTGTGAAAATCACACTCAAGATGAGAACTGTAGTCCGATAAATTCAAATAATATGAACAATCAATCCTCATCTCATAAATTCAGAAACGTCATAGTAATGGAAAAATAATATCACAGATTACCTACTATAAATGTATATAATTTATATTTTGTGCTTAGGGGCAATAACCTTCCCCGTGTCGATAAGAATGGCTTCTAAATAATTTTTAATAATCCACAAATCAAGCAATTTTTTTATTTGTTAGGAAATACTCGAAACCTTAATGTACCTCAATCAATCATTCCGTCATATTGAAAATTTCAGAAGCAAATTACATTTAGATTTGATTTTTCCAAGTACTCTAAGAACTGCGCTGTTGGCTCTTGTGTAAGGATCTGTGGTGCAGTTCTAGAACAATTTCGAATAAGCATGAAGTAAATAAAGGTTTTACTTCGAAATTCCATCCAAATTCCCGAGGAAGTGAAAATGACACTCAAGTTGAGAACAGTATTTCTATGAATTAAAATAATACGAATAACCATTTCTAATTAAAAAAATTCAGAAACGTAATTATTGAGTTATTAAGGACTTAAGGCGGTTAATATAAACTTTCTTTTGTCAGGATAAATAAAATATGGAATTTTAGCCGATAACGATTTGTTTCATTATTTAGGTTGTTAGAAAGTTTATAGAGATAGTGTTAGGTTCATGGTTGAAGATAGATGATTCAGAGTTTAATTTTGCTGAGACACCTGAGCAGTTAAACGTTCCCTTATCAAATGCAATGTTTATGGAAAAGCCGATGTTTTTAAACATAGCCCAAAATGTAATATTTAAATGGTTTTACGATTATTAAAAAATAAAGAGGATGATGAGATAAAAAAGATGGAAAATGCAAATCATTAAAACTTTATTTTTTACATAGGCATCATCACTTATCAAATAATATTTTACATTAAAACTTTATTTCATTATAGACAAATTATAATAAATTTTCTGGCATATATAAATATAGTTGAAACAAAAGGAGAAAGATACTTGAGGTGGAGTATGTCTTAATTCCACGTTTCATATCTCGTGGAAAAGATTCTCTATGTTTTATGCAGTTAATCCAATCTTTATATCCGCTAAAGATTTAAGAAAGTAAGCCAACGTCCTAGTTTTAATCTTTCTTTTTGACATCTCTCATAAGATTTTGTTTTTAACCAAGTGCAGTTTCCGTTTGCATTTATCGAGAGAGAATACGAATATTCGCAAGACATATCATCAGTAAATTTGCCAATATTTTCCTGCAGAAAATAAATTATATATATATATATATATATATATATATATATATATATATATATATATATATATATATATATATATACATATTTTTTTAGATCGGAACTTACCATGATTTGATAAGTTCCATAGTTAGGTCTTAAGCGTAACATGAAATTAAATAAAAATATGACAATATAGATGTAAATATGAATTTATCACATAAAATACAAGAAAATAAAGGATATAAACGCTCTTGGTACAAGGGTAATCTAACCCTAATGTCTCTCGTCAGCAAAGAGGAAGTAGGCGGGTTACAAATATCGGAAATGCGATGACAAGCAAAGGATGTATTAGGATTGACATGTAAGATAGACAAAGGAGATAGAAAAATACAATTAGAAAATACGGAGGCGGAATAGCATTGGTATAGCTGGGAGGTTTGGGCGAAAGGGAGCGATGAGATGGTTAAAAATTGATGATAACCTAGTTGTAGAATGTAGATAGGCTGTATTAAATCAAAAGACGGTAGAAGATTGTGACAGTTTTCAAACATACAGCAGTGGTAAAATATAATAATGCTATTGCATTCGATTAATAAATAGTATGGAAATAGAATACAGACAAACGAACGATAAAAACACATAAAGATTTATATATATATATATATATATATATATATATATATATATATATATATATATATATACATTGGGCATACTACTACAACGTTTCCCGGATCGTCACGTATTTTAGCTACTATATATCAACATTTAATAAAAGAACACAACTGTCCCCTCCAAGCTTAGAAAAATTCTAGTAAACAACACAAAAATTATACAACATAAAAATAATCTTTAAAAAAATGAAATATTCCTGAAGCGTCATATATTAGAACTAAAGAATATTGCATTTACGAAAAGCAACAACCTGTTTAAGTGTCTGGCGTAGCGGGTAATGGATGTACTTTGCAAATAGTGCTCACTAACTTGCTGATTTTAGTACTCTAATTTTAAATTCACCTATATTTTTATCAAATTCTCATCGGCATTATATATTGTAACTTACAATCACCTAACGCAGTGTAACGTACATTTTACTTCTCACTTTTTAATTTCCATTTTTGCTGTCTTTATATATAAAGGAGTAGCGTTCGTGTGCGTGTTTGTTTGTGTGTACAACTGCCAATGATCAAAGAAATATAAAGGGCATATGTGTGTAAACCTCTCCTGGTCAAGAAATATTAATGCCCATGATAGGATACTTCAGTCAAGGAGACATTATATTTTATGCGTAATTTCTATATATAGCATTCTTCAATCGATATATTCATTGATTGAGTTACGGTCATTAGTATATCACATTACATTAAATCTATTGAAATAATTAGCTCGATGATATTACTCATTCTGCATAAGAGCCCCATTTCAATTGTATTATTCAAAAATATAATTTAAAATTTAATTATTTAGTTTATTTTCATTTCAGTTTATATTTGATTTAACTTAGTTTATCTGACATCTGAAATCGTTTAATTTTCAAACCAAAAAACCAAAGGGAAATTGATAGTTTTATTCTTTATTATTTTTATTTTTAATTCGGAGGTAATTTTTTCGCTTATTCTTAATTTTTAAGTAATCTGTTTTTGTTTTTTTTGTTATTGTGGGGCTTACCCGTTTCTTACACTGTATTTAGTAGTTTTCTTTGGTTATGTAAACGATTTTAAAAACTTCTGCTCCAGAATACATCATTTTTCCTTACTTTCAACGCCAGTGCCCGGAGGAAGGGGGTATGGGGGTAGAGAAAAATAATTAAAACTAATGTCATTTACTTGCATCCCCACGACTGCAGAGTTAGTCAGACACAGGGCAAATTTTCTATGTGAGCAAAATCCATCATCGCATGCATTATAGGCTCCTTTTTATACATAGGCATAACCACTTATCAAGGCCCAGAGGCCACTCGGGTATAAGGATTAAAGAGTGTACAGTAAAAATTGGGCAATATAGTAACACTTAGTAATGGGGATTCGATAAATTTGTTAACTTATATCGAACGACCCATCAAAAACTTGTTTACATTAGACTTGAAGTCCCATCGAAAACAACCTGCCATGATCTACAGACAATGGCATAAAATTCTTGGACACTGCAATATTCCTGATATCAAAAAGTTGTCGACTGTAGTTGATGAAATGAAAATACAAACACCAAAAACTTCAACTGCGACGTCTGTACGCAAGGGAAAATGACAAACTATCAAAGCAAGATACCAGACAAGAAGGCCAAAAAATCCTATCAATGGTGCATTGTGACTTGAACGGTCCCGTGGAACCGATGGCCAGAGAACATTATAGTTATGTGTTGAATTTCGTAGATGACCATTCAGGTTTAATAATGGTTTACTTTTTAAAGAACAAATCTGATACCCTGCTAGCAACTAAAAAATATTTAGCCGACATGGCTCCCTACGGTGAAATAAAGTGTATTCGCTCTGACAACGGTAGGAAATTCACCAATAAAGACTTTGAACTTTTACTAATTAACCATCATATCAAGCCTGAAAAATCAGCTCCCAGATCGCCACACCAAAACGGGACTGATGAAAGAGCTTGGCGGACACGTTTTGAAATGGCAAGATGCCTACTCATTGAATTAAAACTCCCAAAAAACCTTTGGACGTACGCCCTTATTGCGGCAACCTATATACGCAACAGGTGTTTTAACAAAACACTATTGGAAACTCCATGTGCATCTTTCTGTGCTAAAAAAAACAAATTTAAGCAGAATGCATATATTTGGTTGAACTTGCTTCGCATATATAGATAAAAAGAGTAAATTGAATATTAAAGCCGACAGAGGTATATTTCTTGGATATAATAAAAACAGTCCAGCCAATTTAGTATTTTTCCCAGAGAAAAATAAAATAAAAAGAATCCGATGTGTAAAATTCACAGACACGTTTAATTTTACAGACGAAACCCCGTCATATGAAGAAGATGAAATTATATTTCCTTAAATAATTAAAACAAACGAATACAGTAAAAATAACGGAGACAAGAGTGTCCATGATGATGATGATGATGATGATGATGATGATGATGATGATGATGATGATGATGAAGAAGTCGAAGGATATCCCAAAAGAAATAGAAGACGACCCGATTTTTTGTGGTCGACAATATAAAAGATTATCAAATCGACTATTGCTATTCAATGGAAAATGCGCCAAAAAGCTTTAACGAAGCAATTAATTCAGAACATTGTGATGAATGGAAAAATGTGATGAAAAAAGAAATCAAATTGTGACATAATGTTAACCGATGTTAAGAAGAAATTAAGTAAAAGATTCAAAATGACCGATCTTGGCAAAATATCCTGGTTTTGGGGGATAGAATTTACTCAAAGCAAAGGACTTGTTACGATGACTCAATCGAGATAAATCGACAAAATACTATTAAAATTTGGAATTGGAGAGTGCAAGAAACGCTCTACACCGGTCGAAAATGATATTAATAAAAAAATATACACACAGAATCTGAAATAATAAATGACAAACAATACCGCGAAATTATAGGTAGTCTTATATATTTAATGACTGTAACCAGGCCCGACATATGCTATGCAGTAAGAAAACTGTCACAAAAATTATCACGACCGACAATGAAGGATTAAAACAGAGCTAAACAAGTCCTGCGTTATTTAAAAGGAACTAAAGAACAGAAGTTAGTATTTAAAAAATCAAGAAACCCCCTAACATTAGAAGGATTTTCGGATTCAGACTGGGGAAACGACGAAGATCGCAAGAGTATATCTGGATATTGTTTCAGACTCTCAGAAAATGGGGCTATTATTTCATGGAAATCTAAAAAGCAACAGATTATATCTCTCTACGTGTGAAGCAGAATTTATCGCGATCACACACACGACCCAGGAAGCACTCTACCTTACAAATATCCTAAAGACTATTTTAGAGCCAGAATTAACTAAAAGCCCCGTAGTAATTAATTGTGATAATCAAGCCAGTATAGTCTTAGCACAGAACACGATAATCAACCAAAGATCTAAGCATATAGATATAAAATACCATTTCATAAAAAAACGAGGTGAAAAAGGAATCCATTATTTTGAATTACATATCATCAGAACAAAATATCGCTGACGTATTCACAAAACCGGCAACAAGAATAAAGTTACAGCGTTTTTTCTCAAAACTTGTTGGGGGATTCGACTGAATAAGACTCCGACACCAGCTAAAACCTCCGACTCCGAAAACCTGATTATACGGAATAATTACACTGTTAAAGTAAAGTACAAAAGGCATGATATATCGTTTTATACATATACATATACATACATATATATATATATATATATATAGAGAGAGAGAGAGAGAGAGAGAGAAGGGGAGAGAGAAAATAGGTGATGAGCGTTTTGTTTATTTACCAATATCCTTGTTGCCATACAGGTCCTGTAAATGTATAATCGGACAGTTCTTACATAAAACACCCATTATTAATGTCTCAAACAACATTAATCGCCAACAGATGCCAGCAAAGAGCATGTGGTCAATGTATATGCATTGCTTTTTGTAGACGTGCAGATTATGAAAGTTTTCTTTTCTAGCAACTTTCTTTTTATCCGGTAGGTGTCTATCGAAAATTGATCTAATTTTTCTGGCAATCATAATTTCTGCAGGGGATGAATTTACATCATTGTTTGGATTTGGTGTTACTTCGTAGATAAGGAAATAATAAAAGCAGCAAACTCAGAGAATCTTGATTCTCTCTATTTTTAGGTGAGAGAATAGAAAACATTTAGCTTACTTAAAACAAAAGAAAACAATGATCACTTGTCAGATTAAAATGAATTCCACGTGTGCGCACAATTTTAATTTAAATAATCTAATTATAATTTATATAAACCGATTTTGACGTGTGTATTAATAACTGAATACGTGTCTAGATTAGTGTGTTGATAAAACTTTAACATTTCAGTGCGAATATCAATAAACGAAAGCATCTTATTGTATAGGAAAAATTAAGTTGTTTTCAAAATATGTAGTAGATTCGAAATTTGTGAGGTGAACGACCATAGGGAATTAACCATTTTTTTCTTTAATAATTCAGTTTACCTTGTTTCATTCTTTGCTTTTACAGTTCTTTCTAAGTGAGTAAAAAAGAAAGTTACCCTTAGACAGAAGTGAGCGTGACACTCTTTAAAAAAACGCAAAAAAATAAAAAGACTGGCTTAAATAGTTACTCTTTTTCTTCACGCCCAAATGCAATGATACCATTTGAACAGGAACCTATTTACTTCATACTAGGGGCGTGCAATAAGTAATGCCCCTGACCCACTTCCCATAGTAGTAGAGCAACGAAACTTGGCACAATTATTAGTCTTTCTTAACATAAGAACCACCCAGGGTTATGCATTTCTCCCATCGTTTGATCAAGGTCAGGAGAGTAGGGGGGATGGGGAGGATTTCATAAAACCACGCCCGTGCTTCTGATCTGGCGACATGCGAGTTGTGGACCGGAGCGTTGTCCTGCAGGAGGAAGATACCTTTGCTGATCTTGCCCCACTTTTGATTTTGATAGCTTCCCTTAATTTCCTCAAAGGTGAAGCATAATAGACTCCTGTAATTGTGGTACCCTTTGCCAGGAAATCTGTCATCACTACTCCGTCCTGATCCCAGAAGACATTGAGCATGACCTTGCCAGCGAAGGGATACACCCCTGCTTTTTTTGGAGATGGTGAGTCGAAGTGCTTCCACTGCATTGACTGGGCTTTGGTCTCTGGATCATAGTGATGGGCCTAGGTTTCATCCTGTTTAATCAGTTTTGTGAAAAACTTTGACTCATCTTCTTGGCACATCTCCAAATTCATCCTCGAGCACTCGACGCGTTCTCGCTTCTGGAATGGTGTGAGTAACCTGGGAATCCATCTGACAGACACGTTATGCATATGTAAATGGTAATGAATGATAGTTTCTACAGACCCTGTACTAATCTTGACATCTTGGGCTATTTGGCGAATAGTAATGCGCCGATCTTCCAAAATGGCAGCCTCAACTTGACGGACAGATGCCTCATTTATGGCAGAAGGGGGGCGACCAGGTCTGGGAGCTGTTTCCACAGACTTCTGGCCACGTTTGAATTCACGATGCCAGCTTTTTCCAAGGTTATATGATGGGGCATTATCACCATAAGTTTCTTTTATTTCATCAAAAGTCTCCGGTTGTGTGCCTTTTTTCAAATAAAAAACAGATCAATTTCACACTTAACTCAGTTCAAACACCAATTATATCAGAGTTGGAATTCGCCACATGACTCGTGGAGATATAAATCATTGCACATGCAAAATTTCAGCTAGATCAGACAACTGGAAGTGGGTCGGGAATTACTTATTGCACGCTCCTCGTAAATTTCGACCAATAGAAATTATTTAAAACTCCAAAAGTAACACATCTATGCCAAATTAACCAAATCCATATGAACAAAGAATTTGCCATCCAGTTCATCCGACTCTTAATATAAAAAAAAACAAAGAAAGAGCAATTGCATATCAAGTAAACCTTGTTGCTCCTCAGTAACAACTTGTGACTACTTCATAATGTCACGCGATATTCACCTACGATGAAATAAAAACGGGACGAGTGTTTGATATAACATTACATCTCTATGAGTGTGATTCCGTCAAGTAACGTAGAAGAATGAACCCAACAATTATCCGTACCTAACTGTCTGGTCTCGTTGGTTTCCAGCTATTTTCTTCTCATACCCGCCTACTCTTGCTTCCTTGACTCCAATCTCTCCAGTCGCTATCGCTGAATCTTCCCGCCGCCACTCGTCGTCCACAGTTCGATAATCATGACGGTTGGTTACATTTAAAGTCAACTCTCAATTTTTGGAAATTAACTCTTGATATATTAAGCTCTAGCCCCGTCCTTTGTTCCCGTCGTCGATACACCTTTCATGTAACATTTGTGTACCATTTGGAAATACCTATCATTCTCGTTTTTCTAAAAAGACTAACATAAATTTCTATACTTTTATTCTACTAATCAATTATTTTCTCTTATCCTTATGTGAAGCAGTTTCCTAAGGTGGCCAGACATTCTTTATTGCAGTAATTAAAGTGAAACAAATACAATAAACTCAGTTAATGAAACTTTAATTGCGGTGAATTCCTTAATATAATAGAAATCAGTTTAGTGAATAAGCATTCTAGAAATGATGTAAATAAATGCCAATTAATTTCATGACATCGCTAGTATCAAGACCAAATATACAGACAGAAAAAATTGTGGACAAACTTTAAAAAGATATGAAGAAAAATCAAATACAGGAAATATTTGGCATTTTGTGTTAGTATGTAGAATCCCGCCAACCGGGATACGACGATGAGTTAATTCCTCCCAATGCAATAAAAATATGCTTTGTATCCAATAGGATATGATCTAATCCTGCAAAAGTAATTACTAATTAGAAAACCAGACTTTGTAAATTAGTAAAGAAAAATCGTGCAAAAAGCATTAGAATGAATTGCGCCACGTCAGTCTCATTGAAGTTATGTATGTATTACGCATTTGAAATTGACTTTGCTAATAAAGATATCTCACAACTCGGATGAGCAATACAAAAAAAAGAGAGATAGAAGACTTTAAAAAAAATGAATCAATTTTTTACAGATTATAAAAAAGGAAAAGTAAAGGCTTAATCTTTTCTCAGAGACAATAAATATAAGAATATTATCGGTTGTTATAAGCCATAAATAAGAACAGGTAGAATAGCGCGAATGACATCGACATACGCCACAAGCCTAAGCTAAAATCAAATTTTTTCAGCCTTATATTAATCCAACACTATTTCACAAATCTCCTTTTCTAGTAATTCAATCAAGAATTTCTTAAATGAGATTCTAGAGTTTTTTCGTATGCCCACTTTTATTGATAGTATTCCTTGTGAGAACTCAGTGCATGTAGATCATGATTGTGCTTTAAAAATATAATCACAAATCTGCCGGTGGATTTGCCTTGTCTAGCTTTTGGGGGTTTGGGAGAGCCAGTAAACTTCAACTAGGAACTCTGGCTGTTGACCTCTTGTTCTCTAGGTCAAATCAGTGCATCCAGTGTTCATCACAGGTATCACAGAATCAAGAACTTCCTGATCTGAACTAATCAGCTCGACAATATTGCTGTTGTCATGACAACGTCTTCCCTTCTGTTCTTTGCTAATCATTCGTAGGCCGAACTTCGTGGAAATCTTTCACATCTACAGTTCTTTACACGTTGTGTACTTATTGTTTGTATAGACCCAGGACGGACTATGGAATTCTATATTTCCTCAATAAATTCTGTCCTGACTCCATTACTCTTTCTACAACTCTCATTAATTCTAACCGTTTCCTTGCATTCATTATATCTTTTATGCTACTCAAAAACGGGTGCCCGATAGAAGCAAAATGATGCAAAAGCAACCTTTAGTAGAGTGCATTCCAATTCCTGTTGTATCTGTTCATTGTATCCAGAAATCATAAAGAATAATCAGTCCTCTCATAAGATGTATAGAAATCACATATTGAATTTTCAAGAGTCTGCGACTATTTTTAATGTCCGTACAAAAAAGCCTGAAAACTTTTTCACAGTACCTCATATACTGACTGTATTCCCTGACCATATATACTAGGTACTGTACAAGGCAAAATAGATTATAGCAGTTGTCCGAAATATATCAAAAGTCGTTGATAGGTTTTGGGACGATGTTCTTCTCATAAAAGTTGAGGCAAATGCTGTTACTGAAAGAATAATTAACTTACGAAAATACTTTTTAGATAAGAGAAACCCCCATGTTTTATATATATATATATATATATATATATATGTGTGTGTGTGTGTGTGTGTGTGTGTGTGTGTGTGTGTGTGTATGTGTGTGTGCGTGTGTGTGTGTGTGTAAGTGTGTGATAGAATTGTCTCTGATTTAAATAAATATATTTGCTAATGGCATTGCGCTCTATAGCAGACTCAAGTGGAAAACGAATGAACATATGTTTAAGGAAATGACTGAAATTGTGAAAAAAAAGGCCGAGCATTAATAATAACATGCTGCCAAGACGTTTGTCATTTAATTTAATAAGCACTGATATTTATTCAAGCTCTTCGGCTTAAATACAATTCAATTCAAGCAATCAATCGCTGTCAATAGTCCTGTTGTTATAACTTACATCGGTAGAGAACAATAGTCTTATAGCAAGGCATCTCCAATTTCACACGTTGAACATTGTCTTATTTTTACACATGATAGAAGGCCTCTATTGTCGCTCTTGGGATTTGTACACAACTGGCTAACTAGTAAAACGGTGTTCATCAAACGGAATTTTACTCATGTCGTCTTTTCTATTGCGACAATTTTACTGTATATATATATATATATATATATATATATATATTTATATATATATTATTTTACTGTTAACCCTATATATATATATATATATATATATATATATATATATATATATATAATTATTAAGGGGAAAAACATTCGTAAAATAACACTGCATATATTATGGGAAAGAGAAGGAAAATATACACAAAAGAGAGAGAGGGGGGTAAGAAATGTATACATATTTATGTATAGACATATATATCTTGTAATAGTATCTGTCTACAAATCATCTAAAAGTAGAAAAGGGCTTGAGTCGTACCATGGTGACACATTCGAGAGTTCTCAAATACTAGAAAAAGAATTGAAAAACCCTCGTCGGATTATCCCACGAATGTTGTCCAATCCCAGAATTTAATTATTGTTGGTATGCTTCATGAGAATTTTACTTTTTAAATAAAGTAATACATTCATTACAAATTCCTCACTGATGATGAAATTGTATCCAATGTTTAACATATTATTTAAAATAAAAAAAAATACTGCGGTATTCCAATAGATTACAAAACATACGACATAATTCATCAACAATCTTCTTTAGATTATTTGTTTAATTTACCATAATTTCCAAAGATGATACAATAAGTTTTCAACGGACAGATGTAATCAATGATTTGTGAAACTTTATTGTTAAGTGCGTAACAAACTCGCCTTCAAAAGATTTATTGTATGTTAACGTTAAGTGTGTGTTAAACTGAATATAACATGACATTTACAAAGATCATCAACTGATGACATTTTCCCACGGCATTGGCGAAATTTAATGGAAACTACAAAACATCTCCAATGAATTGGATCTTAGAAAATATTTTGTTTGAATATTTTATAAAATATTCTCTTTGAATATTTTATAAGATTCAATTCATAAACACTCCACCGTTAAAATGAGTCAAAATGAATGACGTGTACAAAACAATGTAAGCGTGTATCGAACTATATCCGACGCGTAACATTAAATGTTTAGACAATGCGGTAATAAAAATCAATCCAAATTTCCTGCTTAATATGATTAAAAAGTAAATGTTTTTATTATTCATTCTTATATTGCAACCCACACCGATTAGATTTATTAAAGGTGTGTCTTGTTGCAAAATAACAGCAAATTGATGATTTGGCTAGCTATGTACGCTTACATTCAGAGTGAGATGTGATTCAACTTTATTTGGATATAGATGAAGTTCCTCGACTTGATTGAAGCTCGGTTAGAGAAGACTTTCACGACTGGGCATGCACTGCGTATGTAAAGCTTATACAAGTGAAGTACATAGCAAGATACGTGGAAGTATAGGTCACTAAAATTCGACAACTTGCAGGAATAACTGGAATCATGGGGAAAGCGATCAATACTGCATTGAGCTAAGGTATAAACACGCGATGCGGCTGAGGATACTTTTTCTTTACATAGACGTCACCACTTATCAAGGCCGATAGGCCACTCAAGGATAAAGGTTAAAGAGTGTAGAGTAGTCAAAAGGACAATATAGTAATCGATAGTAATGGAAGTTCGGTAAATTTGTTAACTTAAGTGGAACGGCTCATCAGAAACTTGTTCACGTTGGACTTGAAGACAACCATATTATAGAAAGCAGGAAAACGGAAGACAATTCCACAGGCGTGCAGTTCTAAGAAAGAAGCTTTGATCATGGAATCTATGTTTAGGTTTAGGTACAGATAAAGAGTGGGGAAAATTATTGATAATGTTTTCAGCTAGTCTAGTGTTTCTTGTGAAAGTTTGGCGAGGGGGGACCATAGATTGAAGCTCAGTTGAACACTATCCATGAAAATAACGATAAAGCAGAGACAAACTCGCAACATCTCTTCTGTGAGACAGAGGTTGCAGCGAAGAGAAAAGGACATCTTCCACCAGGCCACGAAGTCTATTTTGAACCCTATCAAGGCAGGACAAGTCTCTTCTAGCAGCTCCTGCCCATATGTGGCAACAGAACTGCATACTTGGACGTATCTGGCTCTTATATAGATAGAGAATTGCATCAGCAGTGAGATATCTACTGGATCGATAGAAGGATCCGACCATTTTTCCAGCGGCCTTGGCAACAGATTTGATGTACGTATTCCATTTAAGATCAGATTACTGTTGAAACCACGCAGCTACCCAGCCACGCAACCACGTAGCCACTTCGAACTGAGGTCAAAGTTGCACAACCAATCCCCGAAAAATTATCATCTGTTATTGATGCTGTGGCCAAGGCTATATAGCTAAATACTGCGCAACAGCATTGCCCGATGGTACAAGCGTGTAAACGTCCTGACCTATATTATGATGTTTTAAGTGCAACGAGATCAGTCGCTTTGTGACAGTATGTCAGGAAAAGGCAACAGAAAAAAAAACCTTCGGCACCAGTATATTTCCCATGCAAGTGAACAACGAGACGCATCCAGTCATTGTTAACGGACAAAAATGCATCGCCTTATTTAACACCGGCTGTTCTAAAACACTGATAGATAGGCGGTATGCCATCGATGTGAGCTTCAAGCTCTTAAAGTGATAATCGCACATAAAAAGGTTATGAGATGTTGTCGGATCATCCAAGTGGAGCACACAGTGCGCAGACTGTGCCCTATGTCGACTGGAAGTCTTCGTTGTCTAAGGAAAACTGTTATGCGTAAAACTTTTCCTGTGAGTTGATTTTTAGTCCAGTGCATATTCATTAATCTGATGGAAAACGTAGTTAATTGTGCTGCGAGTAACATCTTTATGCCAGCTTCATTGCATGGAGATTGTTTAAACCCCCTAGCAACTAATTAATAGGGTATCATAGTGCCCCGTGGCTAAGTCTATTCGGACCGAATATGAAAAAGAACTACATTTATGGCTGAAAAAATATGGTTGGTGCTATATCGAGAAGAAAAGTTTGGTGCAACTAAAACCTTAATTCCGTTAATGACGGTGGTGCAGACGAATAAAAAGAAAGTGAGAATTGCGATGAACTACATGTTGAGTAATTTACGACAAACACATGTGTCTGCACAGAAATTGTGAGAATGTCGGTATAAAGGCTCTGATGTTGCCATATTCGACCTGAAGAAGTCATACCTTCGTGTGCTCATAGACAAATCACTGTGGTTATTTCAGAGGTGACGTTAAAAGGGCAAATATATAGCGTCACAATATATATTGAGTTTGGCAGTAAAATAATGCGATAAATTAAGAATAGACACGTAAATTGAACAATCCACGTTATCGTATATTTTCCTTAATTTAATATATAGACGATATTTTCCTTAATTTACGTCTCACATTAGCGGATCGAGTGAAGAAACATTTGGCAAAATTCGAACTGGCCTGTATGTCTTTAAAGCGATTAAATAGAGAACGAAATGCATGGCTGGGTGACTACTATTGATACAAGCAACGTAATTTATGTGTAAATTGAAGTGATTTTACGGTTTGTGTGGACGCAAGCAAATTACCACTGGGGTCGTGCTAGAGGCTAACGGAAAAGCAATCAAGGATGAGAGCTGGTTGCGCCCAGCTAATAATGTGTGACACATTAACTCAATAAAAGATTCGGCAGATTCAACGATGGACAACAGATGGTCTGACATAAATAAGTAGTTAAAGTGTAAGGGTTATCAGTATATATAGCAGTAGTTTAGTCAGACAACAACAAAGCTAATGTATTTACTGCTGCGCAGTAAAATATACTTGCGCTGTCATTAAAAAATCACAATAGAGTGGATATACCGGTATAAATCGCATAATAAACTTTATTAAACGAAAGGACCCGACCGTTTCGAAAAAATGAGGCGTATCAAACTATCATGAGCCTGTACACTGGTATGCCATTGGAAATCATATTTTACAAGCGAAGTCTACAAATCCAAATATAAACTAGCATTTACCAGCTAACGGTTTCAATAGTTCCTGCAAGACTGGGTGCGTCTTCGATTATGCTTTGCCTATGGTGGTGATCTTGAGTGCAACCATAGACGCGTGAAAACGATTGCGGCTGGGAAATTTGTATAAACTGATAACAATACAGTTTTTCAACACTACGAGGCCATGCAATGCTATATGATCCTACGACGTCCGCATAGAAGATTAATGACAAATCTGCATGATGCTCAAGTTAAAGACGCTTTGGGGGTAAGAACCCTTCGCAGTAAGTGTACGATAGGACAGACGACTGTATAAAACAGTCGGCACTCAGTCATGGTCGATGGAATCACTTATCATATAAAGAATTAGTGCTTTTATCGGGAAGCTCGCATACAATTCGATACCACTAGTGGATCGTTAGAAAAACAGAAGAACGGAACAAGTCAGGATTGGTATCGATAGACGATACTTTCATCAATAAAAGCTCAGACACCCGGTGATTACAGCGATGATAGACATTCTGACGATGATGACAATGTTTATAGGCAACCCAAAATAATCTAAGTCGTAATTCGAGGAGCGCTCGAACAAAGAGACCCGAACTATTTGTGATGATAACTGTGTGATGCTTATTGATACACATATGCCGTTACAGCTGAGAGAGATGGAACGGGCGGTGAAGATTATAGTTTAAGTCATGAATTTTAAAATGAATATTTATTATTTTAAAATCTTAATTTCATTCAGCAACAATTCAATAGCGAAATATGTGAATACATCAGTCAATAAGAGGTGAATGAGAAAATGAGAATTTACTACGAGCGGATGATCAACATCAAAAGGAAGTGAGGATATCCACAATTACAGTATGCATCTTAGTGAAATTCAAAATTTATTTATATAGTCCTAGTAATATGCTAGGAATATAATAGACATTGTTTGGATACAAATGAAAGGTTAAGCTTGCACAGTAATTCTATAAAAGGCTAAAAGCTCAAAGAATAAATATGCGATTTAACAAAGATTGAATTAGCTAAGGAAAGAGCTGACAACTGCATAGGACAACGAGATTAGAACGACTTTCATTTAGGATGCGAAAGACACCAGATAAATATAGACGATGTTGATAAAAAGACGAAAGGAAAATCCATATAATAAACGAATGCAGAAAATAAGGCCAACAAAATACAAGAACACATATTATCGCATGGGAAGGACAGTGAACTGAGAGCTATGCAGACGACTGCATATCCACCACTCAGACAAATGGTTAAAACAAAAGCTGGAGACTATACTGGAAAATAAGAATAAAAACACAAAATATTCGGGATATGGAAGTACAAACAGATAAACCTATCCAAGCCAGAAGTCTGGACAACATAATAGTCAACAAGAAAAAATAATCTGCAAAACTCTCAGATTTTTCTGTTACACATTTCTGCAGAGTGAACAACAAAGAATTTGGAAACAGGACTAAGAAAAATAAGAATCAAGGGGACGGCTAAGACTATGCAACGAATAGTGATGCGCAAAACAGGGGAAATCTTTAAAACAACTTGAATGCGGAACTTGATAAAAATAACAATCATCAACCGGGGATGTAGAAAATTCAAGTGGAGTTAAAAAAAAATAAAATCAAGAAAACTGAAGGTGAGAAGTGTTTAAGTACAAGCTCCCCGTCTCATCTTACCCTTCTCCTCCCATTTCTCCACCTTCTCCATCTGTCTTGCCTTCTCGCCGCCACCAGCAAATATAAAAGGAAAATCATCACAAGACCATGAGCGTAAACGACTAATCGATTGTAATGATAGAATGAGTGGAGAGTATTTGAAATCTGGTCAAGGTCAAATGTCAAGGGCATAGCCTATGTATATATACTCACTCATCAATGCACCGATTATGATTACATCACTGGATTGATTATGATCAAACCTAGTATGCTGATGGTCCCGCACTAATGGATGGCTCACACCAATTCTCAAGGCTAAGATCAAAAGTGAAGATAATATTTTATCTACATACATGAGCAAAATAAATGGACCAAGAGTGAAAGAAGAAAGAAATTGATTTTGCAATATATTTTCATGATTTATTTTTAATTTTAACTGAAAATTTCTATTTTGCAGATCATTATTATTATAGCATAGAATAATAAGTTGAAAAATGAATCCTAAAAAAGGTAGAACTGCATCTTGTCGAGGATATAAAAAACCCAATTGCAGGATTAAGGCAGTCCAAAATGACGTAGAAACAGATTTTTAATAGTTCAAACTCGAATGCTTGGTAAAAAGAGAAAGCTGGATCTGGTCGCCCTAGAGCATTCATTTTGAAGGACGACCACAGGCTTAAATTAAATGTTTTGAAAGACCAAAAGAAAACTTCTGTTGACCATAGCAATGAATTCAAAACAGGGGCTGGAAATTCTCTTTCCAGATCTACAATATCTAGACGAATGAAATTATTGGGATTTTCTTCTAAAAGGTGTGCAAAGAAGTCCTTTTTATCTAAGAACATCGGTGATAGAAAGAGATTTTTCTCGTGTTATAGCAAAAACAGATACAGACTGGTTTAACATTGTTTTCTGGTCAGATAAATTAGGATGTTGTCTTGTTATTGATGCTCCCGATGCTCTTGAATGGTGCAATCAAAGAACTGGAGAAAGATTTTCACCAGGTTGCATAAAAACGACAGTAACACACGGAAATGGAGGGATAATGGTATGGGTAAATGTTACTGCAGCAGGAGTTGAGGAACTTATTATATGTGAGAAGTCAATCAATGCAAATGAATACATTCGAATATTAGAAACAGGACTGTTTCCAAGTATCCAGAAGCTGTGAATATCTCAGAACATTATTTTTCAACTCGATAATGCCTCTGCACACACCGCTATAGTCACACAAATGGTTTTCTGATTATTGATTAAATATGATATTTTTGCCAGGTCAAAGCCCCGATTTAAACCCAATCGAGATTATTTGGTCCATAATATCTCATGCATTGTATGAAAGAACTTTTTCGAACAATGACAAACTGTGTGAAGCTGTGCAAAGCGAATGATGGAATAGCATCTCCTTATAACAGTGTTCCAGTTTGGTTGGGAGCATATCTAAAAGGATTGATATTTTAAAGAAATCAAAAGGGAATGCGATCTCATCCTAAGCATTTAATAAAGTAAATGTCTTGTCGTGTATTCTTAGTCTCGTTTAAGTTTCCCTGTTCAATTGTTCTTTGTTCAATTTAGCTTTTAGTGCAATAAAATGTATATAATTTGTTTGGCTCATCTTTTAATATATTCTCTTACAGCGCATACTACTGTCCCTACCTTGACAAATCGTGATATGATAATTGTCTCCCACTTAGGAATGGTGCACATTATTTTTCAAGATCAAAGTTCAAGGTCATAGCCTCCGACATCCCAACAACGAACCGATCATGACCAAACCTAACATGATGATGGTGTGCGACATAGGGATGGGGCAATCTTTTTGGAAGGCCAAGGTAAAATGTAAAGGTCGAGACTTTTCTGTACGATTCAGTACCTGTGCGTTGTGCAAAGTTCCATGCAAAGCGATGGTATTCTTGTATCGTACAATTATATAGATTTAATTAATCACTTAAACATTCACAAACATTGACTTTTTAAATGTTATTTAGATAGTTTGACTGGCCACATTTAACCATAAAATGAAAGAATCGATATTTTAGAATTCTTTCTAATACTGAGAGTTATTTTCACATCGTTCGCGTCAATTCAACCCCTGATCTTCTTCAACTATTTCAAATAATTCGAATAATAAATCCCTCGAGGAGCATTCACTTTTCAATAATACTTTCCGACCTTTTTGCCATATTTCTCTCCGTTAGAGCAAGATGTATACAATTTTTCTGCAAATTTTCAAGTGCACGTATCTGTATATGTGAAAAGGATGTTGCATTCAGTCACTACTTTAACAGCTATTTTGAAACCAAGCACAAATGGAGAATATATATTTCTTTTACACTCAATATCATGCATCATTTAATTTACATTTTTGTTAAAATTTGGGGTGTAGATAAAAGAGAAATGCGTAAAATCTATCTACTATATTTTTAGGGCCTAATTATAAGCAGAAAGTGAAACAACTTTTAAAATTACATTTAGGTCCTGTTATTTCGTTATACCTTTTTCCCTTAGGTTCTACTGAAGATCGTGTGGAAGTTACCTTAAGAAATAGAGCAATTTCATTCTATTGATTTTCTTGTTCTGTGCTTTTATAGAATAATGTTTCTGTTTGTTGTGATAGGCGAACGTTTTTAGCCAAATTTATCGGCGATTAATGATTCTTTGTCAAAATAGTTTTTTACATACAGATGTTGTTTGTCCTTGTTATGTAAGCAGTAAGTGCTTTACTGTGCTGCAACTCTTGGTTCTACCATAGAAAACATTTACAACAAAAACTCTAAACGTTGCTGATTTTTTTTAGATGAGGATTGCTTATTTGTATTATTATTCATCGGACTACTGTTCTTATCTTGAGTGTGATTTTTACAGCGTTTCGGTCGATATAACTTCCGGCCTTCTCGAGGATTGTCTTGTCGAACTCGATAATGTTTCTGTCGAACTCGGGAATTTGGACAGAATTTCGAACGGAACCTTTTCTTTACTTCACGGGAGTAGCATGCTTTTGATCCGTCAACCGTGACGACAGGATAGAGGTCTTAAGTAATTCGTAATTGTATTTTTCGGTCGAACATTCAGCTTTCAGGAGAATATCACTTTACAATTGATTTTTCCCAGTACTCTAACCACTGCTCCTCTGGTGCTTGTATCCAATTATAGCACGAATTTTAAGAGCCTTAAACCTATTTTATTTTTAGTTGTAAATATCACTATTTATTACCAATTATTACTAAATATTAATGTATCGTTATGTTTATGCCTGGTGGGCGACTAGTAAGACATTCATGGCAATAATTCGCATGGCTACAACCATACAAGGGAAGTTCATTTTTATTGTCTATGTTAAAAACTAAACGGAACTGCAATGAAAAAAATTTATTTCCTATCGCATATCATCTGTGGAAGAAAATACTACGACGCTGCTCCCAATCGAGTTTTCAATTTTTATATTTACAAATCATGTTGGGTCGTTTTCATGGATAATTAATTTGGAGTAATCTTCTGATTATTCAACCCAATATTTGCAATCAGCTCGTTGCTGCATCTATCTCATCAATCCTTTAACCATTATCCTCTAGTAGCTTGCGTGCCTCATTAAATAGTGATCGTGACAACAAATTCGTAAACTCTGACATAAGCTTTTTCATATATGTTGTGGTTAGATACTGTAGGACCTATCTAAACTAACTAAGATGTGTCCACTTAAATCCTGCGTTTATTGATGCAAATATGTGTACAACGTGAAGAGTGGCAAGCTAACGACAGGTTTTGTTTTTAGAGAATTTTAAATGATAGCAGACACGTGTAGAAATGAACAGCTGTTGTAAGTTTCAATAATTTATTCTTATTTATGAATGTCACGGTGTTTTAAGAATTCTTATTTCAATTTTTAATTTTATATTTTAATATTATGAATGTAAGAATCGGTACTTCACTATTTTATCTCAATATTTCAATAATGTTTTAATATCATAACGAAAACTTACGTTTAAATGATACCTGAAAGCAAATCATCCCTTTTTCAGCACTTCATGCGCCTGGTGTTGCTCGCACGTAGAATAAGCATAAATATAACGGTCTTATTAACGATGATGTTGTATTAATACTATACTATATCGATTACTATATTGTACTAAATGTGTGATAGTTATTCGAATGGTAAAAAGAAATATATATAATTGGCTGCCCTCAGCTAGAATCGAAACAAAAATATATGACCTTCCCGCCGTAGTCGCTACAATCTGATCTAAGTTTATACGCATACAAAAATGAAATAATTTTGTTTAGAATATTAATGTATATTTACGCATGCGTAAATATAGCACCTTTTCAGTGCCTACTTTACTGGCAAAAAGGGGTCCAAATCGTTATACATAAAATTGAGGCCTGTAGACCAAAAGTTACTAGAGTATTTTAGTAAAGACTGTCCCTCACATAGAAAGACATAATGACAGACAAAATCACAATGGTTATATATTTCTGCCTATCGATCATTATATATATATATATATACATATATATATATATATATATATATATATATATATATATATATATATATATATATATATATATATACTCGCAGAGTTCCCAGCATTTTCTTGAAAAATACTCTTAAATATGATATTCGGGTTAATGCATTTTTCGTAATAATATTGTATTATATTAGACCCAATGTATAGTAATGATTTTAAAAGTTTTTTTTTAAAATGCTATGTACGCCACCACCAAAAATCGGAAATCAATACCAAAACGTTTCGCTTACGATTTATTTTTGTCTCAGCCGTAAATGACTGAGCGGTTTTTTTTATCTGCAATTTCCGTTTTAATCTTTAAGTATTCCTATCTATAAAATATATCAATCTATCTACACATTCATATGTATATGTACTTATATTTTACTATATGCATTTACTTACACACTTACTTGCTTTATCCGGAATTTGCAGATACCGGCCATCCTCTTTCCTTATTTTTTATTATTTTTATTTCATATTTTATTATTTATTTTTTAATTTATATTTATTTATTTATTTATTTAATTATTTATTTTGTCGATTTAAAGTATTTTAATAACTCTTGCTGACATTTTATTTAAGTAATAACCTGTACATTTCAGTTGACTTCTTTTTTGCCCTATATTTTTCGCACCTTTTAACGTCATTTTGTCTGGGTCATTTTAACATTTGCTTTTCTATTTCCTATTTAATTCTATCACGTTTTTATCTTTTTTCTCTTCTTCTTCAGTGATTTTTCTTAATTACACTTTGTCTTGGAAGCCGTGTAAAACGCATATGTTATTTTTCTTTTATTAATATTATTGGATTTTCCCTCTGTTTTTTGTGCATATTTGTGAATTCTTCCGCGGATTCCAGCCTTTTGGATTATTTTGGAACATCTTCACATTACGCGATTTCCTTGGATTTTACTTGTGTGAATGGAAATTTAATTAACTTTCTTGGAGTCACATTTTCTTCGAAACTCCGCGGATAAGGGCTATCCACTTATTAAGTGCTTTGTTTTTCAGATTAAATATGTGTTTAACTCTTTTTCAAAGTGTTTTCATGTTTTATCAAAGTGTTTACATGTTTTATCAATTATTTGTTCTTATATATATATATATATATATATATATATATATATATATGTATATATATATATACTCCTATGAATTCCTTTTGCTTTTGTGTGTATTGATATTTATATTAAAAACTTATTTTCTATTTATTTAAAAAGAATATATCATTTTCTTATATATGGGCTCTGGGGTTGCATTCACTAGCAAAAGATCTAGCTAATTTGCATAGTCTTTTAAACATTCATTTTAATTAATTCCTTATTAGTTTTTCGGTTTTCTTATGGGATGATCATCTTTAGTTAACTATTACGTGTAATTATATTCATGCAGTTGTTCTACATAATTCATACTTGCATAATATTTGCGTAAAAAGGTTACAGTAAACACAAAATTGTTTCCATATATATTTAAGTATACGTATATATTTTTGTTTAATCTATCCATCTATCTATCTATTTATATACAAAAGTATCGATCTATTTATCTATTTATCTACAAAAGTGAACGTGTCTGTGTGCGTGTGTATGTGTGTACATTTTCCTACGCAATAACTCTGTCAATTTTAAGTCTACAGACTCGAAAATTTATATATAGGGTACTGAGATTTGGGAAAATCTTTGTGATCGGTTTTCGGCCAGAACTGTGGCTATTAAGGGGTCACAGTTCAACGATTTCATCTTTGAGAACTCTACCAAACTCGTCCGACAATTTTGGGTCTATACACTTGAAATTTTAGATATAGCTTCCTTGGACATTGATCTAACTTAATAACTCGATTTAAGCCCAAAACAATAAATGTTAAGAGGTCATAATAGAAGTCAGAGTTAAAAATAATTTGACCTCTGCGTTCTCTACCAAATTACGCAGGCAATTTCTGGTGTAAACATTTGAAATTTTACATAAAGGGTATGTAGAGATTAGGCAAGCTTTTTAATCGGTCTGGGTCGAAAATTTTTGTTACCAATATATAAATCTATGTATGTATGTATGGTTGCATATCTGCCTAAAACTTTCGATTGAGCCGATGGATTTTTTACATGATCGGTATCGTTTGGAAGTTCGATTATTTAGACGACAAATATCGAAAAATTGGCTAAAAACATTAATATCTTCACCTTCAACTGAGCACTTTTTCTACAGGGGACCGCTTTTTTCGACGATATTTATGAACGTCATCCTCTCTTTTCAGTTGTCTAGCCCTAATTTAAACCTACGTCACTTCCGGTTTGGCAGTGGTCGTTACAGCAATGACGTCATGTTTTTCCCGTTCTTTTCCTCGTTCGCGGTACGGGTTCGAGCCTGCCTTACTACTACCACTTTTTTTGCTCAACATACGCATCCAAACACCTGGGCAACGCCGGGCTGAAATGCGTATATATATATATATATATATATATATATATATATATATATATATATATATATACCCATCGATCTTGTCCGCTCGTAAAATACAAATATCATTTGATATTTTAACTCATGCAACTTTCGTATTCATCATTATACTAACAGGTCCCGTAAACTGGCGTTGCTCAGTGGAAGCTTGCCCTGACCTCCTCGCAATCGGTGTGAAAAATCCAATAGTCAACCGGAATATCAAATGCCAAGACAGCAAAAAGCAACGGAAAACATATTTGTTTTTCAGAACAGTATTTTTTTAGCGATTGTGCTGTGTAGATAATTTGAACATTCCCAAACCATTGCTGTTTCTACATTTTTTTAGTGTTACGGACGTGCAATCAAAGATAGAGAAGACGTATGTATATAATTTATATTAACATATGTACGTTTCCCCCAGTAAATAAAGTTATCAGAATTTAATTGTCTCTATGAGCTGCTTATATGTTTGCATATACTTTTAAAACGCTACCGTCTCATGGGCAGAGTGACGCCACTTTTGTAAACATTTAGAATATTCGTATATTATAGGAATTAGTTTTATTTTGCAATATGAAAATTGAAAATCCGAAAAAGCTAAACATGGCTAGGGTCCGTTATTATTTAAATTCGTAAATCGGAAAAATATGTTATGGTTATGTATGTCTTAGCAAGTTACTATAGTTGTAAAATTGGGCCCGTTGACAGCCTGTAGCGGTGAGAGCATTAAATATTGAGAGAGAAAAATAAGAACTTTGTCCCCTGTATTTGTGGCGAGTGTGATGGTGTTGCACATCGAATGTAGTGTACCTTTTTTATGAGGAGTGAATATGCAAGAAATGGATGTCGTAAACCAGTGGATATAAGGGTAGATGTATTGAATTATCATGTGGCATCTGTGGTTTCAATTAAAATCTTTTATGTTGAGATTTGTATTTACTATATATCATATTCTCTATTGATTATTATATTTTATTCATTATATTGTAACTAACGAAAATAAAAGAATGGATATTAACAGGAAAATGTAATCGGGCAGAAAAAGAAAAGATCTAGAACAAAAACGAAATAACCATTAACAAATGAAAAATAAAAGAAAATAATCGCATTACGTAACCCAAATGTAAAAAGTTTATTTTAAAATTTCTAATAAATAATCGAAATAAAATGACAAAAAAGAAGGCTGTTTAAAAAAGACTACTCATGTGTCGTAACGAAAACAAAATGAAAATAAATCAGTTATAATAAAGATAGAATTTAAGGCAATACCCGCGAAAAACTTATTAATTATAAAACATATTACGTAACACTCGAAATAAAAAATAATATTAAGACGAATAAAAATCTTTTACGTCTGATAAAATATAAGTATTTCAAACCTGTGATGAAAATATCGAAATAGGAAATTGATATTTGAAATTACAAAACAACCCCGTTTAAAAAAAGGGCCACCGTTGTTTTAACTCGAACGTGAAAACTGTAGCTTACGACACACTCATTAATCCGCGAGACTGAGAGCGAAATAACGTTGAAATTTCCGTTATTTAAACAAATTCAAATAAAAATGTTTACTGCGCATTCACAGTTTTCGAAACGCACGATTTTCCAGACCCTCCTTATTTCTATACATATTAAACGACCGAAATATCACTCTTACAGACGCGTGTATCAAAAGTTTTTGGCAGACAGAAGCAAAAAACACACAAACACATTAACAGACAGTTGATATTTATATAATAGACTTGTCCGTGGGTGTGTTGGTGGTGTAGTAATGAACTCCGGGAAGAGGGTGTAAAAAGTGGTAGTACCGGGGGATCAAAACCACAGTAGGCAGTCCGGGTGGGGAGAGGTGTTAAAAAGTGGTAGTAGGGAGGCATGTCCTAACCAGTAACGCGAAGGAGAAGATGAGATTAAATAAAAAGTTACGTCTTAGCCGATGCCTTCATGACGAAATAAAATTGAAATTAAGTGTAGTCAATCCACCGGAGACGATTGCTTGCGAAAATGTCGACGCTAAACTCGTCCTCTCCTTGTAAAAAACTGCCAAGTTTACGGTGAAGGAAGGAATGTTTTTGCCAATATTTCGATATTTGTTGCCCTAATGATCAAGCTTCAAATCGATACCGATATCGTAAGGATCCGTGGTGTATGTCGAAAGTGTTTGGTAGACATACAAATACACACATATTTTGCCTTTTATATGCATACTAGCGGGGGGCGTACACAGCGTTGGTTTTGGAAGTGTGTGTTAGAAAACGTTGTAAAAGAAAAAAGTCTTAGTAGGAAAGTGGGATTTAACCCCGAAGCCTTGACGCGAAGATGGAAACGAAAGGTAGAAAACTCAGGCACTTAACCATCTCGGCCACGAGGGGAGAGGAATTGATAAGCATGTTATGTTAAAGGTTAAAAAGTGAGTCAAGTCTAAGAGGTTTGATTTAAAGGTGGTCGCTTAATGAGGTCATCGCAAGAGCGTTATGATGACGTGGCAGTTTTTTTTTTTTTTACTGTGGAGCAGTTTTGGGGGTTTGTTTAATTTATTTCAATGCGGGACAGTTTTCGCTTCCCCAAGATGATGTGGGGGGAACCAGCTCTCCATTTTAAGGCGATTTTCCAAATTGAATAGCAATTGTCTGATATGAGGAGAAACTCCGCATTGATCAAAACTGATTGCTTTTGGACGTTTGCGGCTATCGCGACCGGAACAATGATATCAACTAGAATTAGTTTCGCTTTTATTATACGAAAAAGCTGAATTCACACGCGGCGATCCAAAAATGTATAATATTTAGCTTTTCAAAATTGGGCATATTAAATAGATAGGCGACCCGCGTTATTAACTACTAGTATTATGATTTTGAAGTGAGCTAAAGAGTTTTAAGAATGAGCGACGGCTTCGAGAACCCGCCGGAAAAAAGCCTTCGCAGACATACACAGAAAGCGACCATACATACACACATATTTTGCCTTTTATATATATAGACTAGCGGGGGAGGTACCCGGCGATGCCCGGGTGTCTTGAGGTAAATTAAAATTCCGAGTGGGGGTTAAATAATAAGAAAATGTTTTGACAGGTGAGTATGAGGATCGAACCCGTACTCTTGAGTTGGAAATTAATGTGTGAAAAAAAAAACGTTCGACGTTAACCATTAGGCCTCCGCGACATACAACGTAGACAGGTTTGAATTTATTTATTTAACTATAAAAACAGGCGTGCGCAATAAACGTTAACTCTGCTGCTTCCATTTGACCTAATTAAGAAGGTCAAATAGAAGTCACGCAGCGTTTGGGTTTGTTTACCGAAATTTGACTGTTTTCCCCCAACAGATGTTGGGGAGGGAAGGAAGCAGCTTCCAATTGTCCAGATTGAATAGCAACTGTCTGATGTACAAGATTGATCAAAGCTGATTGCTTTTGGACTGTTTCCCGGCGTGATGCCAAGAAACCTTATTTGCTTTGAATTAGTTTCGCTTTTTATACGAAAAAGCCCAATCAACAAGCGAGAGGCCAAAATAGCAATAATTTTGTAAAAGTCGATGTAAATAAATCTATACGCTAAGCGCTTTCCTAAATCCTAGATATTATTATATAGGACCTATATAAACAGTTTTAAGCGATAGTAACGACCCTGGGAGCGTGTGCGAAAGAAGCCTTTGCGAGACATACACGAAATGGTCACACACATTTTGTCTTTTATATATACAGATGAACGAGCGGGTGTACCCTGCGTTGCCCGGTTGTAGTGGGTGTTGAGTGTAAATCAAAACAATTATAAAAAGGGAAAATGGCATAAATGACGCTTTTTAAAAACTCGAAAAAACAACGCAAAACAAATATAGCGAACGTAATGGAAAAATAAAAAAGGGAAAATAAAAATGCATAAACAACCTTGTTTCAATATTAAATCTTTAAAAATGAAAAACGTCCATTTAATCTGAAAAGGAAACACTTAATATATATATATATATCGCAATCCCAACCAAATAAAAAAGCTCAATGCAAACACATTAGGAACTAGAGCTTGTCATAATGAAAAATAAATCAAGACTGTAAATTAAAATTTACAAGGAAATTTATTGTTTGACAGAATACTCCAAAACCAATTTTCAAAAAAGTCCTTATTCCGCTGAATTTCAAAGAATGCTATTCTTTTCTTCAGAGGAAAGAAAGATATTAACAAATTATTAGTTTAGCCGAGCTAAGAATTAGCTGGGAATGGCATTAAATGAAACAGCACTTATGATGGTTAATCATAAAATGCAAAAAAATGTTTATGGCGATTAAAACGTGTGAAAAAGGCGATAAAATAAACTGAATATAGAATGTCCAGAATGCATGAAGACTCACTCGATAGTAAATCCATGAAGCGTAGAATGTTTGTTTTTTTTTAAAGAAAACAATTACAAATACCCAGAATTTCAATGTCAGCTGAAATGCGCAAGTAAATTGTAGAGTGAAAAACAATCCAATTGGAAAAGAAATTCAATATAGATTAAATGAATATAAAAGCCGCTTGTCGTTGTCTAGAACGACCAAGTATTGCAAGGTTAGATCTTAAAATTCAGTCATTTAAATCTAACCAACTCATTTGTTTTCATCGCTGGTCAGGCGTCTAATGGCAAGAAAGACATATTTGAAAATTAATGCGATATGTGCTAACACTTACAAGGTCATTCAATCCTAACATTAATAAGGAATAAACTAATTTTAAAAGTGATAAAATCATAGTAATATTAATAGTGAGAACAATATTAACAATGGCGACAATAATAATAATAATAATAATAATAATAATAATAATAATAATAATAATAATAACATATAGAATAATAAAATGAATAAAATAATAAAATAATTATATTAATAAAAATTAAGGTAAATCTTGTAGCAAAATTTAAATGAAATGATTAAATAAATATGAAATATGAAGATAATAGTGGTATTGCTGCCATAAATTAAAATTAAAAGTTTGGAGTACCATTGTTATTGATAAAATTAAAGAATAAAAGAATAAGACAATTGAACTATTAAATAAGAAACAATACCATTGCTGCCAATTGAAGCAATGATTATAAATTTGCTACCAGCTGTAATGAGAAGTACGAAAGGTTGTAATTATACAGAACAGTAATTAAAATTAATAAAATGTAATAAATTTAATAGTACTAACTATAATCATTATCATACTACTAAATATAATACGGATAAAAATTATAATGAAGACATTAATATATATATATATATATAATGGTAAAGATAATAAATGTTTTAATGAAAATAATTAAAATAGTGATATTTTAATGAAATAAAGATAATAGTAAAATAATTAATGAAATACTGATAGTGAAATATAAATATAATAGTACCATGGCCATTTGTGTCACTACTAGCCCTAGTAAAAATAACAACAATGATAATGACAAGAATGTTAATTATGAGATAGTATAATCTAAAAATATAATAATATGAATGCTATGCGATTAGGAGTTATAGGGAGTAAGTTTAAGATATAAAGGTATTTGGGAAAGTCCAGAAAAATGCATGAGGGAAATAATTAAATATAACCTATTTAAAAACCTATATAAAAAAAATAAATAAAATTAGGCTGTTAATATGCTTCAATGGAGGCTGAGTGATTTCAAAATTGTTATATTTGGATTTTGTCCTATGTTTGCATTGGAAAATCATCCCACTTTTAGTATTAATTACATTCTTGCATTAAGGAGAAGTTATTATCCTAACTGCCCCAGATAAGCACATGTTGCAAAATTTGGATCCAGGAGTATATTATTTAGATTTACTGATAATATCCCAATTAATTGCGAAAAGGATATTATTAGATCTGTTTTTTTATAAGACTCGTTAAAAAAATTCCCTGTTTACTATTTGCATTTATATCATTAAATGATATGTGGTTGGAAATTCTCAGTGAAAGTGAAAGTGAATCCAATGTCTGTGTATGTTTTGGGTGTAATCTGATTACTGTTGCTAGGGTTGCCAAAACGGCTAATATTTGGAGTCATGTCTACAGAGCCAATATGTAGGGAGTTGAGCAGCGAGGTATCTGTTTGCATTACATTTAAATTTCTGCATTTTAGTACAGTCAGGAAAGCAGAATACAGGGAAGGAATTGTAACGTCTAACAGTTTGAGGAGAAATATTAAAGTAGAAGGCTTTTCAGCATCGTGGGGCTTCTACAGCGAAAGGGTCGTGTTTTGTTGCTTATCGGGGCTTAATCGCCATATATATTTTATAAATTACTATATATATATATATATATATATATATATATATATATATATATATATATATATATAGGGGAATTCTTGGAATTTATATATGCATATAAGTTCACCATCTGCGGAGGAGTGTGCCGGACGTCTACAGGATTGTAATTATGCATGTGGTGTCACAGAGCTTAGGAGCGTCTTCGATGAGAGAATCCATCGTGTATATATGTATATATATATATATATATATATATATATATATATATATATTCCGAATATATATATATATATATATATATATATTCCGAATGTGTATACATACATATATATATATATATATATATATATATATATATATATATACACATTTGGAATTTTAATCAATCCCAATTCACAATGATTAAAACTTTCCATGGTTATTGCAAGTTTTTATATATGATAATTTGTTAACCTTTACAAAGTCGCTATCATATAGATGCCGATAAATTAAGAAATTCGATTAGTAATTTTTAAATAGAAAAACTCGCACTTGCTTTGGAGCTGAGATCCTAGTGTAATATATGTTCTTATGTTATGTTTAATGAAAGTTGATCTTAGTTAATGTAAGAGAACCCCTTGTATATTTAGATATTTAATGTAGGAATCTGGGGTTTTCTTACATTTAAAAGACCTTGGGTTACATTTTTTTTAGTTGAGAACAAAATAAATACCAATATCAGTAAAAAAAAAAGTATCCCGTCTTGAGTATAGTGTAGTATATGTTCTCATGCTACCTAAATTAATTTGCCCTTCGTCAATGGTGGGGAATCCTTTCAATACTAAAGCGATTTTTATTTTTGCCTACTTGTTCAAGTGCTCCTTTTTGTGGATCTGGTTTTCTCTACATTTAAAACGGCCTTTTATGGGGAAGACATATGCCAATAGAAAAAGTAGGCTTTTCAATGTCAATAGGACAAACACTCCAATTTATATCTTTATAAAATTCTCTAGGTCTGTTTGGATTCAACATTTTGACAAATGTAGCTACATAGTTTTAATTAATAATCTCTTGCCAACGCCATGGATCTCTGATTTTATCATTTTCTACATATATCATAAAATACAAAAACTGAAAAATATCGTTATTATTAATGTACTCACGATCACCTTCGGAACAAGGGAACACAAGTTGCTTATACATTCAATTATATATAGGGTGAGTAACGGGAAAGATTTTAAACAGTACTTCTGCAGTTTACTGATATAATAATGTTATTGATTTAGAAAACATTCTTTACAATAGTCTGTTTACTGTTCTGTATGTTCTCCTTAACATGTAATAGCCAGAACATTTGGAAACAATTGAATATTACTTTAAAAAATAATAACGCAATGCATAAACTGCACAAGTACGAACGACTTTCGGGTTTCATTTAATAGTGAATGATGAGCATGATTTTTGTTTTATATATATATATATATATATATATATATATATATATATATATATATATATATATATGTAGCGTGAATTTCCTTTGTTTTATTTCATTTCCTTATGATTACTGACTGATATTTTCGTTTCTCTTCACTTTTCGTGTTCCGTGTTCGTAGCATACGCAGTTCGCTTCATCGCCTATTAATCTTGGCTGTGATTCGTCGTCAATGTTGCTATACTAATAAACTCTTTGTTCCTATAGATTGAAAAAAGTCGTCCCTAAGTGTTTGTAATTGCGTATTTCTGGAGCGAATAGATTCACACAGAGGAGACGGACTAAAGTTATCTGACATAATTATTTACATCTAACAAATTAAAGATTGTAACAGTTCGATGCGAAAGATGAGTAACGTTATTGCGTGAGTATTTGGTGAGAGATCGAACGTCGGTTTGGTAGTTTGCCAAAACCGGGGGTGTTTTCGTCACATATGCATTTGTTTCGAGGTCTAGCGAAAAGGGAGTGACTGATACAAACCGGAAATGAATGTGGCTGTATTGTCCCCTTGTGGCAAAGAATGATATTGTCGGAGTAAAAGGGCGATAGACGTGTTTGCCTTATTCGTTTGCATTTGTACGTTCGCTTGGGAAAACTCGATTCCAAAACATCACTTTACTTTTATCCCATATTCTGTTGTGTCTATGACATATCGAACAGTGTTTTAACCTTCCATGTAATTCACCCTGTACTCAGGATTCCTATACAGAACTTTATACTAATTAATAATTATAATTTTTTCCATTTCATTTTTTTTTTCCTAACAAAATTTAATTTCTGCTGAAAGCGCCCTATTTTTTGTGCACATCCAACCAAAGCGGGAGAGAGAAGGGGGATTCTCAAATTCGCAAAATACATATGAGGAAAGTTTAGATGTTATATAAACTTAAAATTGTAAAATTATCATTCGGATTAATGTTTTTAACATTAATCCGATTAATTACAATGATATGACAGTGCAAAAAAGGCAGAATGGGAAGTAGTGTGTGGTGGTGGGAGTAAAGGTATAATTAACGATAATTTTCTTTCGTTTTAAGGTTCGCATAGGAAGAAAAACTGACTGTAGACATGTTTAGGATTTAGTTGCTTAACAGATATAAGCATGAGATAAACTAATTCATATCAATCCCTTTTCTTAAATCTTGTAATTGATACTTATAAAGATAAACTCCTATATTATATGTTAGGGGTTGTGTTTGAATAAAGACGTATTAGATACGTTTGAAGCCAACACAACGCATTATTACAAAATAAACAAATATTTATTTTGTTTTAAATTATATTGAAATTTATAAATATAATAAATATAAATTTCAAACAAAATAAATATCTGTTTATTTTGTAAAAATGTGTTGTTTTGGATTCAAACATATCTAATACGTATTTTTTTATTCCTATACTATATACAGATAATCGAAATTCGGAATAATTGAAATTTAAACAATTCAAACGTTAAAATGCATAAATAATGAAATTGTTAAACATCTTTATAAATGTTGGAAGTTATATTAATATAACGGGCAGGCTGATTTAAAATGGTAAAGATTTTGCATTTTTTTAATTTTTTATACGAATTTGTCTGTGTTTTTAATGTGATCGTAAAACAAAAAATAAAGAAGTTAAATGACATACGATAAGATATAATATTGTTATAATATCTATAGTGAAAATACCCCTCTCTCTATCTCTCTCTCTCTCTCTCTCTCTCTCTCTCTCTCTCTCTGTCTCTGTGTGTACATTTCCCTAGTAAATAACTCTATAAATCTTCAGTCTACAAACTCGAGATTTTACATAAGAGGTATTGAGATTTGGAAATATCTTTGTAATCGGTATTCAGACAGTAATTTTGCTGTCAAATTATTTGACCTTGAAAAACACTACCAAACTCCTCCGTCTATTTTGGGTGTGCAGACTTGACATTTTAAATGTACATTACTTGCACATGGATCAAACTTTATAATTTGATTTGAGCCCTTAATATATGCATGTTAAGTGGTCAAAATTGGGGTAAAAGTTTTTAAAATATTTAACCTCTGCTGTCTCTACTAAATTACTCAGCAAATTTCTGATCTAAACATTTGAAATTTTACATAAAGAGTATTTAGAGATAAGGCAATCTTATTAATCGGTTTGGGTTGAAAATTTGAGCTTTCAAGGGGTTAACCTTCATAAGATTTCTATCTTTGCGGTGTCTAGCACACTGCTTAACCAATTTTGGGTCTAAACTTTTAACATGTATACATAATGGGTATTCAGACATGCGGCAAGCATTTTAATCTGTTTCGAGCGAGAATTTAACTGCCAAAATGTAAAAATTGAAAAAGTTGACCTTTGCAGATTATACTGAATTCCTCTGCCAATTTTGGGTCTAAACACTTGAGATTTTAAGTGTAGGTAAATTCTACACTAGTTCTTCTTAGCAGTTGGGTATTCCCAAGCATATGTGCTGCTTCTTTCAGACGTCTTACTTTCCACCGTTTCTCTCTGTCTATAATTTTTAATTGCGCGAGGTTCAGCATTCCATCCGTTTAGCCGATTTCTGGTAGATATAATCAACCCAATCATCGACAAATCTCCATCATACGTCAAAAATTCATCTCACTTCGTGGAAACAATAAAAAAAAAAGTTCCCATTTATTCCAACCAAATGGTGAGTCTAGATGTAGTGAGTCTGTTCACGAAAGTACCCACTGATAAGACTCTGACAATGGTACGGGATAAGCTGACATCGGATGCATCACTAAAACTTGCATTTGCATCCCAATTGACAATATAATGGAGATGTTGACCGTCTGTGTAGAAATTACATACGTTGTGATGGGATCTGATATATATCGGCAGGAAGAGGGTCTGACGATGTGATCACCATTGCCCCCGGTACTGGCTAATGCATAAATGAAATACTTTGAGGAAATGGCATTAGAATCGACACCACTAAAGCCAAAATGTGGTTGCTATATGTAGATGACACATTCATACTCTGGACCCATTAGGAAGATGTCTAAATGTTACAAGATCATGTGAACTCTATCCGTCCAACTATATAGTTCACAATGGAAAAACTACATAGGAAATGGGAAAAAAAAAGAAAAATAAATTATCGTTCTTAGATGTGCTGATAACTCGTACAGGTCAAAGATTATGTCATCTACATACCGAAAGCTAACTTTCACTGGACAGTATCTAAATTACAATTCCCACCATCCATATACTGTAAAGAAAGGAATCCTTCACTGCTTACAACACCGAGCAAAGGCAACATGTAGTAACATCAGTGCATATCAAGAGGAGATGGGAAGTTTAAGGGAAAACCTCCACCGAAACAACTATCCAGAGAGTATTACATCAGCTCTAAGAAATCTGGACCAAACACAAAAGGACACCACTCAGGAACCCACCACAGTTTATATCCCATATGTGAAGGGCTTGTCTGAAACACGTCAACGAATTTGTAATTCATATGACATCAGGGCAGTATTCAGGAGTGCTTCAACTCTCCGAAAACAGCTTGTGAGAGTAAAGCCCCCCTACAGAAAAAATCATGACTAAGAACTGTGTATATGAAATACCATGTAAATGTAGAAAACTATACAAAGGTGAAAAGTGTCGTCCGTTGAAAGTAGGGTTGGAACATCGAAAAGCCGTAGTACGTGGAGAAACTGAAAAGTCAGGTATATGTGACCATATCTGGAAAGAAAAGGGAAACCATCTACTATTATTGGACGAAGTAAAAATTATAGACAGAGAGGAATGGTGGAGAGTAAGCCGACTGAAAGGAGCAGCACATATGCTGGGGAATAACCAGCTGCTAAGTAAGTAAGTAGAATTCAATACGATATGGGCACCGGTAATTATACACAATAGATAATACATACAAGTAAAAAAAACATTAATATATACAAGTAATAAGTATAGAGATAGATATCCATAAATATATAGTAAGAATTGGTAATAAATGGTGATATTCACAACTAGAAATACAAAAGTAGGTTTAAGGCTCCTTATATCCCTACTAGAATTGTCCGTAAGGACCCGTGGTGCAGCGGTTAGAGTACTGGGAAAAATCAATTGTAAAAGTGATATTCTCATGAAGGTTGAAGGTTCAATACTCAGTTTTGGCGACAGAAATATAAATTTGTGAATTATTTAGGGCATCTATCCAGTCATGGCTGACGGAACAAGAGCATGCTACTTCCTTGAAGTAAATAAAGGGTTCCGCTTAAAATTCCGTCCGAGTTCGAGAGAAACATTTCCGAGTTCGACAAATACACCTGAAGAAGGTCGGAGGTTATATCAACCGAAACGTTGTGAAAATCACACTCAAGATCAGAACAGTAGTCCGATGAATAATAATACAAATAACCAATCCTCATCTCAAAAATACAGAAACGATATAATATTGTGTAACCCAGAATCTGTCATCATTTGCATTTATGAATTTTATTGACTTGCTACAAATTTTTACCCTGGCATAAAACTTATTCTAAAAGCAAACAGTTTGTTATATTAAAATGCATTAAATAAAAATCACAAAATTACAAAAAAATTCAAAATAGTCCATCTATAAAGGATATTTTCGCAGAAACATGCAAACTAGTAAAGTTTATACACGTATCATATAAACATATATAGTGATGCTATAGTGTAAACTTGAATTATTTGGAAACGCAGTATTTTGGCACCATCGGTAGTGCTACAAATGTCTTAATTATGCGGAGTTGTATATTTAAGTTACAGAAAATTGAGAGTCAACCAAATCCTAAATAATTATCGCTATTAAAACGTGTCTAAAACTCGACATTAATAATTTATTAAACGTCAAATGTCAAAAAAATCGTGAAATTCGTAACTATAAATATATTCATGAAATTCAAAATTCATCTCCGTTTAAATTTTATTTAATATAATTCTCACAGACTATCGCTTCCTCTACACCACCTCCAAACGCTCAACATTCAAAAGTGCTGCATATATAAACCAAACAAATCGACGCGTTTTGCAAACTGAAACAGAAGCGATCTCAGTGTTCAGTTTTTCTGTTTCAAAGAAATATCTATTATTTTCTTTATTCTTTTGCGACAGTATTATTATTCGTAATAATAATCTTCTACTTGGAAAAGATAGACGACGCAATGTTTCCTAGAATATTTTGGCAACTCCTTATACTAGAAATAGTCATACTGGGAGGTTTTAGTAAGAGATGTAAAAAGCTACATTTTCAGTATTATTACTGCAGTTACCCGATCGGTAAGTATGAAAATAATCAAATTTCAATTTGAAAATGTACGAATTTTTATCCAAACTCCATAAATGTCGGGGCTCATGGTCTTTGTGTCGCAGCTTTTATTTTTAGATTACATATTGTTACGACAGTAGCCGCTTTGCAAACTGCCAAACACAATCAAAATAATAAGTATAAATGATATATGTATTAGGTTGGTACAAAAACAATCCTAATAGTTAGTATATATGATATATGTATTAGCTTTGTAACAAAACAATCAAGATAATTAGTATAAATGATATATGTATTAGGTTGGTACAAAAACAATCCTAATAATTAGTATAAATGATATATGTATTAGGTTGGTGCAGAAACAACCAAAATAATTAGTATAAAATGTATATGTATTAGGCTGGTACACAAACAATCAAAATAATTAGTATAAATCATATACGTATTAGGTTGGTACAAAAACAATCAAAATAATTAGTATAAAAGATATATGTATTAGGTTAGTAGAAAAACCATCATAATAATATGTATAAATGATATATGTATTAGGTTCGTGCAAAAGCAATCAAAATAATTAGTATAAAATATATATGTATTAGGTTGGTACACACACAATCAAAATAATTTGCATAAATTATATATGTATTAGGTTAGTGCAAAAACAATCCTAATAATTAGTATAAATGATATATGTATTAGCTTGGTAGAAAAACCATCATAATAATAAGTATACATTATATATCTTTTAGGTTGGTGAAAAAACTATCCTAATAATTAGTATAAATGATATATGTATTAGGTTGGTATAAAAACAATCAAGATAATTAGTATAAATGCTATCTATATATGGTTGGTACAAAAACAATCTAAATAATTAGTATAAATGATATATGTATTGGGTTAGTACAAAAACAATCCCAATAATAAGTTAAATGATATATATGTTAGGTTAGTACAAAAACAATCCTAATAATTAGTATAAATGATATATGTATTGGGTTAGTACAAAAACAATCCCAATAATAAGTTAAATGATATATATGTTAGGTTAGTACAAAAACAATCCTAATAATTAGTATAAATGATATATGTATTAGGATGGTACAAAAACCATCAAAATAATTAGTATAAATGATATAAGCATTAGCTTGGTACAAAAGCAATATAGTATTCTCACATATGTTACTTTTATGTATGATTTCTGAATTAATGCATTGATTGAATTTTCTAGCGCGTCCTCTCGTTCTATTGAATCGTGTTGTTCTGTACCATTCGCATTATTCTTTTCCAGTCCTCAAGCTGAGTATTTTCAACCATGTTAGTCCATCTAACGCAAACCATTGTCTCAATATTGCCACTGCAAACAATTGTCGCAACATTCCAACCACGAACTCTGCCTATATATCGAATCATGTCATCTTAACATTAGGACCATGGATAAGTTTTCACTGAAATAACTTTGTTTAATATTTGTCTGTAATTAAACAAAGAAATGTATATATCAATGACTACCGATTATAATTAAACAAAGAAATGTATATATCAATAACTACCGATTATTATTAGATATGAATATTTTAATGTCATAAATGTTTATTTCACATCTTGAAATTTGAGATTGGAATATATCACTTACATTACAATGAACTTTCATCCCTCTAATTTTCTAATATATAAAATCCAGATTGTTGTTTTTAGTATTCTATAAAGACGAGTACATGGGTGGATATTATAAAATGGCAATATGCCAAACTCTATATTTGAACGTTTAACTTTTAAAGCATTTGAATTTGCTGAATTTCTTGATTGATTAATGTTGAAGATTTCCTATTCTCTCTGCAAAAATAAATCATAAAATGATGTAAATATAAATACAATTTCTATAAATTAAAAAAAAACACAATACGAACTTGGAAAATATATAACACTCTAGCGAATGTGGATTTGTAATTAAATGCCCGGAAAATTACTGTTTTCCCGTAAAATGAAACAACAAAGATAATGAATAAATATTTAATAATACAAACATTTAAAGAATGAAAAATAATTACCAAAGTGACAGGTTTGGCAGTACTTCATCCGAAAAGCATACATAAGTTGATGTAAATTGCTTCAAAATTTAAAAAAATGACGAGTAGTGGTATGTTATAAGTCAAAAGAAAGAAATCAAACAATATATGTAAAGGTCAATAGAGTCATTTGCTGTTTATCGATCATTCTGAGACAAGATTTTTATGACTTTCAATCTCCAATCGTGCAGGTCTAGTAACATTGTTATGGGTGTAACAGATGTGAGTTGTCGATAGTTTACGACAGTTCGTGTCTTGAAACAGATTGTAAAGTCAAGGTCGACAGAAAATTACGAGGTTAGTGAGTTCTTTTCTTCAATAGGTATACCTCTAACACAAAAAATACGACTAGGATTAATAGAATATGTCAGTATCTCTCTTTTCTTTTATGTGTTTTTTTACAATTTGAGTGATGATAACAAAACCAACACGAGTAAGATGAAGACATGAACACGAAAGGACAATGATTTTTAGAGGATGTTTGCAATGGATTCAAATTAAATAAGATTAAATTGTTATAAAGTAAGACATTGTTCTCTTTCAGTTCTCAAGCTGAGACTCACGAGGGGTAATAATAATACCGGCCCATACAGAATGCAAGTCAAAGCAGAATACAAGGTAAACAGGTATTCCTATATTATGTAAAGTAAGCAATGTTAATCAACCATCTTCAATATTAACTATATTGGATTAATGTATTCACTCGTTTTAAATGAACGCATATTGACTTTCTCTTTCCGCCCCATCACCCGCATCGCCGTGGTAGATTGCCGATTTCCTAGCCTAGCCCAAGCTTTACCCATGCCTGGCACCGTTCATGGACAAAAATGCATTTCATGACGAGCCCAGTTTTTATCTTTCTACCTTTCCTATTTTGCGTTTTATTTTAATTTACTAAAAAATGTTTTACCCTCTCTTTCTTCCCAAACTAAACTTCTACAATTTACCAAACTGAATCTATAATTGATCCCTCCTGTAAATGATTTTATATGGGATGCTGGACGCATCTATTTGCCCATTGGATCTGTACGCAGCTTAGACCTCCCTGTCTGCTTCACCGCTGATGGTGATTTCTTAACATGGGTTTAATTCAGAATCACGCACGTGTCACATTTAAAATGACAACAGTCCATTTCTGACAAGTGTATTCTTTCCTTCCTTCTTTTTCTCTTTCTTACTTGCCTCTAATTTATTTTCAATATATTTCCTCGCTAATATTTTCCCCGCTTCCCTTTCCCTTTTTACTTTATCCCTCTTTATCCGTTATGCCCACTCTTTTTGTTTTACATATCCACGTGTAATCAAAAAACAATGCTTTCGTTATAATTTATTTCAACTTAAGCCATCTGAAGATATGAACGAGTAATATTTATCCTGTTTATCGAGACAACCTGTAATGGAGAAGTTGAAAATAATGATAACACACACACACACACACACACACACACACACACACACACACACATATATATATATATATTTATATATATATATATATATATATATATACATACATATATGTGTGTGTGTCTGTGTGTGGGGGGTCATATTGTTCTGCTCCATAGAACCAAAGATATGAGCATCTAAATATTAAACTTGGCTTCCAGTATGGACATATACATATATAGATATACCACCTCTTTTGAAAATTTGTTAAGTTCAAAAATCTCAACAAATTTTGAACAGAATTTAACGACTGAAGGTTCCTTGGAAATATAATGACCTGAATTTTGTAGTGAATAACTTTCCATTTGCACTAAATGTCGGACATTAAAATGATCATTCATCAAGAGCCTATTTTTGACACTTTTTAGAGCCATGAGATGTATCGATCATAGTCATTTGTTTTCCATGTTTTGCACATGAAATACAAAATATCTGATATTTCCCTGAAACCTCTTGCCTTGAAAGAAGTGGGACTAAAACTTCTTCCTGTGGTTTTAAATGATCTGAAATAATAGCCAGGGGAGACTTGATTCCAAATATGTCTTATATGTTATACCTCCCTATCTTTGGTTTTCATACATAAAGTAAATTTCACGTATAAGAGTTATTTGATACTGGAGATATGTATAATAGTAACGTATATTACAAAAGTAGGGAGATATAATATATGAGAAATATTTAGAATAAAATACCCCCGTCCTTGTATTTCAGATCATTTATGACCATAGCAGCAAGTTTTACTAGCTCCTCTATCAAGGCCATAGGTTTGGGAGATATTGTTCTTTCAGTTGTACCTAACTTTTTTCAGCGACGAAACAGCACGAAAATGCATCGCGATTAATAATACATTTTTAATTCACCTTATCTGTGGTGTAAAAGAACTAAGCAGCCGTTTGTAGTAGATACGCTCTTAATGTAATGTTGAATATTTATGATTTGCAATTTAGTATTTTTTATTTAATAATATTTTTAATTTCCTTTTTTTAGAACGACTGCTCACTGAATACAACGGAAGGGAGATACGTATATGTGAACACAATTATGAACATGACTGGGAAAGAGAATAATAGATATGTCGTTTTCGGTAAATATCAGAAAGTAATCTTTTTTTCCGATATGAATAAACTTGCTTTCGAAAACCAAGTAAAACCATATAACCAATTAATACAGTATTTTTATCTGACATGTTAACGTGTATTTCGCTGCATCTTGAAACTGTGCCTTTTGCACGCCGTCGTCCAATCAGAGGTCAGCTATGTAGTGCTTAATTGGATGCATAATTAACTTAAGCAACTATGGAAATTATTGAATGAACATTTTCGAACTCCTGTTAGGATAGTGAAAACAAATGAAAACTGATACCAATGCAATAAAAGCTTGGTAATCTATATTATACTTTTCTTATTCGGTTTTTCTGTCCGGCCCAAATTTTCTCAGAAACAATCAGGCTGCTCTGACTAACATTTTGTATGTACTTTTGTACTATAAAGTACAGCGAATACACGATGTTCTTTCGATGCACAGTAATGAATTTAATAGGGATCAATCCCTACAATACCACATTTGCTTTATGAGTTTACTCAGAGACTACTAATAAGATTATTTCTGGACATGTGTAATAATAAAAAGCAGTTAAGTATTATAATATTCGCCGGATGCATACTTAGGGAATAATTAGAACTAATAGGGATTAGTATTTAATGCAAAAGTGAGTACAAATCTAACCATATGAAATCACTTATTTTACGTCAACGCGCTTTAACTTTGGTCCGTTTTACCGGGATAAAAGCTATAATAATATTCCTTTTAATAAATTTTATTACAGGCACTGACGAGGGTAAAAGGATTGCAACTGATAATTGTACCAAACCTTTATGGTTTAATAAACTGAACATTGACCAAGCTCGCGGATTTTTAGGGAATTACAATATTGACTGCTCGTGCGCTGTAAGTATTTTTTCTTCTTACTCTAGTTTTTTACGTTTGTGCTCACATGAAGACGTTTGTGTGGTGCATTTAAAAGAAGTTTGTGAGGATAGAATACGATGGAGAATAATGGTATTGATTAGAAGTGATTATTGAATGACACGTGTTCAGATCCGATAGATATAGATGATTATAATTTTCATTTTAATGTAGAAAACCTCGAAATCTTCCGGAAAAAAAGTTCGCATACACGAAGGAGGAGGTGATGCAAAGAAATATATATCAATAACGAACCTCTTGGGGATAGAGAAAAATACTCTTCGCACATCAAGTTCAACTCATAAAACCGTTTTAGACAACTTAATTACTTACTTGTTGCAGGCTTTTCTAAGATTAACTAAATAAAAGTTAAAAGTTAAAACTTTTCTTTGGTTTATCTTTGAAAAAGCATGCCACAAATAAATGACCAAAACCGAGAACTCACCAGAGATTCAGAATTCGAAAACTAAGTAAAGTGGAACTAGTAGCATGGAATGCATTTTTCTTGTAGTAAAGATGATGATTGTTTACAGAAACCTAGGCTGCAACATTAGCTTCAGAATGCACTATATATAGACCGGTTTCCTGAAAACCTTAGTTCAGTGAGGGACGAGCATGGGTTTTCTGATTAGGACCTAAAAGAGATAGAGACCATGTATCAGGTAAGTATGGCTGACTACTATTGGAATCTGAAGCGTTACACCCTGCCACTAAGCATTCAAGGACTTCGAAAAAACGGAAGTTCTAGAGGAGTTTCAAAAACACATTTAAGAAGCTATGTTGTTGACGAAAATCCTCTGATAATATCATAGTGTAATCGAGTTTGTCACACGATCGTACCTTTTTAAAACCAACTTAGCAGAACAACATAACCTGATGGAAGGAACGAATACATTTTTTGACAAAAATGCCCTACACCTGAATCGTAGTTTTAATTTTAATCAAAATCTGTTTAATGTTTTTATTCAAGAAAAAGTCTAGAACCGTTTAAAAAAATGGATCTAAAATCACAAATTTTTTTTGTAATATTTGAATTTTCAAAAGGAAGAATGCACCTCTGAATGCACCTCAGATCATCTAAATACTACAAAGAAACGAACTTAAAACGAATAATTATACCTTTTAAAATTATATGAAAGTTTGAGTTGTTTTTATTTGATAAATGATTATACGAAAATAGAAGTATTCGTTTGAAATAGATGAATGTAACGGTTTCTAATAATAATCTAGTGAGTCTCCTTACTGAACAAGTGTTTTTGATCTAAGGATTTCTAGGTGACTCTACCTGTAGTTAATTATAGAATAAAATAACTTATTATGATTTTGTAATGAAAGGACTTGGATGTTACATCATCTCTTTAAATCTTTATTTTACGTTAGCTTTGATATTTTCTCTTTCAATGTTTTATACATGATTTATTTATTTTATTTCTAAGTCGATTCAGCGCTAACGATATAGAACAAACCATCTGTTTAATTTGGTTTAACTTTCTTCACCAAACTGCGCAACCGCGTAACAAACAGTTTCTTGTAATCTTTATTCAATGTCATATTAGTGCTCAGTGTAATTTTTTGCTAGCAAAATTTCTGAATACTTTTTTTTGAAGTTGTGTGCATGCTTTGTAATCTTCTGAAATAATTATTTACATGTGTTTACAAATTTTCACTCTGTCCATTCGATATTGGATTATATAGGGCGTTTTCACGTGATCAAGAATAATGATTTACAAAATATCTGGATTTCTTTCCCGGTAACCGCGTCCCATTCCCATGGTTGATTTGCCGGGTATATTATTTTGAACGAAATATTGTTCAGGCCTGTTTGCAAACTGTTTACAAAATAAATTCTTTTGCGTACAAATAGTCATAGAATTTTTTACGGCAGTGCATGATTACTAGCATTTTATGCTATGATTTTTTCTTACAATTTCTTTAATTACTATTTCTCTGAACATATCTGCTTTGTGTTTAACCAAATTATTAAAAGGGGGTCTCATAATTAATCTTAAATACATGCCATAAAATCTTACTAATTTAAAAGAAATCTGAGGAAAATGTCGAAGGGCAGAATTACGAATATGACAGTGGTACATAATAGCAACTGGTTCATTTTTTAATTTTTAGTCTTGCAGCAAGCATGTCTAAATAGCACAGGCATCAACACAAAAGGAAAAAGCTAATCGCGAGTAAAAGGTTTTGATTTCAATCCTCGCTGTTTGCGCACAGACAATTTTCTAAAATTAAATCATTACATTGGATCCAAAAGATATAATAAAAATACGAAATGTGCAAAATCAAAATAAACATTATAAATTATAGTTAAACATATATTCTGGCTTGCTGATATATATATATATATATATATATATATATATATATATGTATATATATATATATATATATATATATATATATACTAATAGTCAAAATAATATTGAAACGGTCATATTTTTATTTCTATGAACCTACATTTTTTAAATATTTTAATACTATTCCATGGCTAAAATTTATAACGATTGGAAAAAAAGAACCAATATGCCCAAACCAATAAAATATGCCCAAATTTCCCAATGTTAGTATATATATATATATAAACCTGAGCGTCTGTGTGTGTGTCTGGTCACGAATAAACTACTATATGGTTGACTATTTAAAAAAACTGATTGCATATAATGATAGAAGATGTATCGAGGATCAGGAATGGGTATGTTTGATCTGCCAGCACGGTGGTTCATAAAAATTGTGGGGTCTGCGTTCGCGCCTGGCCCCCAAAGTATGGAATAAAAAATGAAAAAAAAACGTTTACAAGAGTTTTTTATATAAATGTACATAATAATACTTTGATAAGTATGTTTCAACTTAAATAGGGATGCTATAATAAAATTGTGGGGACTGTTTTCCCTCCTGTACTCCATGGAAATATGGTACAAACTTTAACAAAGATTTTTCATATCGATTTGCGTAAGTGTACTTTGATAATTATGTTTCAGTTTAAAGAAATGTGGTATAATAAAATTATTGGATGTTCGTTCGCGCCTAACCTCCATAGAATGTAAATATGTCACAAAGTTTAACAAGGTTCTTTAAAAGGGGTGAGTGTCCACAATAACACCTTAACTTTAATCTTAATTCAAGTTAGGTTTTATTTATCTTTTTAGTTGAATCATATTGTGTCGAATAAATTCACCTCATAAATCCACATTCTTATTAAAGTGAAAGCCCCCCAAAAGTCGGACAATTCTCGACACAAATTTTGCATAACTCTGTTTTTCCTTCTCCGCTTGCACGTGGCACTCTTTTGAAAATAGATAAATAGATAAATAAAAAAAGAAGAACGTTACGTGTTATCGTGTCAAAAGAAGGAAAAATCCTGCTCACGTGATTACTTGTCTTTTTAAAAACATTTACATAACATTTTTTATTTTTATTTATATATCTGTGTAAGCTTTTTTGTCGGTGTACTAGAAGGAATTAAGTTGATTACAACCCTGAATCCGACGGCGCTATACTACACGCTTCTATGCTGTAAAACATAAACGAAGCTGTTCCGCTTGAAAAGGGCGTGGTTTTCTTCTTATTCATATTCATATCGATTCTTTACGTTAAAAAATTAAAGTAATTACGTCTTTACTTTTTTAATATCCCATTTTGCTGTTTCGTATTATTTTACTAAAGTAAATAAAGCTTCATCATTTTTCAAACTGTTTTGTTTCTTTGTTTTTCGATATTTCCTCGCTATTATTTAGTAAGAGTGTTTAGCAGAAAAGCCAACAAACGACTACCCGAAGAAATAAATAAACAAGAAATAAATGTTACCATAGTCAATAAAAATTCAGTTCATGTTTATTTTTGTTTTGAAATAGTTTTTAATGCTCTTTACTTGAAATAATTTTAGCGAACCGAAATTAAAACGAAATTTGAGGCGAAATCTACTTAAATGAATTTTTATATAAACTACACGTGCCATAATCGAATAATCCTTAAGCACAAAATAACGGAAAACATTAAAATATTTTTCTCTTAAATTGTTAACACAGACTGCTCAGGTGCCCCTCATTCAAATTGAAAACGGGGCTCTCCATTTCAAAGTCGCTGCCATTTGATTTTTTTTTTTAAAATCTGTCCGTGAATTAAAAAAATTGTTTTACAAACTACTTAAAAATACAAACCAATGAACTTTTCTATCATAAAAATAACTTTTATTGACAATGGTAACATTTATTTCTTGCATATATATATATATATATATATATATATATATATATATATATATATATATATATATATAACATTTTCTCTTTGTAAGGAAACATCATATTGGTCAGTCTTGAGTACGAATGGAAAAAAATTTGATATAAAAAATATATTTTCGCGAAAATTATCTTTACTTTCATCATATTTTGCTTAGGTAAAATTTTGGAGTATCAAACTCTAGCTCTTTACAACCCCCTCCTTTTCATAACCTATCATACTTTCATCAATCACAATCCATTTTTTGTAGGATGTTTTGTAACTCAGTCAACGACGGGTTCTTCTGCTAGTATATATATATAATGGCAGTTTTCTTGGGCTAGGATAAAATTTTCTTTGGGATCTTTCTTGATTGTCTCACCGTATATAATATATATATAAATATATATATATATATATATATATATATATATCTGTGTGTGTGTATATGGGGTCTTAGATAATCATTCATGCTAATCAATCTTTGAAATTACGATAATTTTACCTGATAATTTATTTCGTCCAAAATGATACTTTTAATTTTGTTTTGACTTTTGTGTGTAATTCTTTATGCCTTGTTTATGTGATGGAATCCTTTTTATTATTTCTGTTTCTGTGACGATTTTCTTAACAAAAAGTGCATAGGCTTTGGATTTATGTTTTATTTAGAACTTTTGTTCATAATTAAATATATTACCTTCCTCCTTCTGAACTCGTAATCTGTGAATACCCTTTTTTAATTTTTATGGCTTTCATATACAGAAAATACGTCATTATGATAATGACGTATTTCCTTTATAAATTGCATTTAGATAAACTCAAGTTCACATTTGATTGCGACTTTGTTTTAGGTCTGTCTGTTTTGCCCGAAAATAGGAAATGAAGGGAACATTTCTATATATTTTATACGACGTGTTTTTTTCTAAAATAATATGCTTTTCCTGTTCCATAAGACTGAGCACTTTTTCTCTTTCGAACAGATCGCTCATTCTGTTTATTTAAATGACTCACATTGTGATTTACCCATAAAGAAATACGTTAAAAATTCATTGATATATAAACACTTTTCTCGAGTACTAAACAGACTTTTTTTCGAAAACCAATGTTTTGTTTGTTTCACTAAGTGACAAGAATTTTGCGGAGAAATTGAAACACCGAAATTAATCTTCGTTGAGCTTGGTAACTTTTAAAATGGGTGACTATTTCAGAATTTCAGATGCTATATGTGCTTGTCTAGGCATTGTTGCCACTGGCCTTCTCCTTGCCACCGACATAAAGTAATAAAGATACAATGGAAGTGTAGTTTTTGATTGCGCAACCTTTGCTTCACAATTACACACGCATATACCCTTAAAGGGAGGATTACATTGTTTTTTTCGTTTTTTTTTAACGGAGGCACCGATTGATCGAATTATTGTAACAGTATTTTTTTCTTATCAACCCATTCTCCGCCTTTTTTATTAATATTGCTTGAAACTTACCACAATAAGCTGAGTACGTTTACCTTATATCCGAGTCGTATCAAAATTCCAGGATGAATTTGAAATTTACTCATCCGAAAAATCCTTTTAATTTTGTTGTCCTTGATTATTAAGTAATTAATTGACTTTTTCTTCTGTTAGAATAATCACTCTTGTTTTATTGTTGTAATCGCTGCTGTTGTTAAATTATTATTGAAATTTTATTTGTTATTGAAAATACTTATGCAAAATAATAAGTAATATTCTTAATTTAATAAACAATAGATAAATAGGTAAAATTTTATTTCTCAGCGAATTCTTCATTATTATCAAAGTAAATTAAACTCAATATTTAGATGTGCGCCACTTTATTCCCTTTTATGAAAAACTACTATATAAACGTGTCTTTTTATATCCTAAAAATTATTTTCTTACATTTTGCAGAAAGAATTAAAGAATACTGATTTCACCAACTTTAAAAAATGCGAATATTTATATGCCTCCAGCCGTAATACATCTGGTAATTGTGTCTGGCATGGATCACACCGATATACAAATTGCAAAAACAGGCGAGACGCCATAGAAAATAAAGGCAGACCTGTCCGCTTCTTCTAGCGTAGTTAGAGAAGCAGCCGGAAGAAAAGGCCTCGACGTTGCCAGATATCGTGTTGGATTGTAAAGAAGTACCTTAGAGCTCTCATCGACACATGTATACCAGATCAAATGAATTTACGAGAAAAACATTTTATTGTCTTTTTTTTTCAATTAATATCTTTGTAATGTACCTTTTGATTATTCAATAACAAATGTGGACAAAAGGGTGTACGTCAATTCAATATTTTTGAATAAAGTATTTTTGTCTGCAAAACAGTGTACGTTATTCTTTTTAATTACGCTTTAAAATCGTAAAGTGAGTCATACACCATCCTCTAGCGAAAACAAAACATACGCAAATAAGATTTACGAAATGTGTGAAAAAGAAAACATGTTGCGCAGCATGTTTTCCTGACGCACATAAACTGCAATTGTGACAGGAAGATACAAAGCGAACTGAACAGTGTTATTCAGGTATGAACGGACCCCGGAGCAGGAGGGGCATGATGAGGAGTGAAAATTAGACTAGAGTTAGTATTGGGGATCGACCATGTGTCTCTGCGATTTGATTGTTATATATATTTGGAAACAGAACAGCTTTGAAATACATGGCTCTCCAGCGGAAAATACGACTTCCCCAATAAAAAAATGTAGATTCAGTTTAGTAAGTATTAAACTAATTAATAACCATTAAATAATCAAATATATAAAATACTTTATATACGTCTCCCTCTGTATTTTCTAACTTTATCTCCTCACAGACTAAATGTCGCAGCGGGCCTAAAAAATTGCATTTCTAAGGGACCGTCCTTGTTTGGCTTTTAGCCGGTTAAAATTGTTTTTAAGGGTCAAAAATCGGCAAAACTGAAAAATTGTTAAACATTTTGTACACTCATCTTACTTTATATTTAAGGTTAAATACGCTAATATGCGGGCCACGTTAATATATAATACCACCAACCTTGAATGCTATAGTCCCGGTTTTGATGACACCTTAATACTTTTTGTAAACTTTTAAAATAATGACTATGAAAAAATGTACAAAATCTGGACAAATGAAAATATATCATTTAAGCGTATTTTACGATAATAATATCTCTCTCTCTCTCTCTCTCTCTATCTCTCTCTCTCTCTCTCTCTCTCTATATATATATATATATATATATATATATATATAAAAGTTAACGTGTCTATGTATCTGTCTCTCTGTGTATCTGTCTGTCTGTGTGTCTGTGTGAGTACATTTCCCTACGAAATAACTCTGTACATTTTAAGTCTACAGACTCGAAATTTGATATCAAGGGTACTGAGATTTGCGAAAATCGATGTGATCGGGTTTCGGCCAGATATTTGGCTGTAAAGGGGTCAAAGTACAACGATTTGATTTTTGGAACTCTACCCAAATCCTCCGACACTTTTGATCCTAAACACTTGAAATTTTAGAAATAGGTTCCTTGGGCATGGATCTAACTTAATAACTTAACAAATGTTAAGGGGTCATGATAGGGGTAAAAAAAATTGACCTTAGTCACCAATATATAAATGTATCTATGTATGTATGTTTGCATGTGTGGCTTAACTTTCGACAGAGGTGACGGATTTTACGAAGATCAGTACCGTTTTTAAGTTTTACCTTTCATACGACGAATATCGAAAAATTTGTAAACAACATTAATATTTTCACCTTCAAATAGACACTTTTCTACACGGGGGGGGCTCTTTTTTCGCCGATATTTTTGAAAGTCATCCTCCCCTTTCGATTGTCAAGCCTTAATGTAAACATAAGTCACTTCAGGTTTGGCTGTGGTCGTAACCGCAAAAACGTCAGCTTTTATCCCCGTTATTTCCCTCCATCGCGGGACGGGTTCAAGCCTACCTTCCTACTACCACTTTTTTTTTGCTCAACATACACATCCAAACACCCGTGAACACCTGGGCAACGCCGGGCTGAAATGTGTCTATATATATATATATATATATATATATATATATATATATATATAAAGTGAAAGTGTATGTGTGTGTGTGTCTGTGTACATTTCCATACGCAATAATTCTGTCTATGTTAAGTCTACAGATTCGATACTTGATATACAGAGTACTGATATTTAGAAAAATCGATGTGATTGGTTTTCGGACAGAAATTTGGCGATTAAAAGGTAAAAGTTCAACGATTTGACCTTTCAGAACTCTACCAAACTCCTACAATTTTGGGTCTAAACACGTGAAATTTTAGATATAGGTTCCTCATACATGGGTCTAACTTAATAACTTTATTTGAGCCCTACACAATACATTTAAAGAGGTCATAATAGGGGTCAAAGTTGAAAAATTTACCTTTTTTTTGTTGTTTTGCTCAGCATACACCTCAGAACACCCAGGCAATGCCGGGCAGCCATGCTAGTATATCTATAAAATTTTATGCGTCTGTGTCTGTGTACATTTCCCTACGAAATAACTCTGTCAATTTTAAGTCTACTGAGTCAAAATTTGATATACAGGGTACTGAGATTTGGGAAAATCTTCCTGATCGGTTTTCGCCCAGAAAGTTTCTTGTTAAGAGGTCAAAGTTCAATGATTTGACCTTTGAGAACTCTGCCAAACTCCGGCAATTTTGGGTCTAAACACTTGAGATTTTATATATAAGTTCCTTGGACATGGATCTAACTTAATAACTTGATTTGAGCCTAAAACACTAAATGTTAAGGGGGTCATAAAGGGGGTCTACTCTACCAAATTATTCAGACAATTTAAATGACTGAGCAATGAATGAACTTTTACTGGAAGGCTAAAAATTAAAACATGAACGTCACTGTTATGGCTCGCAGGTAGCCACAAAGAAGAACAGAACAACGGAGAACAGTTTACGCATGTATTACATGAAGAACGGAAAGGTTACCAACGAACAGTGTAGGTAATTCACCGAGGGTCGCTCTGGAATTAGATCCCTCCCTGGGATCGCTATAAGTAAAGTTTATATGGACGATGGATTAGTCTATTTGGGGGTGGTTCCCCACAACACCCCCGTCCCAAGCTGATTTTCCCAGGTGTGGAATCAGTAACCTTTCTTTTGGGGCAAACCATCAAGGGGTCTGTGTGCCTCCTTTTTCTGCCAGAGTGTCTTGGTTCTGAGGTGCCTTTTGGAGATTCCACATCAAGACAGTCGTATTCTGTATCAATTGGCTCTCTGCCTTCCTGCAGTGGTTCTTCTTGATCCTCGGAGATGTGTTTCCTTATTTGGTTCAGGTGCCTCTTGTGTTCAAATGATGTATGTAACATGACCGATCCTTCGTAAGATCGTGCCCTGTTCCCAAAAGGAAACATTATTCTTATAATGTTTAAAATATATTTTATTCCTGCGGTTAAACCGTTTTGTTTGCCTTTTCGAAGTGCTGTATTTTTATATATGTTTTGGCATCAGTTTATCAAATACTGATTTTATTTTCCGCCCAAACATGATTTTAGCTGGGGATCTGGCATCTGATTTGTTCGGATTTTTCATTATCCTATACACACGCAGAAATTGCTAGAGGGCATTCTCTGTCAGTGTGCCGAACGTCTTTTTAACACCCTTTTTAGCGTGTCGACGAAGCGTCCGGCCTGGCCGTTACTCCTGGGGTGGTACTGGGGGTTCGTAATATGCTTAACTTGGTACGTCTCCCAGAAGTCTCTGAACTCTACCGAGATGAGCTGAGTACCGTTGTCGAATGAGCAAACAGTTCCATTAAAAAATTTGTCGTCGGTTCCGTGGTTGTTTGTCTTTTGCATTTCAAGACCTCTGGCCATTTCGAGAAGCTGTCTACAACTATCAAGTAGTAAAAATTATCCACTGGTCCCACGTGGTCAATGTTGATCCTCGGCCATGGTTGTTCAGCGTTAGGCCAAGGTTTGTGTTATAGGTGGTGCGATGGCAGCCAAAGCACAGTCTTTGCATGTATTCACCATATTGGTAATGGATTGGTCCATAGCTGGCCAGTAAACGAAACTTCTCATCAGTATTTTCACTCGATTTATTCCGTGATCCCCCATGTGAAAGTCCTTGAGAATCCTTCTTTGAAGAGTTTTGGGGATGAAACCCCTTCGCCGTATAGCAGCGTTTCGTAGCAAACAGAAAAAATAGCTGAACCGGTATCACCAAGTGTTAACTGCTGCTTAGTGGTTTGGAGTAAATCGTCATTCACGGATTCTTACTTAATTTCCTGAAGTGTAACCAGCATGTCGCGGATGATATTATTAACCATGGTTTTCAATTTCCTATTAATACGTAGTACCGCGATGACTGAGTCTTCAAGAGGCTCCACTTTTTGCAGGAATTAGTCTCGAACGACTCTCTGCATATGCCAGTTGTTTTGAGGAAAGAAATTCCATTGTAAAATTATAATTATATATTATAATTTAGAAGAATTGTTCCCCATCATCACTCTGTGAACGTGAGAAGTCACTTTTTTATCCAAAAATGGATATCAAAGGCTTATGGTCGGTTTGTAGATAAAAGTGTCTTCCATATAGGAACCGGTGGAATTTCGACTGTAAAAATAATTCCTAGTCTTTTTTACTCGATTTGAGAATAATTTTTCGATGCTGGAAGCAGAGTCCGAGACGCGAAAGCTATTGGCTCTTTCGATCCATCTGGCATTCTACGTCGCTCGCAACTACCATATCTAAATTCGGGTTGAAATGCGCAAGGAACAGTTTTGAAGTAAGGATTTTTTTTATTTCTTGGAATGATGTCTGGCAATCCGCTGTCCACTCCCAAGTTTTACCCTTTTTTAGTAATTGATTTAGTGGTGCACGCAATTTTTGCATGTTAGGGATAAGCCTTGGTAATAATTTGCCAATCCTTAAAAGCTTTATAATTCTGCTATGTTTTCCGGTGTCAACATTTCCCTAATGGTGGTCGCTTTCTCCGGATCTGGGTGTCGGCCATCTTTATCAATGATATGTCCTAGGTATTTGATTTTTTGTAAAAAGAATTCACACTTGACTTCTTTGATCTGAACCCCATAATTTTGTATTCGACTGAATACTAGTCTGATATGGCATTGTCCAGATCGCTCAGCATGGTATCCATGGCTTGCTAGAATATCGCGGGTGCTACTTTGATCCCAAACGCGAGCCTTTCGTATATATACAAACCCCAATTAGTATTAATACAAAGGAGGTTAGCGCTTTTGCCGTTTACAGGAAGTTGTAAGTAAGCGTCGTTCAGGTCGATCTTAGAAAAAAAATTGCCGCCATTTAATGTTGTGAAAACTTTCTCTGGGCTGGGGAATGGATAGTGAAAGTTTTCTAACGATCCCTTGAGTCCGCTTGAGTACTCAGCGCAAACGCGGATTTCTCCGGGCCTTTTTTTTTACGTAGACTGCTGGGGTAGACCACTCACTATATTCAATTTTAGCCAGAATACCGATGTTTTCTAATCTATCCAGTTCCTGCTTGATCTTATTCAGAGATGCGGACGGGACATTACGTTTCTTTTTAACACCGGTTGTGTGCCCGGTTTTAGCTTAAAATCCACGGCAATTTTTGTGCATCGCCCAAGACCAGGAGAAAATACATTTTGGAATTATTTTTCTAAAACTGGTTGTAAGTTTTTCATTTTTCGCTTGATGGGTGTAAGAGTATCTTGTGTAGGAGACGGGGGTCTCGTCGTGGGCGACGAAGCGTTTCACTGAAGAACCACAGCAACACACAGCAAACCAACAAACAATGACAGCCACGGCGCGAAGGTAACTAACAAAGCTCAGCTGACTGCACGAATAGAAACGGAACCCAACGGTCACTGTACTAATCGCCACGAACGTCAGAACCCGACTGCCTCGCACCTCCAATGGACCGATTTTTATTCCTCAAGATGGCCTAGCTAATTTGCATCCCCGCGAGATCTCGCGCGATCCTGCGAGATTCCGTCTCTAATAAAAGCAGGCAGGCGCCATCTTGAAACTCTTTCTTCCGCTGCCCCGACCACAGGATCAGCCACCACCCCACACGCCAGGCACACACGAACCCTCTTGCGCCGAGGGCTACGGTTAGTCTCACACTCCCCCCTGGTCTCCAGATCACATACGTGACACGGCGGACGTGGCCGTTTGATTCGAGCACTCCTGCGGAGGGGTATTGCCGGGACTTCCTCATCGGAGCTCTCAGAAGTGGCATCGGAAGCATCAGCATCAGCATTAGAGCTCGCAGTTGAGTCATCAGGTCCATGGGGCACAGGTTGGATCCATCGCTCATCGTCGGATGACTCGCTCCTTCCACTGCTCGCAGTTGAGTCACCAGGTTCGTGGGGCACGGGTTGGACCCATCGCTCATCGTCGGATGACTCGCTACTTCCACTGCTTGCCGATTGGTCAGCGCTTAGAGCGGGCCGGACATCCCTTACGTGGCGCGGAGTATCATCGACTAGTATGGCCTGTTCACTGATGACGCCGGTGACCCGCCCCCTCCAAAAGCTGCTGGTGCACCGGCCGTCGGGTGGCTTCACCCAGACGGTGTCTCCCACTTGGTACGTCCCCTGGGGTTCTCGTTGGTCGGATAGATACACTTCAACGTCCTTGGCGCGCACGTGGTAGTGATGAATCGCATCAGCGGGCGCACTGCCGCCAGTCACGGTGTCCTTAGGCGTTGTGTTGTATCTGTAAACCGTCTCCGCGATCGTACACTTCTTCCTGGCCGCGATCTTCTTCACGGTTCGGTGGCATCGCTCCGCTATGCCGTTGCCGCTCGGCACATACGCGCATCGGTGTCGAAGGCGGATCCCCCAGTTGTCCATAAAATGCCTAAATTCCCTGCTGCAGAACGCCGTGTCGTTATCCGTGAGGATCTCCTCAGGCGGCCCCCTTTCGTAGAATATGGATTCCAATTCGTGGATGACACTGGTGGAATCCTGCCTCGCTAATTGGCGCCAAATCGCGAACCTCGTTGGCCCGCAGTCTATCAGCGTGAGGAAGTGTTGGCTGCCGTAGTGGGTTATATCCATACCCAACCGACTCCAAGTCGCGTCCACTCCCAGCTGTCCTTTCCGCCATCTGGCTGGGGCGGGGTCGATGGACTGGCACGTTTGGCACTCCCTGACCACTGCTCTTACTGCGCTTTTTGGAATTGATGGTCTAGCCAACTTCACAAAGTAGTAGGTCCGTTGTACTCCGGGGTGCCCACTGTCGTGATGTATCTTCCTGATTTCGTCCTCCTCGACGGAGGCAGCACACAGAGGCAATGGCTTAGCTTCTTTCTTTATAGCCTCATACCATCTCCGTGGTACCCGAGTGAGCTTGTCGGCGAGGTTGTAGTCCGAGGTGACGAGCACTACTTCTACGGACAGGTTGTACTCCGTCACCAGTTTTTTCACAGTCTCGAGCCTCCGTCTTATCAGCATTTCGCTGGCTGCCTTGGTGCGTGCCCTGACCTTGCTCGTGAGTGTGTCCGACACCCAGTGGTGCACGCAAAGTGAGTCAGTGTGCACACGCAGTTTCTTCACTTCCCATTGAAGTGCCAGGTTAATGCCCTTTATTACAGCGTCGAGTTCTGCCAGGTTGATATGGGCAGCATCATTCGCCGGTCGCAACCAGCAGGCATCCTCAACTACGGCCCCATTTTTCTCCAAAACTACACCGATCGCTAGAGAACTTGCGTCCACCCACACGCTCAGTTCGTCTCCCTGCACGCACCAGTCCCCTGTGGCGGGGTCATTCTTTTTCACACTAGCGACGGTCTCCTTTAACATTCGAACCAATAATTCGTCGGTTATCTCATCGTCCCAGCCTTTGGTGACCGCATTTGCCCTCCTTTTTATGACGCCTGTCGCTGCACGAACCCATCCGCATACTTGAAGGTGCCCCACAAGTTTCCCGCACAGGGAGAACACGGCACGTCTTGTGTAAACGTTGGGTACGTCGGGAACTGCGGTTCCACGCCTCCACTTCAGGATCCCTCGCTCCTCTTGAACGCTCAAGCCCAATACGCGGGCACCATCCTCAAGCCGCTCAGAGTCCTTGCAGTTTAGACCAAACTCGGCAAGTTTGGATCTTACGCGCGAAGAGGACACGATATCTTCGTTCACGTATATATCGTCAATATACGCCGATGTTCCCTTTCTGATCCATTCTTCTTGTGACAACACGGCATTGACGATAGCCTTCATTATCTGGGGTGCTACGTTTAGCCCAAATCCGAGTCGCGTAAGACAGTATCTCTTCCCGGAAAACATCACTGTCTGGAAAGGCCACATCGCCTCGCCGATCCGGACCTGCAAGTATGCTTTTCTCAAGTCCAGTAGGGACACATTGGACCCCTGCCAGCGCCACTCTCGCAGCTTGCTGGCACAGACGTCGGCGTCCGCTGTGAACGCATCAACGTGCGCATTCAACTCACGGTAGTCCATTACCGGCCTCACCTTTGACTTGTTAGGTTGGGCAACTGCCATCAGCGGTATCAGGCCCTTGGGGGGTCCAAGTTTGTCATAGGGGTATGGAATCAGCCAACCGTTCTTAATCCATTCACAGAGCTCTCTTTCGTATGCAGGCCTTATCTGGTCGGGCATACGGTACTCTGCCACTTTGTTTTGTAGTTTGGCCGGTTCCTTGTCTTCTGACCACCTCCAAGTGGCGGTCCACGCCTTCTGTTGGTCGCCGAATTCCGCACTGAAGTCCGGCTGGTCGACTCTTAGTGCTGCGCACACCGGGGGCCTATCCTGAAACTCTACAACGCCAGCGCGCGTTATGCGCACGCCGCCCAGGGCTTTGATGGCATCGTAGCCTAGCAACAGGTCGAAACTCAGCGGCTTTTCGCATGTCACCAGCGCTTCGACGTTGGCCGAGTTCCCAGTTCTTGTGCGAATGTGTACCACACCCACGCCGCAACACATTCGTATTTTTCCAGTAATGGTAGTTATCCTGACGTTCTTCTTTTTCCACGCCCGACAGAAGTCCGCACACACTATGGTGCGGGAGCAACCGGAATCAAGGAGGGCTGAACATAACGTGTCATTAACTCGGACCTGAATGACAGGGAGCGCCTTGTTTATTTTCTGTTCGGGGAAGAGGTCGGCACTGGCACCTTGTCCCCGTCCCCGTTTCCCGCACAGTCTCGGGCCATGTGCCCAGTCTTGTTACAGCGGTAGCAGCGAACAGCCGTCGACCGCCTTCTACAATTTCTTGCCATGTGGCCCCGCCCGTTGCATCTGTAGCAGATGACATCACCTTGCGGGCTGGGTCCCTGAAACGGTCCTTCGCCACTTGGTGGGGCCTGTGCGACGGCGACTACCGGTTCCTGCACCGTCGAGTCATCCTTCATTATTGTCCTGGCTCTGTCCACTAGGTCACTCAGCGGTAGTGAGGACATGGTAGAGGTTGCTCGCAGGAGCTGCTTTGCTCCAGCGGGGAGTCCTGACAGGAATTTGTAGGCTAGGGCCCTCTCGGGAAGACCGCCGAACAACACCGTCAGCTTCTTAAGTTCGGCGAGATACACGTCCACAGTTTCGCCCAAGCGTATTGACCTCGTCTCAAACTGCTCCCATGCAGTGGCGGGGTCAGTGGCGAACGCCCTGTACAACGCCGCCTTGATACTCGAGTAGTCACACTTCTCCTCAGCGCTGAGTTGCTGATATACAGCGAAGGCCCCGCCGGTCAGCCGCAGAGGAATCACGCGCTCGACATTTTTCATGCCGGACAACTGACAATGTAACTCGACCTTCTCAACCCAGCTGAGTACCGGGTCGGATCCGTCGAATTCCGGTATCAACTTTAGATCGAACCTATCCGCCATTGAAGAAAAGAAAGCCAAGTTCGGAGTGGGGGGGGGGCGAAATAGCTTGTAAGAGTATCTTGTGTAGGAGACGGGGGGTCTCGTCGTGGGCGACGAAGCGTTTCACTGAAGAACCACAGCAACACACAGCAAACCAACAAACAATGACAACCACGGCGCGAAGGTAACTAACAAAGCTCAGCTGACTGCACGAATAGAAACGGAACCCAACGGTCACTGTACTAATCGCCACGAACGTCAGAACCCGACTGCCTCGCACCTCCAATGGACCGATTTTTATTCCCCAAGATGGCCTAGCTAATTTGCATCCCCGCGAGATCTCGCGCGATCCTGCGAGATTCCGTCAGGCGCCATCTTGAAACTCTTTCTTCCGCTGCCCCGACCACAGGATCAGCCACCACCCCACACGCCAGGCACACACGGACCCTCTTGCGCCGAGGGCTACGGTTAGTCTCACAATGGGTTTCTATATTTTTACAAAATGTGAATATAGGAAGATCCCACAAATTAAGTTCATCCATGATATTGGAACCACGCAGATGATCACTGTTTTTACTACATACGTTTTTAGTTTTTTCCCAGCAAGGTGACGTTGGTGATTAATTCACTCTGAAAATTAATTTTTGTACCATTTATGGCTGTCGGCGTTCTGTTGGTTTTTAGCATAGTCTGTTTTCGTGATTTCTTCCATGTTTGGAAATTTATTATTGAAAGATCCGCTCCACTGTCTAATTGAAATTAGATATCCTTGCCGAAAATGTTGACAGTTACCTATTTGGGTAGGTTTTCATCTACGACTGCTTTAGTTCTGGTTGACGTACCCGACTTTTGTTCTGTAGTGAGAGCTTTTTGTCAGATTGATTTGTTAAGAATGGGCAACCCTTGATCCAATGTTTACCACCACATCTGAAGCAAGGGCTCGGTGCTTTTGGTCTTTCCAACTTTTGGGTTTAATTTTATCTGTCCTGTCTCGACTGTTTCTTCTTAGTTGATTTTTTATATTTTCGATGCCAGCTTCGATATTTCTCGCTTTTTCTTGTGATTTCAACTTTTTGACAACCTTCAATCAATTGTTGCAGTGTTAAGTTCAGTTCGTTTTCTAACTGCGTATAAACTCTGCGCCTGATTTCCGCATCTTTTCTCCGAGGTTAAACCTTGTGGAAAAACAAACTATTTAAAGTTGTCTTCTGCCAATTTAGAAAACTTAAAGTCATCACGATGCTTGTTCACTACTGCTGCGTACTTTGGTCACATTCAAATATCTCCATCGCTTATGAAAAAGAGACGTTTTCGGGAAGAACAGTTCTGTTTACAGATTTGCCGTCTCATTGACCGATCAATCCGCGGTTCTCCGTGGCAAGATGAAATCCACGAATTTGTCATGTTCAGCCGTTTCCAGTTTTGGTAGCAACAGTCTTGTCTTCTTCTGGTCAGACCAGTTAAAGCAGTAGATATAGAAAAATCCTCATATATCTTTTAGTTCGTCTATTTTGATTGGTTGGATTTAGCAATTTCAAACGTTCGTTGTCTGGTTAGAAAAACGTTAGTTTGGTTGGATTTAACAAAAGGTTTTGATTTTTTCTCGTTCAGGACGATAAAACAAGCCAAAATATATTACTTTTGAGAAACAGTTAATTGTTCGAACCAAAACAAGTGTATATTTCCATGTAGAAAAAGAAATAAAGCAACGAATTACTTTTAGTAGAGAAAAACAGGGACAAACTATTTTTTTTTGCACTATATCTTTTTAGTAGCGATGATTTTTGTTTTAATTTACAAAGATTTACCTTTTTAATAGCGACAAATGTTTTTCTGTTTTCCCAACTCCTTTTTGTTCCTTACTTGTCTGTTTTCTTATGTCAGTTGTTAATTTGTTTGTTTTTTTTAAATTTCGTGAGTGTTTCAATCGCAAGTGTTATGCTAAACACTTGCTTAAGGGTGATAAATATTTGAGTTCAACATCGTTAATGTTTTCAAAACATTATTTTAGACGCGGGTATGTTTCTTGATCCAATCTCTTCAGTGTTTTTTAAAACACTGTTTTAGCCGTGAGTTTGAGTCGAATTCAATGCCGGCAGTGTTATTCGGAACACTTTTTTAGAAATGTGAATGTTTCTCGAATCCAACGTCGCTAGTGCTATGGCTCTCAAATAGCCACAAGAAAAGAACAACGTAAAACAGTTTAAATATGTATTACATGAAGAACGGAAAGGTTACCAACGAAATGTGTAGGTAATTAACCGAGTATGCGAGGGTCGCACTGGAATTAGATCCCTCCCTGGGATCGCCATGAGTAAAGTTTATATGGACGATGGATTAGCAATTTGGCTGGATGGTTCCCCAAAACAGTTACGCATGCATATTCGTATTCCCGTTGTTCGACCTTAAATTGGCAAATTCAATTCCTTTAATTTTCATCCTTTTGTACAGATTTTCCCGGGAGAGTTTCGCATACGTTCGTATACCCTATATATGAAGTATCGTGTTTGTAAAACTAAAATCTGTGGAGGAATTTCGTAGGAAATATTTTTAAACAAAAATATATATGCATATATAAATATATATGGAAAGATTTTTGTGTATACTATCAAATTTTACGCAAATATTACGCAAGTATCGGTCATAGTGTATCTGCATGAATATGATTACATCCCATGAGAAAACCGCAAAAACTAATAGGAAATCAATTAAAATAAGTGTTTAAAAGATTGAGCAAATAAATGAGGTCCTTTGTTAGTGAGTGCAATACCACGCACGCGCACATATAAACAAATCAATTGGACTTTTATTAAGTACAATACTTAATAAAATAATTTTTAATGGACAGTAGACAATGCATTGTACATGCGTTATCGACAACTTCCGTTATCCTCGCTTTCCTTTATTTGTCCTTCAGTCCTGATCTTTAATGAGTGTTTTTTTCTGACAAAGAGAGAAGAAAAGCTGTATTCCAGAGTTGTCGGAAATTTTCTGTTTCCATGTCTATCTTTGTGGCCATGTCACGCGTAAGGGTGCTGGACGTAAACATTTTTTCTGGTTTGACATTATCCGAACCATTGATTAACCACTAAGGCGGCTGTCCTATCAGCAGGTGCAAAGTACTGGGGCTGTGGTATATTGCCATTTATTGCATTGATTCTGGACCATACAGGAGCTTCTGGTGTAGCTTCTCGATGTCATATTAGTGGGTGAGTGTTACAGCTTTACCTGATTATGGGCTACAAAACTACATTTTGTTTCTTTTTCTCTCTTACTTTACCTCTATGTCCTTAGCTAAGCAAGTCTGTCGACCTAGCCCATAAATCCCGAAACTCCATCATAAAAAGTTTCAAGAAAAAATACACGCTTAAACCTTGATCTCCAACTTCCAACGAAGACCCCCATAGCTATGTCCCTATTTTCCAACATCAAGAGTCTACGTTCTAATATTCCAGATAGTGAATACCAATTACAGAAGAAAAACACATATCTATTACTCCTAAGCGAAACTGGAATTGGACAGACTATTTCCTTAGATGAGTTCGTAATTAAAGGATACTCTAACTTAACTTCCAAATTCGACCCCCAAGACCACCACGGGCATGAAATATGTGTCTATATTAAAGATGGCTTTCCATGTGGTACAGAAATCTTAAGAAAAGATCCGTACTTCACCTATGTGTGCTTCCGGGTTGCACTTGCTGTAGTACTTACCAAAAAAACAAACGCCCTCGTGTTTGTGCCTTGTATAGGCATGCGCGACAACAAAACTTGGGTTTTTATAAGCGGAAGTTTTGAGGTTGTCAGGAATCTACAGGCGCATGCGCAAGAGAAGGGATTGAGATAGTGGTATAAAGGCAGGTCGAGTGAGAAGGTTGTTGTCATTGGACGTTACAGTGACGCGTGCGTTAGCAGGTGATTAAGAGGCGGTTTATTTTTGTGTCAAGTCGCGCACCTCGGTGAAGGTCATATAAATCGTTCACCTCGGTGAAGGTCATACTTGCCCACACTACTTCCATTATATTTTCGACAGAAAACGGCGAGATAATGTTTTTAAAAGCATATCTGAGAAAATTGGCCACGCCCTGTATGCTTATTCTTCAGCAAATACTCACGAGACTTCAATGTTCTTAATGTGAAATGGTTCTGTCACGATCTCCCCATTGCATATGACCTCATTCAGATTGTTCACGAACTTACCGTTGTGCCCCACACTGACGGCCAGTATGCGAGTCTCTTAGACCTTTTTTCTGACAACTTACCTTGAACTATGTTCAGCTTCCGTTCTGTCTCCACTGAGATTTTCCGACTATTGAAATGTAATAAGTCCTCAGATGTATCTCTCCATCGTACAGTATATGAATACCCTATGGCTGACTGGGATAACTTTCGTACATTTATATAAGAGCTATCGCTGCGTTCCATGTTTATAAAGTATGTGTCCTCTATGGTATCAGACCTGAGGTAATGGTTAATTGTAGGTATAGACCGTTTGATACGATCAAAAAAATTCCAGCAAAAGCCTTAAAGCCAGCCGTGATTCTCTCCAGAATGTGCTGCTCCCATGTCGCACAGAAATCACTTTTTCCATTGCTCCCAACGTAACAGGCGTACTGAGACTAAAGCAGCTTACGGAACTGCCAACAACCACTGCAAAAAGAACGCGAGAGAGGTCAGTCTTATGAGTCCAAAGATTCTGAGCAGCGGTTTGCTTCCAACCAGTTTGGGCAAATAGAAATCAGAATCCTGAATAGAACCGTGTGTTCTAACCCACCTATCATCAATGGACCTATGTACTCTCATCAGCATCAGACAAAGCTAAACTCTTTGCCAAGAACTTTGCAGCTGTGTCTACCCTTTGCGACGAAGGCCGCCTACCTCCAATATTTCTTGTATTAGAAAACACTCTATGTAGCATATAAATATATGTACGTAATGTAGCCTAACTAATCAAAAACTTGGATTCCAGAAAAGCAACTGGCCCATACGGTATTCCAATTACAGTACTCAAAAAATTTCAAGCCGAACTAGCGGCAATACTTCTAAAGTCTTTTAATTGTTGTCTTAAAAAGAATTGCTTCCAACACCCTGGTAAATCTCATAAGTATGCCCTGTATTTAAGAATAAAAGTGATCAGTCATTTCCTTCTCAGTACAGGCCAATAATACTCCTGTGCATCACGAGTAAGTTGTTAGAATATGTGTTAAATAAGGAAGTAGTCAACCATCTCAGCAAAAATAACCTTCTTAGTGATAGACAATATGGTTTCCGTTCTTCTTGTTCTTCAGCAGATGTGCTAACAGTTATATCTTATAGGAATAGCAAATCTCTCGACGGAGGCAACCTTTCTAAGGCAATTGCTCTAGGTTTACTTCACAAGATCTTCCACTACACTGTGGCTGAAAATGTCTTCTCAAAATCATTTCTTTATGGCAGGTTCATTAGAGTAGTGGTTTATGGGCAGCAATCAGAAGCTCTAGGTATTAATACTGGTGACCCTCAGGAGTCTATCCTCGGACCAACTCTCTTCCTGATCTACATTAATGATCTTCCCACTCATATCCTCACATCATTCGTAGACATTTATCCTGGTGAGACTAAAACCTATGGTAGCACATCAAAAACTGTAAAGTTCTCTCTGATTCTCTCTCCTCTGATCTTGAGCGCATGGTATAATGGGGAAAGGAGTGGCTGATTACTTTTAATGCATCTTAAACTAAGCTTCTATCTTTACTTCATCAACGCCCTGATCCTCATCTAACATCAATTGATATGAATGGCTCTCGTCTTGCGGAAGTTTATAAAGGTATCTGGGCTTTACTTTACTACCGATCTTAAATGGAACACATACATTAAATCCGTTGCCAAGGTCTCTGGAAAATGTTGGGCTCCTTTTGTCGATCCAGTAGACGTCTCACTGCTGATGATGCAATTCTCTATCTTTTTAGAACAAGGTACGTCCAAGGATTGAGTACTGTTTCCACATCTGGAATAGAGCTGCTAGAAAGGACGTGTCCTGCCTTGAAATCGTTCAAAATAGACTTCGTAGCCGAGTAGGTTATGCCCTTTTTTCATTGATCTAGGTCAGGAAGAGAGTTGAACGCAGAATGGACCCTTGAGGGACCCCAGTATTAAACCGTGTTTCTGATTTCTGCCCATTAAATACTATTATTAAGGAGAATCAGAGAGAAATGATTTAATAATTGAGAAAACATTTTCAGCTATACCATAGCAGGGGATCTTGTAAAATAAACCTTTATGCCATACCCTTTCAAACGCCTTTGATATACCAAGAGAAATTGACCGGGAAGGGAAACCTCTGTCGAGATATTCGCTAACATTATGAAATACTAGCGGGGGTACCCGGCGTTGCCCGAGTGTTTGTTTCCGGGACGGAGGGGGAGTTTTAAAAAATGTTATGGTAGGTAAGTAGGAAGGATCAAACCCGGAGTCATGAGTAAAAGTAGGAAAATAAAGTGTGAAAAAAAAACAACGTTAACAGTTCGGCCACCAAGAAAAGTCCATTCCAGTTGTTTAGGAAAAAAAACGACTACGGTAGGTCGGCGCGAACGTGAAAATATAATGTGAATTGTCCAGCACGCTAACCACTACGCCACAGAGCACTGCAGCTTAGTTTAGTGATTTTAAATAACTTCACATGAAAGAACTACGAAGCCAAACCGGTGTTCTCTTCTCAACTGTTCCTTGTGAACGATCCCCAAACGGTGTTAAGTGGTGGCAGGGGGAGGATGAATTTATTAGAGAGAAAATATTTTACCACTTCCATTGATCTTAACCGATTTTGGCCGTGACTTCTCAGCAGAAAAAAGTATAGAAATCTAAGATTATCGAGGAATTTGAGAAATAATAAGCCTATAACACACCTCAGATATTGTTCTGCCGTTTGTGCATATTATATTTGCATGAAATATCTTGATTTTTAATCTTATTAAGGTCAAAATCCGACGGGAAAAAATGAGTTCATTTTATTTATATAGAGAAGAGATATCCGTAAGCACATCTGCTGTAGATCTAGCAGAACGGAAACCATATTACCGAGTTCGAGCCGAAGAAGTTTAGGCTCGATCGAATAATCTCCCCGATAGGATACACCTGAAAAATATCGAGGGTTATAACTGTAAGAAAACAATGTCAAGCTGCATTCGTCTACAATTTATAAAGGGACTAGCTCTCCCCTACGTGTTCTTTCGAAATCAAAATAAACATTTTACATTATACAGTTCTGGTTCTTGTAGGTTCTGTGTAATTAATGGAATCTTACCTTCTCGGAATTTGCCTTCTCTTTTTGAGAATGCTTTATATGGGAATCGCGATGGGGTAGTTGCAGGTTGGTTTGCTCTTCTACAGCTCCCTAAATTTTAAATCCTACTGGCCGTCTCTTGTGTTACATTTCTCACCGTGAGAGAAATATAAATATAGTCAAGGTATCTGGATATTTTACAGTGGTTTGCAATGAAATGTCAAAAAGATCATACGTAATTCAGATTTTTACATGTATTTTAAAAACAAGCACAAAAGACGGATAGAACCTGTGGAGAATTTTACGCTAAATACAGAATAGTATATAAAAATAAACCCCTATCAGCGAAATATTTTTATTCCATATTACAATTTCAGATTTGATTGACTTGTATCGCTCCGTCAGTCTCCTTTTGTGATGGAACACTGCAACCTTTCCATTAGATGTTATAGGCGAAAGTTTCTTGTTAGAGATGCTTGGCAATCTTTCAAGGTGCTTAGATGTAAAAATTTCTCAGTTGAAGTGTGAACATATTAATTATTATGTAATAGTCATGTGTCAATATATAAACATTGCTGCTTTTATGTCAGGTACTCAATTGTGCTACAACAAAATAGTACACCATTGGTAAAACATTCACGCTTATAGATACAGGCAGAATAAAGCACTTTCATTTTCGTTTTCTGTATAAAAAATAAACGGAAATTCCATGAACCAAATTTTTTTTCGCATCTATGGCATCTGTGAAACAAAATCTCTCAATCGAGTAAAATATAGTCGTCTCTAAGTCTAATATAAACAAATACTTGCTGAGGTTTTATGTTTATTTTTCAATGACCCGTAATTAATCATTTGTATATTTCGCTCATTGTCTTCAATCCCAACAAATGCACCTTATTTTACTGTCTCTCGTTTCGGGTGAAAAAATCGAATAATAAATCCTCCGGAAGTGCAATCACATTAATATTTATACTTATTTAGCCTACGTACCTTAATAAATATTGACTGTTACCACGAAGAAATTAATTAAAATCTTGAAATAGTTGATTCGTAGGAAATATTTGACTCATATAAATTACGATCCACCCATTCAGTTTGAGCGTTTATCAATGCAAAAGTTTGTGTACACTTCAAAGCTTGTGCTTTACGAGAACTCAAGCGAAAGCAGATACATATATAAATGAAACGTGGCCTCTAATTTTATCCTCTAGTGGTCTGCCTACTTTAATAAATAGTAACTATTACTATACTTAATTTAAAATTTATCATAAATAAACTTATTCAAAAGATTGTGTTTGGATTCTGTTGAACTTATCTAAATAAGATACCAGATGCGTTTACATTAATTGTGCGTTTATCGATGCAAATATGTGTATACACTAAAAAGTGGCGGGCAAACGACTTTTAGGTTGACTTTTAGAGAATTTTAAACGAAAGCAGAAATTAAAATCTGTTGTAAGTTTGAATAATTAATGTTTAAAAAATATTATTCGAGTAAGGTAAAAGGGGACGATCATCGAAAAGTTATCGAGAAGAGTAAGGGACAATAAAATCGCATTTTGAGGAAGCGTCGTCAGGTTATGAATAATAGTAAATCGAGTTGGATTAAAAAAATTGTCGTGCAGAAAAGTAAAATGTCGTAGATTCTGTATGCTTTTTTAAAAAAGAATACTAGCATAAATACCGGGCGTTGCCCGAGTAGGCATGAAATTCGGTTTGGACAGAGCTGCTATACAAAGTATATTAAGCAAGCCCGAGAAGCGAACGGAAGAAGTGAGTGACAATCTGCTCCCCCCCCCCGCTCAAATAAATAAAAAAAAAACTTTTGTTTCAATCAGAATATTGCCAGTGCAAAAAAGGTAGCCTCGAACGTGAAACGCGAAACAAGAGAAACACGCAAGCGACAATCATTTTGCCAACCGGTCACGACGATTTATAACGCTATGACATTAAGGAAATAACGTTTATAAACCTAAATGCATACGTGACTTGCAAAAATAGAAATAACTTTATTTACCTGGGCTTGAACGTAATAACTAAAGCTTACGACTCAACCACGACATCTACTACCAAGAATGCTGTCATCGAAATCACGTCGGTCCTTTTTTCTTTTTAAGCTAATTTAAAAATGAAAGGCAACCTCGCATGGGCAGTTTGCTAAATCGTTTAAAGGAACGTATTTTTTACTACTTTTCCTTGTTTAAAACGATCATTTCTATATGAAATAATCGGCCGTTTTTTTTCTAAATGTTACATATTCGACCGAGACATCGCTATTCCAGATGGTATCGCGGTCGTTGTTAAAAGTTTGGGGGCAACATACAAACATACACACATTTTGCTATTTATATAATAGTTTTCGTCACTTTTAAATGAGGAACACATTTACATTATTTTTTTTTATTTGGCGTCATCGAGTAGTGAATAGTAAATTGTAACTGTGTATAACCGTTTAGTGCATGTTAGCTGTGTCTAACTGTGCAGCGTGTTAGCTGTGTCTAACTGTGCAGTGTATGTTAACTGTGTCTTTCGTGAAGTATTGGATAGCTGTATCTATCTGTGGAATGTGGGAAAGCTGGGTTTATCCATAGTGTGATCTAGTTGTGTCTATCAGTCTAGTGTAAGGTTGCTGTGTATAAGTTTATGCGAGCTGATCCATAAGGATTATCGGGCGTGTAATCAGATTAATTTACGCAACAACGAAATACATTATAAATAGTTGAAAGACTTCACAGAAGGAACGAGCCGTCGTAAAAAGGCGGGCATGTGATGGCAGTTCTTTCATATATTATTTTATTCTAATATATATTATATAATTCTAATATTTATTATTTTATTTATAGATCATTTATCCTTATTTATGTTGTTTCTTCTATAATTTCTATAATAAATGTCTCTTTTGTATGAAATTTTTAAATAAATGTAATGCAAAGAAAATAAAAAATAGCCAAGTAAGTACTTCCAACAAATACGCTTTATAAGGGAATAATCTAATATTGGTACCTAAAGAACTCTTTTGTAAGTATAACCTAGAGAACATTTGAACATTAAAGAAAAAAATATTTCTGAATATTATAATTTGTTGTATTAAAATTCAAACAACGGTTTTAATAAAAAACAAAAACAGTTTATCAATAATTAAATTATAATAGAAATATGAAATAATTGCCAATAAAAAGCGTTGGCACTTCGGCATTAATAATTTATTGAAATTCAAATATCAAAAAGAATCGTGTTTCGCATGTATAAAATAGAAATTAAAAATTCATCTCCGTTTAATTTAATATAATTTTCACAGTTTACCTCTTCTTCTTAATTGTTGCGTATAAAAACCAAAGAAAGTAGAAACAGAATCGAACTGTGTTTAGTGTTTCCCTATCGAGAAAACATCTCTTTTTTATTCGTAAGCCACATTGTTATTCATAATAATAATCAGTATAATTAGAATCCCGATTATCGAAAAGAAAACATATTATCGACATAATGTTTGCGAGGATTATTTTGGTATTTCTAATACTAGAAATTGCCTCATTTGGAATTTTAAGTGGAGAGTGTATACGGCGACATTATCAGTTTAATTACTGCACAAATAATGATGGTAAGAATTAAAACATAAGGAAGCTTAATTTTAAAAACCTAAATTCGTTTTGTTAGCTTCACGAGAATTTATATTTTCGTTATTATTGTTATAACATCGGAGTTCAACCACTTTGTGGCTTAACTTCTGTCTCCAGATCAGATATTTTTACGGCAATAGTGTCTTTTACAATGCCAAGAAAATACTGATAATATAAATTCAGCTAAATCGAGCAACAATTATTGAAAAGTGAATATATATTAACACATAGTGTTTGCTAGAATTATTTGACAATTCTTGATATTAGAATGAGTCGTATTTTCAGGGTCCAGAGCGGCATTATTACTGTGAATGACCGATTAGTAAGTATGCAAACACAATTACTTATCAATTCTAAAAGGTAAGTACGTTTGTTTTTTTCAAACTTCATCTGAAGGTTATGTGGGTGTATATAGCATAAGGGTTCATTTTTTTTCAAAGCTTGTGCTTTGAGAAAACTTTTTTCGGCAGGAAGAGAAATACCAATTTCGAAGATAGGTAAAGAACAAATCATATTTATATATAATTTTAAAACATTTTTGTTGAAATTTAAATATCAAATATAATGGATAAAAATATAAATTCAGCTAAATCAACGAATGAAAACAATTAATAAAAACATCGATGTTATAAATGAGTCATTTATAGTTCTATAACAACAGCCAATTATTTTCATTGTTTTGACTCTCGATTATATATCCGACACAGACACAATTCGTAAACCGAGAAACACACCATTGTGCATAAAAAGATATAAGATGTAAATGGATATATACCTGCGAATTAAAACAAAGAAAAGAATATGTTGTTGCCATAGCTCTAGACACCATGTCACACGTGCTGAATTTAACAGAGAATTTTATGATTGCAGGGGATAAAACCTGAGTTAAAAGAATTTAGTAGAAAAGTAAAACACGCTTTAATTTATTAGATATTAAATGTTCGTTTCAAATGATGTGTGAACGTATTTTCCTTAATGCTTTTAACTTTTCAAATTGATTATTTAAATTTTTCACTGAGATATCTTCTGATATTAGACTCCTAACTGAATATGGACTAAATGTACAAAATTGTTTGTTTTTTTACTTTCTCTATAAAATCTCAATCATGAGCTACAACTAAAAAAAAAATTACAATTTTATTCTACGAAATCAAAAAGCAAACACGCCTCAATTATTAAATGGTTCCTCCCTGATAGGTTCATAAGAGTATTTGTTGATGGGCAGAAATCAGAAGCTTTCATATAATTATCGGTTTTTCTTTCTATCGCTCACGGTTAACATCTAATGCAAAAGCAGTATATCGACCACTTAAGTTCCATATGCCGTAGAAAAAAAACAACACATTATTAAAAAAATGTTACCAAAATGACAAAATGTGTTCCTATGCAGTAAAAAAAAACAAAACAAATCAAATTTAAAATATTAACTTAGAGAATAAAAACATTTTCTAAAATAACTGTGATTACCCGGAAAGCATTGGTATGATGTCTACCGGAACAACCTAACCAACATAAACATTATGTGCAAATAGTTGAAGATGTACATGAATTCGAGCATCTATTCCTTATCAAAATGAAGGGACTCAACATGAAATATCTTGGAAAATGTTGATATGTCGCAATAAAACACTAACGACATTATTCGTATATGAAAAGACAAACTATTATTAATAATGAGGTTGGTAATAAGACGATTCGTAGCTGTCGAGGTCTTCTTGATTTTCCATAAAGTAAAACGCCTTATTATTATTAATCAGTGTTCTTATAGTCATGGTAAGGGCAGATGTGGTGAGTATAATGCGTTGGAGGCTGGGAGTTGTTGTGTGTTCTAGCCGTAAATTATGAGAGACGACGCCACAGCACGAATAATAAGGTGAAAATGATAACCACATAAATAATGGATGTTTATGAATTAAAATAAATGTTCGTTATATTTCAGTTCTTAAAGTGAGACTCAAGCCAGTTCAAAACAATACCGGTCCATACAAAATGAGAGTCAAAGAAGTATTCAAGGTAAATATTTTCTCTCGTCGTTTGTGAAGGAACTAAAATTGTGAGAAAAGTATATTTCGACATGATAGGACGCTTTCACTATTACGCTAATGTAACACCATGTCAACAGAGGATAATTGTAAATTGACAACTGTTAGTTGTAAAGTATATATATATATATATATATATATATATATATATATATATATATATATATATAATCAGGTAAGAAAAATCAAGTTTACAAGCAAAAAGCTAAAAAGGTGTATATGTATATAGAAATACGGACCAAATAAAAAGTTCAAGAAACCAAAATAAGAAATAGAGCTTGTCATAAAAGCCCGTAAATTGTCATTTACACGTATTTATTATTCGAAAAGAATTATTAGGATTAGCATTAAAGTTTTATTTTCCATTGGAATCGTAGCAACTAGTATAAGACCACCGAAAAATTTGCAATGATGGACTAAAATAATTTCAAATATTAAACGGAAGTAAGGAAAAGTTGATTCATTGTGAACCAGACAGACTGTTACTGAAATAATTTAGTTATGGGTTAAAACCCGCTCAGCGGATCAAATGTGTATGTGTTTGGACTTTCAATTCATTTGACAGGAAATAATAGGAAACATGTTTCGGATTAGAGAAAAGATAATTGAATAACATGGGCTTTAATTTTACGTCCATTTAATGGATGTTAAGGTTAGATTACGATGCGATTTTTAAAAAAATTATTATTGTCATAAGGTTTGTAGTCGATGAAAACGTTGAAATATATCCTATACCCTAAATCTGAGGGTATCATTTAGCAACAAATCTATCCTTGTACTGTTGAAGAAATGACAGGCTTATCTCCTGGGAGACATATTACCTAATAGATATTGATTTTTATTAAAGGATCTATATCATTTTTCATTATTATTTTCAATTGCTTACAATGTTCTGAATTAATTCCTTCGTCTAAGGATTTTGGCGTATTGTCCTAGAATAGCAACCGTCGATTTGATAATCTTCTAAATTATCGACCACAAAAATATATCGGGTCGTCTTGTATTTTTTTTTTTTTTTTTGGTATAGTGTTTTGATTAATTTTCGACTTCGATTTCAGCATAATCGTTGTCATATTTATTGATTATCTGGTCTTCGTAAAGGGCGACTTTATTCGCGCTATTTGCTCTTGTTTTTTTTTTATTTTTTAAGGAAATATTAATTCATCCTCTAATTATGATGGATTTTCGTCTCTGCAATTAAACGTGTTTGTATATTTTACACATTAGATTCCTTTCTTTTGTTTTTCTCTGAGAAAAATACTTTTTGTCGTACCTAAAGAATATAATGCAGCCGTTTTAATATTAACTTTTTCCTATCTATAAATGCATTTTAATATTAATTTATTCCTATCTATAAATGCGAAGCAAGTTGAACCAAATACATGCACTCTGCTTACATTTGGTGGCCAAGTTTTATATGTTTGATATTATGGTAAAATTAATAGAAGTTCACAGCCTTTATTAGAAAATGCTGTACCATTGTCAAGGCGAATATACTTCACTGCATCGCAAATGTTAGCTAATTATTTTTAGTAGCTAAACAAGTATCAGATGTGACCTTTAATAAACATACCATAATTAAACCGGAATAACCGCCTGCAAAATGAAATGCATATCCGAGGTTTTTACTGTCCATAGTTTGGCATTCTCTTTTGTTATGTTGCTATTTTCCTTGTGTACAAATGTCGGAGTTTGTCAAATTCTTTGAAATTTTTATTTTCATTCCTTCAGCCACATTCGGCAACTCTTTGATATCGGGATGTTGCAGTGTCCAATAGGTTTATTCCATATCCGTAAATCATAGCAGGATGTGTTTGATAGGACTTCGCTGTTTAAATCATATAGTCTACCGATTTTTTTATGCTGAATACTGTTTCATTCGGGTACATAGTTTTGACTTATTAGGCCTAAAGTTTATATTTGCACCTTGTTTAGTGGCAGCTTGCACAAAAATATATTTTGTTAAAATTTCAGGATTAGAAAAGCGTTTTCAAGAATACGTAAACAAAATGAACATTCATTGTTCCTTAGCGAGATTTTAGTATCGCCTCTCTTGGAAACGATATCGTTTATTCGTCTGTCATTGGCCAGGTCTATAAAGTGACTCTGAGGGTTAAAGTTCGGAGAATAATAATTAAATCCGATTCATTCGTAATCCCATGTGCCGTTGTACCACAATCAACAAGAAAGTTGTTACTGTTTATGGAAGCCTCAAACATAAATGAAAATAAAAATGTATATTCGCTAACGGAGCTCTTAACATTTTTAATTGAATCCCCTTTGCAATCCTTGCATCTACATTGCAAACTCTTCTGATTGTTCTCCCACAATTTTAGCAAAAAAATATTCTGCCTTTTCGTCCTTTTATTCAAGTTAAAGGTATAATATATTTGCCTGTTTTTAAGTGAGCATGTTTAAATTACATTATTTTTTCCTGTGATCAGTAAATTTCTTGGATGTTTGTTTATGCGTTATCACGGTAGTAAACGGCTTAAAATAACTTAGTAACAATTTAAGGAACATAAAGATTAATAATTAACAATTAGCTGTTATGTTGGCCCTTATAATAGAATCTGTAACCGTCTATGCTTTTATATGGTATACAGATATCAGTTCAGTATATAAAGAGACTAATTTGGAGTTTCCGTTTGGGAAATAATACTCTCTTAATATGGTCAATGCTTTGCAGCCATTAAAAGACAACAAATCCGTTATTATTGAAAAATATATATATATAATTAATACTTCTGTATGTAATACTTATAAACAAGTCAACAAATTCGTTATTGTTGAAAAACAAGATCATTAGTCATCTAAGTATTATATTAATTCCACAAAGACAGTTGCATTTTTTCAATAAACTCAGAGTCATTTCTGTTGTCAGGTTACCCTGAATTACCTGCTGTAACTTTTGGATTCGTAATTATCCTAACAATTCAGATCCATAGAAGTAAATTCTCCCACTTGAATTGGAAGACATGTTAAATTTCAGAAGACTTTCAGATGAGTAATTACTCTATAAAAATTCTTACTTGAAACGAAAAATAAATCTTACTTTATTTTCAATAAAAATAAGAAGATTGCTAAGGAAAAAGCTGGCATAAGGTCAATAAAAATTGGGGAATGTGTAAAAGGGCGGTCACGACTAACTAATGCTGCCTAAGCTAGATTATGCTTTTACTCTACTCTCAACACAATACCGCATACGTCCATCTCCACTCATTTATACAATATGAGAAAGGAGGGAAAGAAGAAAAATAATTGAATAAGCAATGAAAATAAAGGAAAAGGTGTAAGTATAAAATGTACCAGTCAAAAAGGTGCGATCTCTTTATTACAATGGAACCCGCATATCTAGCAAATCCCGTGATCTGTTACCGAGTTAGAGTCGGAAAAATGGGACCTAAATATATCTCGCACACTAGCTGTTATGAACTTGAAGTGTCTAAAAATGAAACCCTAACTAAACTAAAGACATAAATTTGAGAAACGCTGACGTTTGTTTTTAGAACCCAAAATTCTCAAATTCTAATCATGTCTTGCTGCAATTGAGCAGTGTATTCAACTGGATTGGGGGAATTGAATATATGTGCTATCCTCTTTAACGAAAGATTTCTGCACATCAACCAACTAGCAACAAACTAAAGGGGTTCGATCTCCTTCCATTCACTTCTACCACCACCCCAGGATCAGCATCAAAGTAGGTGATCTCACGAGCAAAACTGAGCGCCAAAACCCGCCGCTGATAAAACGGCCTCCAAGTACCGATGGTCCACACTATCGAGATCGTAAGACTGGTCTATATATATTCAGCGCGGTTTTTATTTCGGAACTTTTCAATAAGATCAAATTTATCAAGAAACTAGCGAAAGTAATATGCATCTAGATCCTTGTTAGTGCCTCTCGATTTTAGCCCCAAGCGATCTAAATCTTAATGCAGGACCGGGTTCCAGTGTCCCACTAAATCCGACGAAAGAAATCTGCAAGCTCATCATGATTATTCTCTGCATAAACACCGATGAAAAGGCTTATATTTTATGATAACATCCAGAACGCACAGTCTTCATTCCGGATCTATGAGCAACAGGTCACACGACAAACTCAAGGATCTTTTCACTAGCCTATAAACATCTCTTACGCGAGAATTAAAGTAGGCTTAGGAAGCGTCATAGATCCGAGGCAACGCACTCAAATGGTCACCTGGATTTTGATGAGTTTCTTGAACACAACAGAAATCCACCCTGAGGTGCTGCAGATCTCTGTTAAGTTGAAATTTGCGCTAGTCATCCCTCAACCCTCAGCCCTCAGCCCTCGCATATTTATACTTGCAAGCTTCTGATATATTAATAGAATTGGGATCAAGAAACAAACATTTATGTCGCCAGTGTGCTTATGCCTCCCCCGAGCGAATAGGTGGCCATCTGCGTATCGATGGGCCCGTCACAGGAGATACCACCGATGTGTAAAGGATAGGTTAGTTTTGCCATCCTATACAGAAAGAGGTGCATCTATACGGGAACCTGCCTTACAGAAGATTTTCTTAAATTTCTTACATCAGTCCTTGAAAATAAGGAGGAGAGTTGAAAGTTGAAAGGCTGGATTTGCCTTCTTTATCGTTACCCACCTCGTTTATCTCTTCTCTTTTCCGGGTGACGGTTAATAACCGTTTCACATTCGGGAGATAGTAAGGATCTTCTACTGGTATTTCAGCCAGCTCCCTGAAATCAATTCAATCCATCAGGTCAGCGTTTTATAGTAATCCACGCTGTTAATTTGCGGGTCGCTGACCGAAAAAAGGTCTTTATGGAAAGGTAAATATCCTTTTCTTTTTAATTTCGAGAGAGTGGCACGCACTGTTTTCTGGGAATAGACAGGTTTTTCAATATTACAAGAGGTGTGAGCAAGGGACAGGGACTTAGCGGGGGGTTTATGGGTAGTAATTAAAAGAGTTACGGAAATGTCCGGAATAGTGAAGGGGATAATTTTATTTTTTGACAAGACTAAGGAGGATTTATTTGGCTTGCTTCTGAGGTATAAGTGCCGTGAAAGGAGAAGTCATAACCCTTATAGGTGAACGGAGTTCAGGCTTTATAGAGGACTGGGTGCAATACTTGGATTTCGATCGTTTCGCAGGGGTTTATGGACTTTTCGGGAAAATATTGTGTAGCAGAATTAGCAATAACCGAAATGAGGGAAAATAGAGAGCTTAGCTCGGATATGTCTGTTGTAGATTCGGGCTGAGCGAAAGGGAGAGTTACAAGATGGCGTCCATGGGTTTTTATTAGCGTTTACCCCATGCAATTAACGTAGAATCGCGTCTGCTCTCGCATGATTATGCAAGTACATAATTCCCGGCTGCTATAAAGACAGGACACTGGAAAGCAGCCAGTTGGTGTGTACGTGGTTCTGGCGATTGGATTGTTCTTTGTGACGAACCACGTGTCTGCGAGAAGCGAGTTATTTTCTTTCTCTTATTTTTGTCTTCTTCTTCTTCTTCTTCTTCTTCTTCTTCTTTCTCCACTTTTAGATGTGGGCGATACTGACTATTTCCTATCTGTGTCTCTGATTTTTTTTTTACCTACTACATTTTGCTTCAAGCTATTCCGGCGCGACTATGGCGAAGCTGCGGATAAGAAGCGATATTATCAAGCCGTTCTCTAGCGAAGAAGGCGTTGTAGCGTGACTGAAAAAATTGAGTCTTGTCGCACAACTTCAGCAGGTGGATGATGCAGCGAGTCTGCTACTTTTATATCTGGAAGGCGATGCACTGGCCCTCTACATGGAAATGGAGGAGGACGATAAAAAATAGACCAAATTGAGGCCCGATTAAAGGAGGCATTTACCGACGAAGCGTTTGCAGCATACAGAAAAATAACTATGGTTAGATGGGCTGGCGAACGTGTGGATGTTTACGCCAACAAAATCAGGCAGTTGGTTGGATTGGCTGGATTCACACGAGATAGCTTAAAGAGACTCGCAAAATTGACTTTCGTCGCCGGGTTTCCTGACGCCATCTCAATTGCTCTTAAACAGGTGCCGAACATCAAAGCCCTGACGTGGGGGAGCTAATGTCGAGAGCGAGTATTTTGACGACGACTGGGGAACAACATCATGATGTTCTTGCGGCCACACACTCACCTAACTACAACAGGGCCCAGAATATTCCTGTAATTTTGACCTGTTTCAAATGCAATGTTAAAGGCCACCTTGCAAAGAACTGACGACAACGCGGAACTCGGTGTTACCGTTGCGGTGACAGTGGGCACTGGGCTCGGAATTGCTGGAGAAACGAGCAAGGGGAGGACGCATAAGCGCCAGTTTCCTTCCCCACCAAGATGCGAACACGACGCTCCCGGTGATAAACATGCATGACGGAACGCAATGTTTGGCGCTTATTGATACAGGATGCTCTAGGACGATTTTGCATGCAGACCGGTGCCGGTCTTGGAGAAAAACGACGCGAATGTCAAAACGATTGGAGGAATGTCCCATGCGTACTGCGGTGTTGAAGCGGTTTCTGTATCCTCTGATGAAAATGGGTCTGCCAGAATCGATGTGTTGGCAAACCGCTGGGGTTTGACTTACTTCTAGGGATCGATGCCATAAAAGCTCTGGGAGGTGTCGTTGTCAAGCCTACAGGATCAGTGCGGCTGGGCGGAAGGAAAAATATTAAATGCGCAGCCATTTCTATTAATGAACCGGATTTCACCGCCACTTTTGACTATCAAAACCGAATGTGGACTGCATCGTGGAAGTGGTCTGAGGACACCCCCCCACCGAAATCGAGTGTCAGAATACCCAGTGCCCCCCGAAATCGAGTGTCAGAATACCCAGTGCCGGAAGAAATTCGTGAAGAATACACGTAGGAGCTCCGCACCTGGATAGATAATGGGTGGCTCGTGCCGTGCCCAGAGGATAAATTGGGAACCCCAAAGGTTTAATTCCTCTGATGGCTGTGATACAGCAGAACAAAGCCAAAGTGCGCCTGGTGATGGACTACCATTACGTAGACGCGTTTAAGGCCAACGTAGATGTTCGTGCGGCTAAACTGCTCGAACGAAGACAAAAAGGTGCTAACATGTCCCTACTGGATTTTAGGAGAGCATACCTACAAATCCGGGTCAATTATACACTCTGGCCATTGAAGACTGTGGAAGTCGACGGGAAAAATACTGTCTGACCCGTCTGGGCTTTTGTTTGAATGTGGCTCCCCTGATAATGAGAGCAATTGTCAGCGAAGTATTATCTCAGGAAGAAGTTGTAAGCCGCACAGCATTTGCTTACATTTATGAGATTTTTGTCAATGAAGACGTCGTGCCCGCGACCCGTGTAAGAGAACACCTAGCGCACTTCGGGTTGGAGTGCAAAAACCCAGAGCGGTTGAAGGACGGTGCACGGTGTTGGGATTGGCGGTCAGGATGGAATGCAGTGAACTGCGGTGGAAGCGAGGAAATGCAATTCCAGAAGCTCCCAGCATTGTTACGCGACGATGGTCGACTTGTCGGGCACGTTCCGGTGTGCGGTTAGCTTCGTGTGGCTTGTGGATACTAAGAAGGAGAGTAAGTTCGGTAACGAATGGCTGAGAGGATGAAGCAACGGACGCCGTACTGCATCGTATGATATTCGAAACCTTAGAATCTGCGCACCAGAACAATCCGGCCCGGGGTAATTTGTGTGTGGACGTCAAGAGCTGATTGTATGGGTCGATGCTAGCTCCCTACCAATAGGTGCAGCCTTGGAAATGCGTGAAACTGTGTTGGAAGATTCATGTTGGCTGCGACCTGAAGATAACTCTTAACATAACAACTTAGCCGAAGTGGATGCCGTATTGAAAGGCATCAATTTGTCTCTTCAGTGGCAGAGCAAGGTGCTACATATAAAGACATATTCTGTCTGCGTATACCATTGGGTCTCCGACACGCTAACTGGAAAGAGGCGAGTACGCACCAAAGCAGCAAGCAAGATGCTTATTAGAAGGCGACTAAGCACTCTTATGGAGATTCTAATATAGTACGGGCTGACCTTGGACGTGACGCTGGTTCCATCAGCACGAAACATCGCTGTCTGAGTGACACGAGTACCACAGCGGTGGTTTGAGGCAATGAAAAAGAAAAACAAGCTTGACCCGATGATAGGCGCGGTTCATACAGGCTGGACGAGAGTCAAATCACTGCTATTCACAAAGGTAGTTGACATCCGAGGTGCGACGCACTACCTACTTTGTTGCCCAACCACGACAAAAGCAACCGTTAAAACGGTCATACGGAAATGTGAGGAATTTCAGTCCATTGACCCAGCGCCAGTCAGGTGGGAAAACGGAAAGCTGGAAGTTAACGAGAATTGACAGAGAATAGGAATGGACATCACGCATTATGGCACCTTCCATTTTTTTAACTCCAACAGACTGTGGTCCATCGCGTTTTTCCATTTGGAGGAAATTGGCAAGGCAGGACTCGGCAAACGTGATTCATCAGTGTGAGGCATTGTTCCCCGAGCGTGGCTCGCCGCATAAAATCTTTTTAGATAATGACACAGCTTTCTGCAGCAACGCATTCCAAGCATTTGCATATAAATGGGGAGTTCACTTGCGATTCCTTTGTGCATAACCTCCAGCCGGGAATGGCATAGCGGAGCGATGTCACCATACAGTGAAAGGAATAGCGGATAGAATGCGCTGTCCCATACAGGAGGCTGCCTACTGGTATAACATCACACCAAGAGACGACACATCTCCCTTCACTGCGCCTGCCAACAGGATTTATCGATACGAAATTCGGGTAAAGGAGACCAATCTTGCAACTGCGTCCCCAGGTCCAAGGAACAGCTCTTATCAAGTCGCGTCTGGGTCCAAAGAACGCAAAAGCGATGTACCACGAGTTCAGCAAAAGTGAGATGACCAAGGTAATCAAGCCTCAATCGATTTTGGTGGACGGTGTGCCTCGCTACGTGAAAGATCTGCAACCTCGCCATTATGTTGTTACATCGGAGGAAGAGGAAGACTCGGACAGTACAATGTCTTCTGAAAGGACAGAGAGTGTGATGCAGGACGACAGATAGTATTTTGAGCCATATAATACACATACTGAAGAAGCGGAAGAGGGACCACCCGTCTTGCCTTTACAACGTAGTACCTAACAAAGACGGATACTGCTCCTGTGGAACAGACTGATGGCAATAACGGTGGTAATGAGGAAGATGGCAAGGAGGAAGTGCCGCCTCCGGTTCTTTGAAGAAGTAGCCGACAAAGACGACTTCCCCCTTGCCCCGTTTGTGATCATGAGATCAGGGGGGAGTGTAGCAGAATTAGCAATAACCGACATGGGGGAAATAGAGAGCTTACCTCGGATACGTCTGTTGTGTTTCGAGCTGAGCGGAAGAGAGAGTTTCAAGATGGCGTCCATGGGTTTTTCTTAGCGTTTACCCCATGCAATTATCGTAGAATCGCGTCTGCTCTCGCGCGATTAGTAAATACATAATTCCCGGCCGCTATAAAGCCCGGACACTGGAAAGCAGTCAGTCGGTGTCCTGCAGATTGTGTTTACGTGGTTCTGGCGATTGGATTGTACTTTGTGACGAACCACGTATCTGCGAGAAGCGAGTTTTTTTTTTGTTTTTGTTTTTTACATGGAGTTCACCACTTATCAAGGCCCAATGGTCACTCAGGGATAAGGGTTATTGTGTGTACAGTAATCAAAGGGATAGTGTAGCAATAATATTGAAGAATTGGTAAGGTATCATTACTTAGGGGGGGTCATCAGGAATTTGTTTGTGTTGGACTTGAAGACATCCAGGTTGAAGTCGGGAGGGAAACAGGCAAGCGGAACAGAGTTCCACAGGCGTGCAGTTCTAAGAAAGAAGCTTTGTTCATGGTATCTATGTTTTGATTTAGGCACAGATAGGGAGTGGGGAAAATTATTGACGGTGGTTTCAGCTAGTCGGGTGTTTTTTGAGTAAGATTGGCGAGGGGGGACAGAGAATGGAGCTCAGACGAGCACCTGCAATTGAAATAACAATAGAACAATGACAGGCTCGCTCCGTCTCTTCTGTGGGAAAGAGGTTGCATGGTAGAGAAAAGGGCATCCCCCACCAAGCCACGGAGTCTATTTTGTATTCCGTCAAGGCAGGATAGGCTGTTTTTTGCAGCCCTCTCCCAGATGTGGCAGCAGTACTCCATCTTTGGACGTACTTGGCTCTTATATAGATAGAGAATTGCATCATTAGTGAGATATCTTCTGGAGTGGTAGAAATATCCCACCATTTTCCCAGCGACCTTGGCCACAGACTTGATGTATGTGTTCCATTTAAGATCAGGTGTAAAGGTCAAACCCAGGAGCTTATCAAATCCTGGGACCTCCTTTAGACAAGAGCCATCCATTTCAATTGATGCCAGATGGGGATCAGAGCGTTTATGATGTAGAGATAGGAGCTTGGTCTTAGATGCATTAAAGGTAACCAGCCACCTCTTTCCCCACTGTACCACGCGCTCAAGATCAGAGGTTTTTTTTCTTTCGGTTTTTTGTTTGTCTTCTTCTTTTTCCACGGTTATTACAGACAAGAAATCCCTATCTTCTAGATGTGGGCGATAATGACTATTTCCTATCTGTGTTCTTGATTTTTTTTTTTTTTTTTTTGCCTACTACATTTTGCTTCAATGTGGTTGCAGGTTGCTGGGGTATACAAAAGTGTCCGTTCTCAATTCATCCAATTTCTATTGTAAATTAACAACCTCAACATACTTGTCCCTACGCGGATCATTTTTATATGGCCTTCTCTCGCATTTTCCTAGAGTAAGAGGTCAGAGGTTTTCTTGTCGGGTACAATCTGCCAGGGCTCACGATCAGGATCTTCTGGAGCGTCTTCTTCAGTAGGTTATAGGGGAAGAGGGTGGGTTTCCATTACCGACAGGAAAACTCCTAAATGTTGCCCCACTCTTGTCTTCGGGTTTTGTTAAGAATTCATTAACGGGCACTCCATGGTGATGTGCCCTATAAAACCTACCGCCCAACAAAGCAGCAGCCTGCTCGCAACGATGATTGGGAGTTTCTTTTCACCCACTTTAAAGGGAAAGTGATTTTAGTTAAATGTCGAACGACCAAATTTAAAGGGAAATGCACCAAGATGCTCACCTCCATGTGTAACGGAACATTGAAGACAGGGATTGTTGTTCTTCGTTTTCTTATGCATTCATGGCGTAAAACATACACTGACGAAATAATCCTTGTTTGAAAGATATTCACACTCGCGTCTTCCGTTGAAGAATAGGGTGTATCAGGAATCATACCATTTGCATTTTATAATACGCTGGGGCTTATGCCCCACTGTCGCCGGTAGCTTGTCATTAATAACCGAGAATATTTATATTTGTATATAATTTCCATAATATTAAATACTAAATTATCAGTAAAATAGATAATAATAATAATAATAATAATAATAATAATAATAATAATAATAATAATAATAATAATAATAATAATAATAATACAAATAACATATATGGATAATAATAATAATAATAATAATAATAATAATAATAATAATAATAATCCATCAGTTAAATGTGATTATGATAATATAGTTATAATATATGGATAATTTTAAATAAATCATAAGATTATGAAGTATTAAAGTTTTGTAAATAAATCTTATTTTCCGACATCTAGAAAATTATCTGAATACAGCAATTAAAGGGGAACGAATGTCTACTGAATGATTAATAGTGAAAAGAATAAGACATAAAATTGAAAAAGAGGAATTAAGGGTTAATGTCTTAGATGTTTTTAATATGGGAGTTATGTCATTTAGGTGTTTAGTAGAGAATTCGTGATTTTCAATTTCTTGTATTTTTATTTGTATTTGACTTACGTTTGCATTGGAAAATTAGTCCGTTTTTCGTATTAATTACAGTTTGTTTTGAGTGGATGTTATAATATTTAATTTTAGATATACATCTATATATATATATATATAAGCCAAATAGTTTGTACAAACAAACTATTTGGCTATTTGGTGCGTGTGTGTGCGTTTTCGTGTATGTCCGCAAAAGGTTTTTTTTCCGAGGCCTCCTTGCTCGGGTCGCTCCTTCTTAAAACTATTTATATTGCGTCTACATCATAATATCTACGACGGGGATTGCTTGTGTATTTAATTTGCTTGACTTTGAAAGTTAAATATTCAACATTTTTCGATCGCTGCATGTGGATTCGACTTTTCCCATAAAAATGAAGCGAACAGACACGCAGTAAATAAGATATTGCCTCGCACTGGAAGTTGACTTTATTAAGTCGTCAAATCCGGGCGCCTGTCAATTGTTAATACTCGAATAAATTCAAACATATTTCCGTTAAACGCTGCACGTTTTTTTTTTTAATTCATTATTTTCCAACTGCGCCTCAAGGCTTTCGGTTCGATTCTTACTACTTACCTGTCAAAACTTTTTTTAAACAAACACCCGAGCAACGATTTTTTTATTATTCTTTTGTTTTGATTTACGCAAAACACACACACACCCTGCTAGTATAAAACCACTTAACGTTGAAAATTTGATATAGATCAGCATAAGTTTCTTTAGAAAAGTCATTTAAAATGTACCTTGGTTACTACTCGCATATATATATATATATTTAAATTAAGATTTTAATGTTAATTAAAGTAGGACAAAGTAAAAGTCAAATGTACGTTTATGTTTTGAATGAGGTTTGGCATGGTTATCTACGGACGGAACTGTAAGAGAGGCCAGTCTGAAGAGGTGTTTTTAGTATTCCTATATTAGAGAAATATTATTATATATATACACACACACATATATATATACATATATATATATATATATATATATCAATATATTTATATATGTTGCAATATTTTGGACGTATAATGGGGGTATGATCCCACAGAGTTGGACGAGTCTATTTATAAACGATGCTGCTAGGAACTGACGGATCCAATTAATTCACGTTCTGCTACCAACGAATCAGAAACCAGAATTGCTCCATAAATATTAAACCTTTTCTGTAGCAATTTCGCATGTTTTTCCCGTCTCGACACGGTAAGAATATTTTGCTCTGTGGAACTGTCTACTGCAAACAAGTAACCTCTCAGGGCTTGTGTGTAACAAAGAACCATCGGAAACTGTTCTGTCTACTGCAAACCAGTCACCTCTCAAGATATGTTTAAAACAACGAACCATCTGAAACTGTTCTTAAACTAAACATGGCTTACACTTCTAGAGTTTGTGCGCCCAGCGTGCGTCTTTATTTCGATGGATCCGAATAAAAATTCGAATTGTGGCAAGTTAAATTTCTAGGATATCTCCGAATCCAAAAACTACACAAAGTACTTCAAACACAACCTGAAAACAGAAATGACACCGACTTCATTGAAAAGAACGCAACTGTCTTTGCGGAATTAATACAGTGTTTAGATGACCGAAGTCTATCACTGGTAATGAGAGAAGCCCTGGACGATGGTTGCAAAGCATTAAAGATATTGAGAGAGCATTATTTATCGAAAAGAAACCCCCAAAATTATTTCTTTATACACTGAACTGACCTCTCTAAAACGAATGGAGGCCGAAACTATTACTGATTATATTATAAGAGCCGACACGACTGCAAATTCTTTAAAAATGTCTGGTGAATTTATAAGTGACAGTCTGTTAATTTCCATGGCCCTTAAGGGATTACCGAGTGATTTCACGCCATTCAACACCGTGATAACCCAGAAAGAAAACCCCATGACTTTTAGCAAATTCAAGGTAGCACTCAGAAGTTACGAAGAAACTGAAAAAATTATCACAGAAAAAACGAATCCACAAATATCATAAAATTTGAAAATACACACATAAAAAAAAACCAAAATTTAATTATACCCATGCCAGGTATAAAAAGCAAAACTTTGTCAAAAACAATTTTTCTCCTAAGAAAAGTACAAAAATTATTTGCTATAATTGTGGAGGACCTAATCACAAGAGTTTCCAATGTAGATACAGGACTCAAAATGGCGACTCCATTAGAAATGTAGAGCGCACTGTTAGCGAACATACATTTTTATTTTCGTGTACGTTTAATGCTTCAAAAAACAATGATAATTTTCTTGGTGACTGTTGGGCCACGGCACATGTGATTACGAAGGAATCTGATTTTATCAATTTTGACCCCAACTTTAAGCCACAAAATCATTTTGTAGAACTAGCTGACGTTTTGAAAAGAGGCAATGCTAAAATCTCGCTAAAGAACAATAAAGGTGAACTGTGTTTCAGTATTCTGGAAAACGCTCTTCTAATCACAAAATTTAAACAAAATATATTTTCTGTACAAGCTGCCACAAATCAAGCTGCAAATATAAACTTTAGCCCCAATAAATCAAAACTGGTATACCCGAATGGAACTGTATTCGACATTAAAGAAAATGGAAGATTATATTATTTAAATAGCGTAGTCCCATCGAAAAGCGCCTAACATGATCTACAGGCATGGCATAAAATTCTTGGACACTGCAATATTCCTGATATCAAAAGGTTTCCGACTGTAGTTGATGGAATGAAAATACAAACATCAAAAAACTTCAACTGCGATGTCTGTACGCAATGGAAAATGACAAACTATCAAAGCAAGATACCAGACAAGAAAGCCAAAAAAAAATACCATTAATGGTGCATTGTAACTTAAATGGTCCCGTGGAACCGATGGCCAGAGAGCATTATAGATATGTGTTGAATTTCGTAGATGACCATTCAGGTTTAATAATGGTTTACTTTTTAAAGAACAAATCTGATACCCTGCAAGCAACTAAAAAATATCTAGCCGACATGGCTCCCAACGGTGAAGTAAGGTGTATTCGCTCTGACAAAGGTACGGAATTCACCAATAAAGACTGAACTTTTACTAATTAACCATCATATCAAGCATGTGAAATCAGCTCCTAGATCGCCACACCAAAACAGCACTGCTGAAAGAGCGTTGCGGACACTTTTTGAAATGACAAAATGCCTACTCATTGAATCCAAACTCCCAAAAACTTCTGGGCGTACGCACTTATGGCGGCAGCCTATATACCCAACAGGTGCTTTGACAAAACACTATCTAAAACTCCATATGAATCCTTCTGTGATAAAAAAAAAAAAACAAATTTAAGCAAAATGCATATATTTGGTTCAACTTGCTTCGCATATATAGATAAAAAGAGTAAATTGAATATTAAAGCCGACAGAGGTATATTTCTTGGATACGATAAAAACAGTCCAGCCAATTTAGTATTTTTTTCAGAAAAAAAATAAAATAAAAAGAATCCGATGAGTAAAATTCACAGGCACGTTTAATTTTACAGGCGAAACCCCGTCATATGAAGGAGATTAAATTATATTCCCTCAAATATTTAAAACAAACGAAGGCAATAAAAATGACGGAGACAAGAGTGTCCATGATGATGATGATGATGATGATGATGATGATGATGATGATGATGATGATGATGAAGTCGCAAGATATCCCAAAAGAAATAGAAGGCGACCCGATATTTTGTGGTCGACAATATAAAAGATTATAAAATCGACTATTACTATTCAATGAAAAATGCACCAAAAAGCTTTAACGAAGCAATTAATTCAGAACATTGTGATGAATGGAAAATTGCCATGAAATAAAAAATAGATGCCTTAACCGAAAATGATACCTATACGGTAGTGCCTCTCCCAAAAGATAAACACGTTATTTCTACAAGGTGGGTCTTTACAAAAAAGACTGCAGCATCAGGTGTAGAACAGTACAAAGCTGGATTTGTTGCTAAATGGTACTCTCAGATTTACGGTAAAGAATATTTTTCTACGTTTTCACCGCCCACAAACCTAACAACAATCAGAATTTTACTGCAAATCGCATCACAATATGACTTTACCATCCATCAGATGGACGTAAAAATGCTTATTTGAATGCCCCAATAGACTGTGAAATTTATATTACCCCTCAAGAGGGATTTATAATGAAAAATAAAAATAGCATGTGGCGACAACAAGTCATTATATGGTCTAAAGCAAAATGCTCAGTGTTGGAATACAGTATTTCATGATTATATTATTAAACAACAATTTAGACAATGCGCTGTAGACCCCTGTTTATATACCCAACATAAAGACGATAAACTACTGATTTTGGTTTTGTGGGTCGATGGTATTTTAATCGCATCAAATTGTGACATAATGTTAACCGATGTTAAGAACAAATTAAGTAAAAGATTCAAAATGACCGATCTTGACAAAATATCCTAGTTTCTGGGGATAGAATTCACTCACTGCAAAGGACTTGTTACGATGACTCAATCGAGATACATCGACAAAATACTATTAATATTTTGAATGTGAGAGTTCAAGAAACGCTCTATACCGGTCGACAATGATATTAATAAAAATATACACACAGAATCTGAAACAATAAATGACAAACATTATCGGGAAATTATAGGTAGTCTTATATATTTAATGACTGCAACCAGGCGCGTCATATGCTATACAGTAACAAAACTGTCACAAAATTTATCACGACCGACAATGAAGGATTTAAACAGAGCTAAACAGGCCCTGTGTTATTTAAAAGGAACTAAAGAACAGAAGTTAGTATTTAGAAAATCAAGAAATCCCCTAAAATTAGAAGGTTTTTCGGATTCAGACTGGGGAAACGACAAAGATCGCAAGAGTATATCTGGATATTGTTTCAGACTCTCAGAAATTGGGCCTATTATTTTAAAGAAATCCAAAAAGCAACAGATTGTATCTCTCTCTACGTGTGAAGCAGTATTTATTGCGATCACATACACGATCCAGGAAGCACTCTACCTTAAAAATATCCTAAAGACTATTTTAGAGCCAGAATTAACTAAAAGCCCCATAATAATTGTGATAATCAAGCCAGTATAGTCTTAGCACAGAACACGATAATCAACCAAAGATCTAAGCATATAGATATAAAATACCATTTCATAAAAAACGAGGTGAAAAAGGAATCTATTTTTTTGAATTACATGTCATCAGAACAAAATATCGCTGATGTATTCACGAAACCCTCAACAAGAATAAAGTTACAGCGTTTTTTCTCAAAACTTGTTGGGGATTCGACTGAATAATCTTTTTTCTTTCACTGCCCTGTATGTATATAAATTTCTATATATCAAAAATAAAATAGTCCTGGGCAAGACGTTAAACTGTATCCATTTTATTTGTATTAACACTTTAACCTACTAATGCGTAACTAATACTTTTGCTGAAAAAAATTAAAAAAAACTCTTTGTAATTTTCCTTTTCGACAAAGTAATTTTTGCATGCTTATTTTAAGGTGCGCAGAAATTACAATTGACTTTTATTTTTGTGCACATTAGTTTTCTATCTCAAATGTCTTTTTTGCATTGTTTTCCTTAAAAAACAAAACAAAAAAACTCTTTAAATAGTGCATGTATGTTTATTGTTATGCATATTTATTTATATGTATACCTTTTTCTTTTCTTTTCTTTTTTTTTTTTAAAACTGCATAATCAAATTTAAGAAATGGCTTCTTTTTTCACATACCCACCCCTTTTTAAGGTAAAAATACCTTCAATTTCTTTTATTTCTTTTCTCTCTACACATATATCTTTTTTGACATTTGAACACAATTAAAAATGGCGTCATTTTACATGCTAAAATTCTAAGATAAAAATGATTTCAAAGTTTTGTTATGTATAATTAAATGTAAAAATATATATTTATTTTTGAGCAGAACGAACACAAGGGACTTCCCCATTATAAAAAAATAGGGAGGATGTTGTAATATTTTGGACGTATAATGGGGTAGATATTTATTTGCTGCCCACATCAGCAAAATGTGGCACAAGGCCGGAAAGTGGGAACCTCGCAGGCTCCCCTAAAGGAGGGGCACTCCTGCAATTTAAAAAATTGCCTGAGTAACCCCGTCGGCATTCCTCGGTCGGGGCGCCTCAGGCAGCAAGCAATAAACTTGCCCCACCGGAAAGCCCAGTGGCAAGGCCTGGGAGGGTGGACCTCCTAGGTATTACCCAGGCGGTGTACCTCAGTCCAACAGGTACTGGGCCGGTTCCCGGCCCCTCACCTGTTGGGCTGAGTGTCAAGTGACGAATCATTGACGAGTACTACTACCCTGTCTCTCTGCAGCCGAAGCAGCTAGGAGACACATCCTCATCAGACGAAATAATGGGGGTATGATCCCACACAGTCGGGCGATTCTATTTATAAACGATGCTGCTAGGAACTGACGAATCGAATTAATTCACGTTCTGCTACCAACTAATCAGAAACCAGAATTGCTCCATAAATATTAAACTTTTTCTGTAGCAATTTCACATGTTTTTCCGTCTCGACACGGTAAGAATATTTTGCTCTGTGGAACTGTCTACTGCAAACAAGTCACCTCTCAATAACGAATCATCTGAAACTGTTCTGTCTACTGCAAACCAGTCGCCTCTCAAAACTTTTTTAGAATAACGAATCATCTGAAACTGTTCTTAAACCAAACATGGCTTACACTTCTAGAATATATATATATATATATATATATATATATATATATATATATATATATATATATATATATATTACTGTTTGAACTATTAATCGGAACTGGAATATGGAATAAGAAATATTAGAACTTTGGGTGTATGGTATCGAAATCGGAAAATTTTCTGCCTATGTTCCGATTTTTACTTAACAAGCGTATCGCTACTCGCACCTATTTAGGATGATGCCTATGAAGGATTACCAAGATTTACATTGTTGAATAGCAGTGCAGTCAGGGAAGCAGAAATATCATTCAAAAGTCTATATATTCGAGTGAAGAAATTATAAAGTTCTGGCATTAGGGACATCAAAATGTGTGATTATAATACTCGTACAAGGGATGCAACTTTATGGTTATAGAGCATAGGTTGGTGCGTACTAGATTTAAGAATCTCTTTTAACCCTATTTTTGGGGAGTATTAGATTAAAGAATCTTTTTTAACCCTATCCAATAGGGAGATACTATTATTAGATGCACTATCCCAGATGTGGCATCAAGATACACCATCCCAGATGGGGCATCAATACTCAATGCATGGGCGAATGGTGGTTTTGTAGATTAAGAGGATACTCTCAGATGTGAGTAGTATTGTAGCACGATATAAGGAATGTCCTGGATGTATTTGTTCCAGTTTTCCTGTGAATATTCAGCTGAGTAGGAAGAATTCTAAGGTATAATAGATATCGGTAGTTGGAGAGGGTTTTTGTTATTGTTAATGGGCAGTCTTACTAGCATTAAATGTTACCGTCCATTTACGGCCTCATTCATCTACGATCTGACGGTCGTTTTCTAAGCAGTCTTCCATTTTTTTTAGATCTGTGAACATCCGTTCTATTCACGTGCATATAATCGAGCGTTGTATCCTAAGTAAATATACTCAACGCGGACGCAATATTATCAGGAGTGGCGTTAAGAATATCAAGAATAGTAGTAGCCCAATGATCGACCCCTGAGGCACACTCGCATTAATATTTCTCTGTTTGGATGTACGTACATCAATGACAACCTAGATGCCGGACCTTTTGAAAGGCCTCCGATATATCAAGTACTACAAATCGCCTTATCCAGTGCATACACACACATATCTACACCCTCACACACAATATTTATACACACACACACACACACACACACACACATATATATATATATATATATATATATATATATATATATATATATATATATATATATAACCATAGCCAAGTCAATGTTTCTAGCAGATCCGATATATATTGTGAAACTTAAAATTTGCAATAAAAGCAGGAACTAAGTAGCTACCTTGAATCATCTGAGGATTTCATTTTCCAAATTAATGATTCGGGATATTTATAACATTTTGCAGAGAGTGGAAATCACAAAAACTTTGATAGAAGAACAGTGAGAAAAACGAAAATTAATTTAGCTATTTCTTGTCAAGCTATAATGTATTACACACGACATTGTCTTCTTTGTTATGCTCAGGCTTTTCATGAAAAGAACGAGATGATCTGCAATGGCAGGTCCTATCTTCTGGGAGCATTGTTCTTCCATCTGTACAACTGATCCTATTGCATATTTTTTTAATTTCCATGTAAAGCATTTGAAGATGATGAATTGATGTTTGCGTTGATTTATGGTTATATTAATATTTAATTTATAAATGTTCATCTGTGTTGCAATTTTTAAAATGTTATTCTATTACGCTTCTTATTTTATCGGGTATAATCGTTTTCAGTTCACTGTTAAATCTTTATGAAATTGGCAATTGATGTTTTTTTTTCTTTAAGACTATTAATTTTTAAGTCGAACATTTTTTTAAATATGAAATCACGCCTGACATATGTAATTTCTGTTTTTGTATAATTTTTTAAATATTTTTCAGACAGCAGATGGTATTAAAGTAAATGATATCCTTTATGTGAACACGACATTTGACATGACCGGCCTGACGCGCAGATATTTTGTCGTTTTCGGTAAATATCAAAACAGAATTTTTTTTTCAATTGAAATTAACATGCTATCCAAACGAATTACAAATAATAACAGCAAATAACAACGTTGACTTATATACTACTAGCTGTGGTACCCAGGTTTGTCTGGGTGTTTGTTTCCCCACGATGTTGGGAGAAAACCAGCTCCCCATAAAATGGGAATGTCAAAATGAATAACAATTGTTTGATATGAGGGGGTTCTCCTACACTGATCAAAGCTAATTGTTTTTTTGGACGTCTCTGACAGAAAAACCGAGAAGCTGCCTTCGCTTTCGTTTAGTTTCACTATTATAGGAAAAACACAAACAAACACGCGAGAGGATGGAATAGAGTAAATTTTATAAAAAAAAACTATCAAAATAAATCTGGAGACGACGTCCCAGCGCAAATCATAGACATTATAATTTAGGGATAAAATTTCTAAAACAGACGAACGGACAACGGTGAATTTACAAGTCCACCCTCTTTTTATCGGGGGAACAAGAAACAAATAAAACGAGACCTACAATTAAACGAGTCGGCAGTTACTGCTAAGTCAACTATTTCTGTGTAGTGTAAATTGCCATATTTGGACTATTTAACAATATTTTCCAAAATTTTCTGTGTATGGCCACTTAGCAGTTTTGCATGGTGTCATAAATATGACTTGCATTACATATATATATATATATATATATATATATATATATATATGTGTGTGTGTGTATACAGAGAGATCGAGTTTGCAGTTAAACAAAAGAGCTAAAATATTATCAGGGCTGAAAATATACAGAATGCCAACATCAATATATTACATATCAAAGCGGCTTGTTGTTAAATAAATACATTAAAGGTTACACTCGTCCACTGATCATTTTTCAGTCGTATTTTAACCAACAATCTGTATTATTAGAATCAGATATATTTTAACACTTACTTGATTTTTACATCATGTCTGATTTTTCATCTACATTCGTCATTCTGTGTTTTTTCTATAATGATACTAATTATACTGTGAAGAGTCCTATTGGACACTCTGAATAAAAAAAGCAGGAATTGCATATGAATTAGGTGACTTTAGATTTGATGATAAACAACCTATAATATACCGTTAAAGAATTCCGTGCAAAGAAGCTTTGTGAATATCATATAAAAAAGGAAGGGGGTAAGGAGAGACTAGCGAATTATCTTCCGTAGGAAATAGTTAGAAAATAGTTCATTCTTGAAATCGGTTTTGTATTCTATTAATGTAGGTAAAAATCATCTCGGTGATACTTCTTCGATTATATAAACAGTAAGCTGGTATTTGGCAATTTTGCATTTCATATGTAAGAAGCAAGAGATGTGGGGCTTAATTGGATGCCAGTTCAAGGAAAACACCGTCCATATAAATGAACTCCTTGAACTTCCTTTCGGTGAATCGAAAGTGGAGAACAAAAGTAAAACTGACCCTATTTTATCTCAGAAATTATTGTGCCATTTTGTAAAGATCATTTTTATGATCATGTACAACAAACTAACATTTATAATATTTGTTCACACATTCAAAATTAAAGATTAATGGAGATTAGTCATCATAATATCATCTTTATTCTAGTAGTATTCGCGGAAATTTATGGCTTAAATTTGTATCGTCGTTTTCTATGATAAGATCCAGTTATAACGTTACGCTCGACAAAGACAAGAAATAAATAAAAAATAATCCAGGTCGACAGTTTTCTTTTTCTTTTTATAAAACCATTTATTACTGTTACTTTGGCACATGCCAATCTTAGACTAGCCAGCGCCTCTCCTTAATCCGACGGCATGCTGGCCAGAGCCGGCCCATTCTCGTCCTCGTTAAACGCGTCAATTTTTTTCGACGCCCACTTTGCTTCTGCGCCGCGTGTTGTATTGTCTATTTTCTCCCTTCTCACGCACACTTTTTTTTATTTTCATATGTGCTTCTTTCGGATATTGCTGCTGTTACTGTAAATCTCCCTGCAAGACACACAATAAAATATGAATAAAAATGTCTAATAAAAATGTATATAACTTTTCATTATTTCTATTTTATACTTTTTTTCGTCAGAACTTACTTTCCTTATTTCTTTTTCTTATTTATTAATTTGTAAAAATTAAAAGAATTTCAACATATTATTCAATATATTTAAAGGCAACGTTATAATAAGTTGAATGTGGACAAAAGATAGTAAACTGTTTTAATGGCTAAAATGTATGTTTTTCTCGTATTTTCAAAAATTCCACTGAAGCAGTGTTTTGCTGTTTTCGTTTGACTGTGCAAGAATTTATATCAAATGTAAAAATATTTCATAAAGTTATTTCATTGCAAGATAAATATTTGAAAGCGTTTATTACTTTCGGTAATAAAACGTTTCATATTCACCTAATCGACCTCTTGATACGCCATTCGACTTCTGTACTGAGCTCGTGGTGCTTTTCTCTCTTTTTCCTACCTCTCGCGCACCCTTCCTAATTTGCATATGAATTTTTTCAGCTACTGCTGTTGTTATTGCTAATTTCCTCGCAAGCCAGTCATCTTTCGCTGCTGCAGATACTTCCTTCTAATATAGGATATTATTTAATGCGAAATATCACATAATTATATATTGCCATGAATATTCTGAGTCAAGAGACTGTAACTTTCTCCGTATGATTAGTGTTATAATAGTATCTAGTTTTTTTTTTTAATTTTATTTCAGGCAGTCGAAATAATGGTGTTTTATCGACAACAAGTTGTCAGGGAGTTATCCTGAGGTCTGTTTTGACCAACTTCCAAATGGCTGGTTTTAAAGGGGGTTATAATGAGTCCTGCGAATGCACTGTAAGTATAATTTTTCGCCTTCTAGTTTAAGTAACAATATCTCAAGATAAGATGCCATTCAATATTAGTAGTTAATGTGTCCAAATATTTGTGGGCATAGTCCTTAATATTGCGTGTTGAAATTGGCTTTGAAGATGACTTTATATATATATATATATATATATATATATATATATATATATATATATATATATATATAACTACTTCATTTACTCACATAAAATTAATATACGAAAGTATAGATTTATGCGTAAACTTTAAGTATTTACTTCAAAAGTGCTCAATACGTGGGTAGAGCTAGTTAGTAATTTATAAAATATATATGGCGATTAAGCTACACTGAATATTCGGCGTTTAATCCACTCTAGGATTCCTCAGGCTTATGCGCCTAAGCCTGAGGAATCCTAGAGTGGATGAAACGCCAAATATTCAGTGTAGCTTAATCGCCATATATATTTTATAAATTACTATATATATATATATATATATATATATATATATATATATATATGTGTGTGTGTGTGTGTGTGTGTGTGTGTGTGTGTGTGTGTGTGTGTGTGTAAAGATGCAATTGGATTCCAGAGAAGAGAAGCTTTTATGGAGAAGTTTCGGGTAATAAGCTTTTCTCTCGAAATTAAGGTAAATGTGGTAAACGTCTTGAACTTACTCCAGCTTTAATTATAAAATTTAATGATTTTTTCATCCGAGAAAATATCTAAATAAAAATTTACTTATTTTAAAAATAAGTGACATTAACTAGTGTAGACGGATCAAATTTGATTATAATCTTTAATATTTTATTTCCAAATTAGAGTTAGTACTATGCCACGTAAAACATTTGTGAAAAAAAAACGAGATTAAGGAGAATATTTATAAATTGGTGTCTTATTAATAAAATTTTACATCTCTTGATATTTTTCATTTAAATAACTTTATTTTCATTTAAATAAAAAAAAATGCTTTATAACTTTTCTTTTCTCATTTAACGTAATACATTTTTAATTAAAAATAAGAGGTAAAATTACCAATCTTGTATTAATACTTTTTATGAACATAAAAGATACATGAAGCCCTTTGAAAATACTTATTTCTTTACGCTTTTATTACATATTTATTACACATGTATTTATGCAGTTTGTTTTGAAGAAAATAAATCATTTAAATCGAATAGACTTTACAATTATACAAGAGATTGGAACTTCTTGATACAATAATGCGTTTGATCGAAACAAATATGTTATATTTGTAATAAGCACTGAACCAAATTCTGCTAACAATTAATCCATTTACAAACATATAAAGGTTCAAGATGTGTATTATGGTAAATACAATTTTGGTAATAAAACGTTTTTATTATAATTTTAGTCGCTAATTTTGTAAATATTTCAAGTGTATTTAGTCCGCATGGATTTTATTTATTATAAACTTTATATATATATATATATATATATATATATATACGTGGAGCCCGAAACACGCGTGTCCGTTGATTACTGCTTTAGAAAATAATAAATTAATAAAAAATACATCCAAATAAAAAATGGGCAACTTTCTAAGAAAAACACCGGTTTTCGAGGCGGAGACATTAACCTTAATATCGTTAAAAAAGTCAACAAAACCACGAAAACACATGAACGATAAAAACGAAGCAGTAAAATCGTTTATGGCATCATAGCGGAATGGATTAGGGCGCTGGACTGAAATATATAATCTCCAAGGTTCTAATCCTACCAACAGTTAAGCAACTTTGATGAGGAGTAGGGCTCCGAAACACGGGTGTCCGTAGCTTACTGTTTTTTTTAAATTATATATATATAAATATATATATATATATATATATATATATATATATATATATATATATATATATATATTGGCCAATTATTGGATTTTGTGCAATGACGATGCTTACTACAGGATCTTTAGTTACATTTTGTTTTAAAATGGACTTTAGAATGAACTTTCGATAATAGAATTCTAATGTAGGCGACAGCACAGTAAATTTAGCCTCACAGGAAATATATTCCTATAGTCTAAAACAATATAGTTATACTTTTTCTATCTTCATTGTTTGTGTAATCTGAATCTAGGAAACCATGCTTATTGTTTTACATTTACTAAATATTAAAGATTGCTTTAAGTGCGTTTTATATATTTAAGATTGCTCCCTTTTATTTGCTTTAGTAAAGATCTATTGGATAAGCTCCGTTTAAATTTTATTAGTCTTATTTTTTCTTATAGTTTGTTAAACATCTTTTTCAGTATATTTTATCGTTTCTCTCTTTTTTTTTTCATTTTCCTTAAACTTTTTCTTCTAGGGGATGGGACATCCAACCAGATGTCTGACATTTACCCCTATTTTAGTGAGTCCAACCAAGAGATCTTTTCAGGATTTTAGCCGTCCCTTTCAGTGCAATCGTCTGTATTTCACTTGCACTTGGTTCACCGGGTATGCTTGCTATGTACTTTTTAAAGTTCTTTTTCATAAGCCCCGTTGCTCCTATGATTACTGGTATAATTGAAACGTCTTTTAATTTCCAATTTCGTTTCATATCATACATAAGTCCTTGATACTTTGTTATCTTATCGTCAATTATGTAGTCTGTTATGTTTGATTAGTTTTAAACCAGTGTAGCGCGTTCTTTGCAATCCTTTATTGAAAACATTTATTGATCGGTATTTATCCCTTTCAGTGCAATCGTCTGTATTTCACTTGCACTTGGTTCACCGGGTATGCTTGCTATGTACTTTTTAAAGTTCTTTTTCATAAGCCCCGTTGCTCCTATGATTACTGGTATAATTGAAACGTCTTTTAATTTCCAATTTCGTTTCATATCATATATAAGTCCTTGATACTTTGTTATCTTATCGTCAATTATGTAGTCTGTTATGTTTGATTAGTTTTAAACCAGTGTAGCGCGTTCTTTGCAATCCTTTATTGAAAACATTTATTGATCGGTATTTATCATTACTTTTTCATAAATACACAGAAACCATGATGACTGCGTATTATTATCTGTCAAACCAAAGAAATGAGTATTTAAATATTTACCAGTTAAAGCGTCAATTTCATTTCTTATATCCGCTGTTTAGGAAATGCTTGACGTGTACTTAGCCGATTTACGGATGTGATCTGTACAGTTTGCTAGGATCAACGACAGAACATTAACTGTGCGTTTTAAGATGATTTTATTCCTGGGTGTAAACTTCTAAAGTCATCTGGCAACATTTAAACCATGAATATGATGAGATCGTCGCTAATATCTTCGGCAAACATTTGAATAATTTGTCAGCCTTTTATAACATAGTCTGTAATCATAGTCGTTTATAACATAGTCTGTAATCCTCTCGGCTTCAACACATCACACGTAAAAGGGTAATTTGAGTTTTTATTTCGATAAATAGCGCTCTCTTAGTATGTTCAATGCTTTGCAGCGATCATCCAGGCTTCATGTATTTTGCTAGACAAATCCATGTTTTAGTAATTGCCTGTATTTTTTAGATGAGGTGTTTTCATTGATTGAGATTGTCGGACCGACTTCCTCATCTTGATTGTTATCGTCACAACGTTTCGGCCGTTTTGCCCTCCGGCCTTCATCAGGTGTATGTTGTATCGAACTGGGGAACCGTTTGTTAGGAGTCTCGAACCCAACCCTTTATTATTATTACGGGGGTACCGTGTTCGGACTTCAGCTAGTTGCTGCTTCTCTGTTTTGAATGTTACTTTTTCACTGCCTTCGTTCAGGATTGAACTGAGCACCTTTGGGTAACTGTAAACTTTGATACAACGACTAGGACCACTCGGCCATAACAGCCATATTGCTCCTGATCTGCAAACTTTTACAGTTGTCACTAGGACAATTCTTAGTTGTTTTTTGCTAATGTTAAACCTATGTTGTTATTCAAGGTTTTCTCTCTCTATCAGAGGTGTCCAAATTGCATTCAGCTCTATGCTTGGTTTGCTCAGTAGGTTGTTATGTCCGAGCATGTGAGCTGTTTCTTGAAGTTTTCTCACTTTCCAGTGGGTCTCTCTGTTTATTATTTTTACTTCATCCCATAGGGGGCGATGGTCTCCCTCTCCATTCAGACATGGTTGGCTATACCCGATTTTTCCGTCTCCTTTAGTTACCGCTTTTCGGTGTTCTTCCATCCTTACTTTAAGAGGGCAGCATGTTTCACCCTTGTAAACCTTTCTGCAACTGCATGGGATGGAGTATATGCAGTTTTTGGTCATGTTCTCCTCCATGCGAGGCTTCATTCGTACCAGGTGTCGTCTGAGTGTTGACTCGCTCTTGCATACCGTCCTGATGATGCAGGGGGCACATATTCTCTGAATCTTTTCGGAGATGCCTCGTATGTATGGTAGGCAGATCGTTGGAGGCTTTTGGGTTTCATTCTTCTCTTTTATACTATTAACGCGTCTGGTGGATAGTATGCTATCGGGATAGTTGTTACGACGGAGGGTATTCTTCAACCTGACCATTTCTTGGTGGTATGTAATGGTGTCGCTACTTATTGTCTCTGCTCGATGTTGTAAGCAGCGTGCGATTCCATGTTTGATACTGTATGGGTGATGGGAGTTGAAGTTAAGGCATTGTCCGGTGAAGGTAGTCTTGCGATATACGGATGTCTTAAACCCATGCTCCCTGCGTGATATGAGTATATCAAGGAGGGCCCGTTGGTTATCTTTTTCTTTCTCCATTGTGAACTGTATCGATGGTCTTATTGAGTTCACATGGTCTAGGAGAGCCTGGATGTCTTCCTGATGGGGCCAGAGTATGAAGGTGTCATCAACGTATCTTAGCCACATGGTGGGATTTAAGGGAGCTGAACTTAAGGCCATGTCTTCGAAGTATTCCCTGTATATGTTTGCCATCACTGGTGATAATGGCGAGCCCATAGCTAGCCCCTCCTCTTGTCGATATAGGTCAGTACCCATTCTAGAACTGTAAAAGTTTGCAGATGAGGAGCAATATGGCTGTTCGTGTGGAATCGAAAATTATCCTGTGTGATATTGATTGGTTACGTGTATTCATTGGTTACCTTCATGTCAATAAGTAGAACCTTCATTTTCTTGTAATAGTATTCTCTTATTATATAAAGGATATTACAACACTATTGTTTAGTGTTCCCGTTTAACAAGACATATTTTCGTCTTCCACCGGTTTTTACATTATCTAGCATAATCGATGCGATGATTTACTCTTGTCTCTGTAGAGTTAGGTGTCGATCTTGATAGTCCATCGGCGTGACGTGTCTTCGTGGAATGTAGATATTCAAATTTACAATTGTTATTGTAATTAAATATTATTACACCTCAACAGCGCTATTGCCGATTTTCTGAGTGAGTTTCGAATAAAATATTTTGACAAGAAATGTGTATAATAATTTAAGAATAAACATTCTTCTGCATAAAACCATTTATTTTTATCCACACCATATGTACGTTGTGTCATTTTCAGTAAATTACCTAAGGGAGTTCTCATATATACTTTTGGGATATAAATGCTATAGAAATTACTAATCCCAAGAATGCCTAGAGATTAGCAACATTATCTCTCTCTCTCTTACACACACACACACACACACACATATATATATATATATATATATATATATATATATATATATATATATATATATATATATATATCGCCTCTAACAACTTGCGCATGCCTCCACGTTCGAAAATAAATTCGTAATCGTTAGCCAAAATTTAGTGTGTACTTCTTAAATTTCGCGGCGAATTTGAAATTTAAAACTCGTCGTATTCCCAAAGTTATTTATTATTCTATTGTTTAAATAACTTTTCAAACCTGCATTGTTGTTGGAATAGTTTTTGGTCTTCCAATAATTACTGCTAGAATTGTTTTGTTAAGTTTTTTGTTAGAGGTTTTTCATCTTTTGAGTCGTTTCGTACCTTTCCACGTCCAGCATAACGAGATATGTCGTTTATCGTCGCTGAGTTGGAATTGATACGATTTGTGAGTCGCCTTACTGAACGGTATTCCTAGCAGGAGGCTTGCGTACCGTCCGATGTAAGATACTGCGTATTTACCTGTCGATATTTATAGCTTAACCAGTCGATATTTATTGTCTTGCAAAAGTAAGGACATGGCTGGATTATGTACATTGTTGTACTTATATTCATTATAATTATAATAAATAAACTAATACTTGCATACAGTGTAAAATATTCATGCAAACATGCGGAAAAATAAAGTTATTTAAAAAAATATCTGTTACAAGGAGAGACGTTTTGTTTCTTAAGAAATTCACGGAATAATTAAAGAAGACCTACCGTATGAACTTCATTCATTATGGGTCGTATTCTATAGAACAAAAAAACTAAATCAAATTAATATAACATACATTATATACCCTTACGCAAAGTTGTTGTGTTCCAATATTCGTAAAAGGAGGTTTAATAGTTTAGGATGAATACTGTACATACATTTCTTTTGTGCTGATTGTATGGCCGTTTCTCTCCTCTAAAATATACCCATGCCGGATTGTATATATGAAATAGTCTTGTTTCTTTTTACAGCGTCAGGTCATGAACATTGAATATTATGAGAGTATTTCCTGCGTATTTAAATATGCCTCCCTTAAGAAATCAAATGGTACTTGTAATTGGATTGGATCAACCGAATATAATCGATGCAAATCCCAGTAAGAAAGAAGTGAACTGCATTGAAGTGATCATCTCACGATGCTCTGCATTCGACCATTCTTTTTATATAAGCTATATAGCTTTATGCGACCAGGAAAATTTATAACCATTACTAGGATTAAAAACTCGACCCACTCTTCAGAAAATTCTCGTCTGCGTATCCTGTTATAGTAACCTGTGCAGTTGGAAGTTTAGGGAACTTGGCAAGGATGATAGAGAAGTATATGAGGAGCTTTGTGGATTATTACACTTCGTAAAAGATGAAACGTAAAAGATGAAACGAATTCAAGATATAAAGATTTTTTCTTTTTTCAATTCTGTACTTCTTGATTTTGTTCAATAATAAATATGGATAAATCTGTATGGCTCACTTTATTATTTTCAAATAAAATAATTAGTAAATAACTTCATCATCATTTATTCTTAAATTTAGGGATCAGAATTTTATTTTGATCCAAATATTAATATGTATGTACGGATAACATATCAGGCAAGTCCAAATGATTTATTGAAAAAATATTTTTAAACTTTACAAGAATAGCGTAATTAGAAACTTTCGTTACGTTACCGCAACGAATGAGGTGGTAAATTTATTAAAGGAAAGATTTTTGAATGTTTTATTCACTTTTTATTGGAATTTTATTTGGATTCATATATGATAAAATTTATTGGAATTTTATTTAGATCCATATATGGTCGAATCAAAATGATTTTATTGAAAACAATATTTCATTTAAAAACAAAAAACAAAAACATATGACAAATAAGATTGCTTTACTATTTTAAAATATTTTTGTAAATAAATGTAAAGAATAAATGTAAGCAAACATAAACTTCGACAAATAAAATTTATCAACAAAAAAGAAAACGTAAACCATGTTACCAACGACGTCTTGCGTATATTAATGTCAGAGGTTCATTTGTCTGATGATTGATTTAATGAAGACAGCTAGGGTAAGTGAAGTGGACAAAAAGAGATAAAATTTCTCTGGTCACAGTCATTTAGCCGCAAAGAGCCTCAGAACGCGAAGGAATCAGAGGAGGGAAAAACAAGTAGGTATTAAAGTTGAGCGTTGGTGGAACAGCAGCTAGTTTCCGAGAGATATGCCTTATTGATCGAGTAATGTGTCTCTTTGAGGTGATAGGCTCACACCAAGGAATCATGATAAATGTTTTTTCTTTATTGCGAACGTCGATATCTTGCATTATTTGCTAATCATTGCAAAAATGAATATGTTTGGGAAACACTGGTGCCCCAGGATATGTTAAAGTTGTTTTTAACTCACTTTCGCTTTACCGAGGGCGTCTGAAAGGTCTTGTTAGACATACAAATACGACGTGTCAAAGCCAGGGGAAAGGTTAAAGTTTACTTATAAAAAAGACAGAGATACAAACACTCGTGGAGGAATTTAATGCTTTAGTAGTTTAAAATTTATGCTTGTGACAATTTTATGATTTCAAAAGCAAAATATGGTTTATATTAAGGTTTATCGTGCCTTGTCTGATATTGTTTTCTTTTATTAGTAAAGGTTAAATATTTCAGTAATGTTAAATACTTATATATTTTGACTTACTAGAGACGATATTTCGTTGCTTCTCGAAAGTTTCTGAGAGTGCTCGCCTAAGATTTTATGATAAACAGAATTTAACGATACAACTGTCGTCTTCGATAAGACCTGATTCCATTTCCGTTTGATTCTTGTTTTTGCTGCAAACCATTTAGTATTTTGCCAGTTTTGAACAAATCTCAAGAACCTTCTATAATGTCCGCAAGTAAAACCAACGATATCGGAGATGCGCCCCTTTACATCACATGCTCTCTACCAATCTAAGTTAGAACAACAGGTCCATTGCTAACACTCTGAATAAAATTAACTTGTGATTCTTTCATCTTAATTGTAAAAAAAAATACTCGTTTTAGAATCGTAAATTAGATTGATTCAATTATTCCGATCCTGATACCGATTTCGTAAACTGAAAACTTGTGACTTTTCACGATATATTCTTTAATGTATTAGTAAATGTAATAATACCATTAAAATAAAAAAAGTGCTCGCTATAATGTAGATATATAATAAACTCGATATGTATGGATATCCTAGAGATATTTTAATAAAACGATCGTATAAACTATTGATTTTGTGTGTGTTTTCCTTTTGAAATTGACTTTCAATTCAAATCATTTTATTCAATGAGGCCTAGTGTATCAATTAAACACAGTAGTAACGTGGCAGTTTTAGTAATTTAGAACTGCCTTAAAACTTCACCGCTCACTTATTTTCAAATAATTATGCACTTTATAGCTCACCTTCTAAGCAATATTTCCAAAAAAAAATGTCAATTTTCGTTAAAATAAACAAGAGTAATGATGAATTTGGTGGTGTTAAAAATATATATATAGCAAACTTTCCTGTCTATCTGTGTATGTGTCTGTGTGCCCGTCTGTGTGCATTTCCCTACGCAATAACTCGGTCAATTTTAAGTCTACAGAATTTGATATACAGTGTACTGAGATGTGAGAAAATCTTGGTAATTCATTTTCGCCTAGTAATTCGGCTATTTAGGGGTAAAAGTTTGAGATTTCTATAAAACTCCTCCGATAATTTTGGGTATAAACACTTGAGATTTAATGTATAAGTTCCTTCGATATGGATCTAAAGTAATAACTTGATTTGAGCCTAAAACACTAAATGTTAAGTGGTAATATTAAGGGTCAAAGTAAAAAAAAATGACCTCTGCGGTCTCTACCAAAATTACTCAGACAATTTCTGGTCCTAACATTTGAAAATTTAGATAAAGGGTATTCAGAAATGTGGCAAGTTTTTGAATCGGTTTGGGTCGAAAATTTTATGTTACCAATAAATAAATGTATGTATGTATGTATGTATGCATGCATGTATGTATGTATGTATGTATGTATGTATGTATGTATGTTTGAGTATCTGCCTAAAACCTTCGACATATTCAACATTTCCAAGATCAGTACCGTTTTATAGGCCTACCTTTCATACGACAAATATCGAAAAATTGTCGAACAACATTAATACCGTGACCTTAATCTGGGCATTTTTCTACGGAGGGTAACTTTTTTCGCCGATATTGTCGAAAGTCATCCTCTCCTTTCGATTGTGTAGCCTTAATTTAAACCTACGTCACATCCGGTTTGGCGGTGGTCGTAACAATAAAGACGTCAGTTTTTCCCCGTTCTTTTCGTCCTTCGCGGTACAAGTTCGAGCCTTACTTCTTACTGCCATTTTTTTTTGCTTAACATACACCTCCAAACACCCGAGAAAAGCCAGCCTGAAATGATATATATATATATATATATATATATATATATGAAATTTATATATACATATATATATATATATATATATATATAAAAGTAAAAGTGTCTTTCTGTCTATGTGTGTGTCTTTCTGTGTGCATTGCCCTACGCAATAACTCCGTCAATTTTAAGTCTACAGACTCGAAATTTCATATACAGGAAAACTGAGATTTGGAAACATCTTGTGATCCCAGTTTAATCCAGTTAAAGTGTCAAAGTTATACGATTTGACCTTTCAGAACTCTACAAAACTACTTCGACAATTTTAGGTAAAAAAACTTGAAATTTTAGATAAAGATTCCTTGGACATGGATCTAACTTAATAATTTTATTTGGGTCCAAAACACTAAATATTAAGGGGTCACAAAATGGGTCGGATTAAAAAAAATAATTGGCCTCTGCAGTCTCTACCAAATTACTCAGACAATTTCTGTTCTAAACATTTGAAATTTTATATAAAGGGTATTCAGATATAGGGCAAGCTTTTAAATCGGTTGGGTCGAAAATTTGAGGTATCTATCTATCTACCTATCTATATATCTATCTATATATATATATAAATATATATATATATATGCATATATATATAAATATATATATGCATATATATATATATATATATATATATATATATATATATATAATATAATATAAAGAATGGCTCTGTGTGTGTGGCTGGTCACGAAGAGGCTCCTATATGGTTGACTATTTTTAAAAACTGATTACATATAATGATAGAAGATGTACATAAGAATACTTTGATAAGTATGTTTTAACTTAAATAGGGATGATAAATAAACTTGTGGGGTCTGCGTTCGCGCCTGGCTTCCATAGAGTGGAAATAGGCACAAACTTTAATAAAGGCATTTCATTTCTATCTGCGTAAGTATACTTTGATAATAATTTTTCAGTTTGAAGAAATATGGTATAATTAAATTATCGGGTGTTCGTTCGCACCTGGCCGCATAGAATGGAAATATGTCACAAAGTTTAACAAGATTTTTTAACATAGATGCACAAAATATTGTGATAAGTGTTTCAGTGTGAACACGTATGGTATAATAAATTATGGAGTTTATCTATGTTATTTTTACTTTCATCATATTTTGCTTTGGTTTTGATACTCCCAAATTCGAAACTATCTCTTTACAACCATTGCTTTTCATAACCTATCATACTTTCACAAATCAGAGTCTATTTTCTGTAGGCTGTTTGTGAACCCAGTCAACGATGGGTACTTTGGTAGTATTTATATATAGATGTTATTTGATTTTGTTTTTGCGATACGTTTTCAATGAATTCAATTATTTACGAAAGTGCCTTTTTACCTAAATAGGAGTTGGGAATAATTTTCCCTTTAACTAACTTATACACCCACATGGGGAGCGGCATACATATTCTCTTTTTTAATATAATTATCCACTGACACGTGTTTCGTCTTCTACGACTAATCAGAGTGGCTCAATCTAGTGAGATTCGAAATCGAGACGCTGCGGTAATGAGACTAACCTCTTTATGCGCGTCCATCCCGCTCTGTCGATTTATTTAGATTCGTAAATAATTGAATGCATTCGAAACGTATCGCAAAAACAAAACACAAATAACATCTAAATAAATCGCGATACATCCATATAGTCGAGCGGGATGGACGCGCAGACAAAGGTTTTAGGCTCATTACCGCAGGGTGCCGATTTTGAATCTCGCAAGATGAGTCGTAGACGACGAAACACGTGTCAGTGGATAATTATATTAAAAAAAACTATATATATATAGTTTTTTTTTGCTTAGGGGAATGTACAAAGACGGACACACAGACACGTTCAGTTATATATATATATATATATATATATATATAAGTGAACGTGTATGCGTGTCCGTCTTTGTACATTTCCCTAAGCAATAACTCTGTCAATTTTCAGTCTACAGACTCAAAATTTGATATACAGGGTATTGAGACTTGTGGAAAATCTTTGCGTTCGGTTTTCGCCCAGAAAGTTTGCTGTTAAGCGGTCAAAGTTAAACGATTTGACATTTGAGAACTCTACAAATCTCCTCCGACAATTTTGGGTATAAACACTTTAAATTTTAGATATAGGTTCCTTGGACAGAGATCTAACGTAATAACTTAATTTGAGTTCGAAACAATAAATATTAAGGGATCATAATAGGGGTCAAAATTTTATAAAAAAATTGACCTCTGATGTCTCTATCAAATTACTCAGATAATTTCTGGACTAAACATTTGAAATTTTACATAAAGGGTATTCAGAGATGGGGCAAGCTTCTTAATCGGTTTTTGTCGAAAATCGGAGTTACCAATATATAAACGTATGTATGTATGCATGTATGTATGTATGCATTTTTGCATGTCGTCCAAAACTTTCGACAGAGGCGAAGGATTTTTACTAGATAAGTACCGTGTTTAAGCTCGACCTTTCCGACGACAAATATCAAAAAATTGGCTAAAACATTAATATCTTCACCTTCAACTAAGCACTTTTCTACAGGGGTGTCGCTTTTTTCGTCGATATTTTCGAAAGTCATCATCTTCTTTCTATTGTCTAACCTTAAATAAAACCTAAATCACTTCCGGTTTGGCGGGGGTCGTAACAGAAAATTCGTCATGTTTTTACCCGTTCTCTTCCACCTTTGCGTTAAGGGTTCGAGCCTGGCTTCCTACTACCACTTTTTTTTTGCTCAACATACTCCTCCAAACACCCGCGCAACGCCAGGCGTAAATGCTCGTATATCTACAAAAATGAACGTGTCTGTCTGTGTGTGTGTTAGTGCACATTTTCCTATGCAATAACTCTTTCAATTTTAAGTCTGCAGACTCGAAATTTGATATACAGGGTACTGAGATTTGAGAAAATCTTAGGAATCCGGTTTCGGTCACAAATTTGGCTGTTAAGGGATCAAAGTACTGTTTTGCAATGTTAGTCAAAACTCCTATGAATCTGTTCTTCTTTTGTGTGTATTCATATTCATATTAAACCCCCTCTTTTCTTTTTATTGAAGACAAATACAATTTTCTTATATATGATTGTGTAATTACATTCATTAACCAAAGATCTAGCTAATTTGCATATTCTTTTCAACATTCATTTTAATTAATTCCCTATTAATATAGTAGGACTTCTGCTTAGCCCTCGAGCATTGAAATCATTGAAAGGTGCTGAGAAGATAACACAAAAGATAATTCTTGCTACCTTCAGTGGTAATCCTGCTACAACTGTTTTTTTTTTTTTTTTGCTACAGCCCTACCAGCGTCAGTGACAAGCAAGAGATCCTGAATTTCTACGATGAACTCTCAGCAATAGTGCGCTCAATCCCCAAACATAATTTATTGGTTATCGGAGGTGACATGAATGCACATATAGGACGGGAAGACAACAAGCATAAGTGCTCTTTCCATGATGGAACAAAACGAAATGGAGAGTATCTATGAAGTTTTCTCCTTGAAACAACCTACAATGCATGAATACCCGTTTTCAGAAAAGACCCGGTAAGCTCTGGACCCATCAATCCCCAAATGGAGACAAGGAACAACTGGACTATCTTTTTATGAATAAGAAGTGGATCAATAGCTGTCATAACTGTGAAGCTTATAGCAGTTTCTATGGTGTGTCCACTGATCAAAGGATTGTAACCTCCAAGTTGAAGGTAAGCCTACGAGTGAACAAAACTAAAAAATAATCTAGACAACCCTACAACTGGTCAACGTTGTCACATGACAATCAGATCAAACAGAGATTCATCTTCGAACTGCGAAACAGATTTGATGCTTTACAAGCACAAGAGCAGGAACCAACTTCTAATACCACCTATGAAAACTTCGTTAGATCGCACCAAGAAGCAGCAAAGAAGTGTATACCCCTGCAGCCCAAGTTAAAGTGAAAAGTACCGTGTGAAAATTATAAATAATATTAAAACGAGAAAAGTTAAAAAACATAATCAAAAAGCAACATAAATACCCCACTCGACAGAATACAAAATTAAGGAAGCTGGCGCTTCAAGGGCTTAGTATGATGTACCTATCAGAACAACAGAAGTATGTTAAAGAACAAATAGATCGAATCCAGAATGCAGCAGATAACAAACAATCCTCTCTGGTTTGGCAAGTGGTAAATGAGATATTTGGGCGCAAACGACCTGCCAAAGCTAAGTTAAAGGCAAACACACCGGAAAATGCATGTTCGAAATGGAAAGCACATTTTGAAAAGATACTTGGAAACAAACCAGAAGTAACAGACCAACTAAGTCAGCCGGTTGTTGTACAGGAACTCGATATTGAGAAGGGTGATTTTACAATGAAAAAACTTCTAAATGTACTAAAGAAGACCAAGAATCGTAAAACTGCAGGCTTAGATAACATACCTCCTGAAGTATGGAAGACAGGTGGTTTCAATGACATACTTCTTAATTCATGCAATTCTGTATATAATCAAAAAAATTATTAATATATGGAGGGAAGGATGCATACTTCCTTTCCTCAAGAAGGGTGACCTAAGCATACCATGCAACTACAGAGGAATAACACTCACTCCAATTGCAACAAAAATCTACAATGCCATGCTTCTCAACCGTATCCAACCAAAGATCGAGGAAGTGCTCAGGAAGAACCAAAATGGATTTAGAAAGAATCGCTCTACTAGTAGTCAAGTACTTACTGTTAGGAGACTGATTGAAGGAGTCAAAGCAAAAAACATTGAGGCAGTCATGATCTTTCTAGATTTCTCCAAAGCATTTCACTCTGTATATAGAGGAAAAAAATGGCCAGCATATTAAAAGCATATGGCATTCCAAATGAAGTCATTAATGCTATCATGATGCTATATGAGCGCACTCAAGCAATAGCCAGGTCCCCAGATGGGGACACTGAATTTTTCGACATCCGCACTGGGGTTCTACAAGGAGAAACTCTTTCCCCTTTCCTTTTCATTGTCTGTCGTGACTTTGTACTTCGTACCTCTGCTGATATACACAACATGCTAGGCTTCGCCCTAAATGAATCTAAAAAAAAGACGTAATCAATCAGCACACATAACTGATGCAGATTACGCAGACGATATTGCTTTGTTCGTGGACAACACTGCTGATGCGCAAACACTGTTACGTAAGCTAGAAACGCCTGCAAATGACATTGGTCTCCACATAAATGCGGATAAGACAAAGTTTATGACTTTCAATGTGAAGGGAGAGATCACGGCTTTGGTTGGATCAACACTGAAAGATGTCGCTGAGTTTACGTATCTGGGCAGCAACATAGTTTCCACAGAGAGAGAGAGAGAGAGAGAGAGAGAGATCTGAATTCGCATCTTAAAAGCATGGACCGCATTGGATGGGCTACATCTAGTATGGACTTCGAGACTGGCTGACAAACTGAAAAGGCAGTTCTTCAGGGCAGTGGAAGAATCTGTCCTTGTTTACGGTGCTACAACATGGACACTCACCAAAAGATTAGAAAGAAAACTAGACGGCACATACACCCGTATGCTAAGAACAATATTAAATATATCTTGGCAAAATCATCCCACGAAGCAGCAACTTTATGGCAACCTACCTGCCATATCTAATACCATCAGAGAAAGACGCCTATGATTTGCCGGTCATTGTCTGAGGAGCAAGCATGGATTGGTGAGTTATGTATTTCTATGGACTTGTGTGTACATTTCCCTAAACAATAACTTTGCTAATTTTAAGTCTACAGACTTGAAATTTGATATACAGTGTACTGAGATTTAGGAAAATCTTTTTGATCCGTTTTCGGCCATAACTTGGGCTCTTAATGGGTCAAAGTTCAACGATTTGACTTTTGGGAACGCTACAAAACACCTTCGACAATTTTGGGTATAAACACTTAAAATTTTATATATAGGTTCCTTAAATTTTGATTTGAGCCCAAAACATAAATGTTAAGCGGTCATAATAGGGGTCAAAGTTTTTTAAAAAATTGGACCTCTGAGGTCTCTACCAAATTACTCTGGCAATTACTGGTCTAAATATTTAAAATTTTACATAAATCGTATTCAGAGATAGGGGAAGCTTGTTCATCTGTTTGGGTCGAAAAATTTTAGTTACCAGTATATAAATGTATGTATGTATGTATGTTTGCATGTCTGCCAGAAACGTTTGACAGAGGCGACGTATTTTACCAAGATCAGTATCTTTTTGAATTTCGACCTTTCATACGACAAATATGGGATAAAAACATTAATATCTTTACCTTTAACTTGGCACTTTTCAATGAGGGGTCGTTCTTTTCCTCCTTCGAAAAGTTGGCTAAAAACACTATTTCTTCACCTTAGACTGGGCAGTATTCTACAGGGGGTCGCTTTTTTCGCCGATATTGTCGAAAGACATCCCCTCTTTTCGATTTTTTAGCCTTAATTAAAATCTAGATACCTTCCGGTTTGGCGGTGGTCATAACAGCAAAGACCTCGCGTTTTCCCCATTCTTTTCTTCCTTCGCAGAACGGTTTCGAGCCTGCTTTTCTTCGAGCACGCACAAAATAACGGAAAACATTAAAATAAATATTCCTTGCGTTGACAGAACTCTCTTAAATTGTTAACACAGAATGCTCAAGTGACCCTCCGTCAAATTGAAAACGAGGCTCTCCATTTCAAAGTCGCTGTCATTTTGATTTTTTTAACCGGTTCGTGAATTAAAAAAAAATTACAAACTACTTAAAAATACAAACCAATGAACTTTTCTACCATAAAAGTAACTTTTATTGACTATGGTAACATTTATTTCTTGTATATTTCTATTATTATACCAGGCGCGTGCAATAAGTAATGCCCCTGACCCACTTAACATAGCAGTAGAGCAACGAAACTTTACACAGTTATTTGTTTTCCTCTACATAAGAACTACCCAGAGTTATACATTTCTCCTATCATTTGATGCAGATCTAGAGACCGTTTTTGTAGAACACCCCAGCTTGGTCCTCCAATCACGACGTGACTTCAGAAATCAAGGCTGCATCATCTGGGAAACGCTTTTCTTTCAAAAACAACTTCATGGCTGGGAAGATGTGAAAGTCAGAGGGTGCAATGTCATGGGGAGGATTTCATAACCACACGCCCGTGCCTCTGATCTGGCGACATGCGAGTTGTGGACCGGAGCGTTGTCCTGCAGGAGGAGATACCTTTGCTGATCTTGCCTCGCCTCTTGATTTTGATAGCTTCTCTTAATTTCCTCAAAAGTGAAGCATAATAGGCTCCTGTAATTGTGGTATTCTTTGCCAAGAAATCTGTCATCACTACTCCGTCCGTGTCCCAGAAGACTGTGAGCATGACCTTGCCAGCGAAGGGCTGCACCCTTGCCTTCTTTGGAGGTGGTGAGTCCACGTGCTTTTGTTATATTGTCTCTAATATAAAGGGTTGTGTGTTTGATCATCATAAAGGGAATCGTGTGTGAGTGACATGTATTTTCAGAACCTACCTCTGCTTCTTCGATATTGGATCATCTAGAATTTTCTCGTCCTGGAGGGAGACTTGATACCTGTTTTTGGATGAAGATTCAATCATTCCAAGACTAGGAATTAGTTCTATAGTTTTTATTTCACTTTTCCCAGATGTCCTGAAGAAAGTGGAAGTGAAATCGGCCTGTGTGGGTTCTTCTTCTACACACGTCAGCGTTCGTCCCCCCCCCCGTGAAGAGGAGGAGACAACGGGAAGCCGTCCGTAGTCTTCTGTGTCCAAATCAAATCTCCACGATTCGGCTAACCTGATCACATGACTCACACGCAATAAAATCAGCTGATCTTTTACTTCCGGCCAAGGTGTCTACACTATAACTCACCTCTTCCCTTCTCTCTCTCTCTCTCTTTATCCATCTTCCCCTCTCTCTCTCTCTCTCTCTCTCTCTCTCTCTCTCTCTCTCTCTATTCTTTAACACTTCCACTGCATTGATGCGCTTTGGTCTTTGGATCATAGTGATGGACTCAGGTTTCATCTTGTGTAATCGGTCTTTTGAAAAACTTTGACTCATCTTCTTGGCACATCTCCAAATTCTTCCTCGAGCAATCGACGCGTTCTCGCTTCTTGAATGGTGTGAGCAACCTGGCAATCAATCTGACAAACACCTTATACATATGCAAATGGTCATGAATCATAATTTCCACAGGACCTGTACTAATCTTGACATATTGGGCTATTTAGCGAATAGTAATGCGCCGATCTTCCAAAATGACAGCCTCAACTTGACAGACAGATGCCTCATCAATGGCAGAAGAGGGACGACAAGGTCTGGGAGCTCTTCTCACAGATTTTCGGCCATGTTTGAATTCACGATGCCAGCGTTTTACAAGGTCATATGATGGGGCATTATCACCATAAGTTTCTTTCATTTCATCAAAAGTCTCCTGTGGTGTGCGTCCTTTCAAATACAAAAACCGGAGCACTGCTTGACATTCAAAAGGCTCCATTTCACACCTGACTCAGTTCAAACACCTGTAAAACAGAAACCACAATTAGTTCAGAGCTGTAATTTGCCACATACATACCCCATAGAGCTATGAATCATTGAATATGACAAATTTCAGCTAGATCAGACAACTGGAAGTGGGTCAGAGGCATTACTTATTGCACGCCCCTCGTATATATAACACATTTTCTCTTTGTAAGGCAACATCATTTTGTTGGTCACTCTTGGCTACGAATGAAAACAAAGTTGATAGAAAAAAATATATTTTCGCGAGAATTATCTTTACTTTCATCATATTTTGCTTAGGGTAAAATTTTTGAGTATCAAAAACTATCTCTTTACAACACCCTCCTTTTCATAACCTATCATACTTTCATCAATCACAGTCCATTTTCTGTAGGCTGTTTTTGAACCCAGTCAACGACGGGTACCTCTGCTACTATATTTATACGTGGCTTGGCAAAGCTAGAGGGGTGAAAACTTAAATAATTAATAAAAAAATCTTATAAAAATTCAGCCAAATTGGCAAACCTAAAACTTGTTTTCTATGACACTATATTCTTACATAGGAGCGCTTACTTATTAAATTCCAGACACCACTCGAGGATTAGGTTAAAAAGTGTACAATAGTCCATAACACAATACTATAGTAAATTTGATTACTAAAGAGTAACGGCTTATCAAAAACTTGTTTACGTTGGACGTGAAGACGGCCATATTGTAGTCAGCTGGAAAGCAGACAAGCGGAAGAGAGTTCCACACGTGTGCAGTTATAAGAAATAAGCTTTGTTTATGAAATCTACGTTTAGGTTTAGGCATGGATAAAAAGTGGGTGAAATTATTGATAGTGTTTTCAGCTAGACGAGTGTTTCTTGTGAAGTTTGGGGAGGGGTGCAATATATTGGTGCTTAGACGAGCACGTGCTATGCAAATAACGATAAAGCAGTGACAGGCTTGTAACGTCTCTTCTGTGAAAGACAGGGTGTAAGGAAGAGATAACGCATTCGTTGTTAATTTTGAACACTGTCAAGGCAGAATAAGTCTTTTTACCAGCTTCTACCCAGGTGTGGCAAAAGTACGCCATCCCTGGACGTACCTGGGTTTTATATAGGTAGGGTATTGTATCAGCAGTGAGATATCTAATGGCTCGATAAAGGATCCCATTATTTTTTCCAACGACCTTGGAAACGGATTTGATGTAAGTGTTCCATTTCAGATCAATAGTAAGGGTCAAGCCCAAAGGCTTGTCAAAGTATGGAGCCACACTAAGACGAGAGCCATTTATTTAAATTCATGTCAGATATGTACTAGAGCGTTGATGATGTAAAGATAGAAGTTTGGTTTGAGATGCATTATAAGGAGCCAGCCATCTATTTTCCCATTGTTCTATATACTCAAGATCGAAGGAGAGAGAATCAGAGAGAACTTGGTCGCTTACGTCCTGTGATGTGCTGCCATATATGGATGTGTCGTCATCATAAATGTTTACGAATTATCTAGGGGTGTGATTTGGAAGATCATTGATGTAACCCAGGAAGAGAGTTGGGCCCAGGATGAACCCATGAGTAACTCCAGATTAAATACTCTTAGCTTCATCTCTTATGAACCTATCAGAGAGAAATGATTTAATAGCGTGGCTGGAGATCTGGTGAAGCAGACCTTGATGTTATACCCTATCAAACGCCTTTGTTAAGTTAAAATATATTGCGATAGAAAGGAAGCCGCCGTCGGGAGATTTGCTAATCCTATTAAATATAGAATTTCATTAAGAAAGTTATTTATGTTAAGGTTGGTTGCTATTTCTCTATTTAACACAGATTGCAGCAATCTACTCATGGCGCACATGGTCTGTATCGAAAGGGACGTAACAGATCACCTGGATTCTTTAATACAAGACCTACTGATGAGATTTTTCAGGGCGTTGGGAAGCAGTTCTCTTTAAGACAACGCTTAAATACCTTTGCAAATATGGGAGCTAGTTCTGGTTGAAGCATTTTCAACACTATATAAGGAATGCCGTTAGGGACAATTTCTTTACTAGAATCAATGTTTATGGTTAGCTTGGCAACATCACGCACAGATATTTGTATGTCAAATAAAGGAAATTCTGGGGGTTAGTGGGCTTGGTAGCATAGTGTATAATTAGCTGCAAAGTTTTTGGAAAAAGTTTGGCTTTGTCTGATACTGACAAGATTATCTTAGATTCATTTACTATTGTTGGGATAAACCACATGCTTCTGTTCAGAATTCTGTTTGGTATTTGCCAAAACTTATGGGAACCAAGCAAATGGTCAGATAGTTTGGACTTGACATACTGAGCATACAACTCTCTCGCGTCCTCTATTACTCTTTTACACTAGTTGCTGGCAGTCCTGTCATCGTCTTTAGTCTCAGTACATGTATTACGTTGGAAACAATGGAAAAGTGATTTCTGTGCGCATTCTGAACCTACAATTAACCGTTCAGTCAGGTATAATAGTATGCAGGACACATCCTTTTTAAACCTTGAACGCAGAGGTAGATCTGATATAAATATATGGAAGCTATCACAGTCATCCATAGAGTATCGATATACTATACGTTTGAGAGATACGTCTGAGGACTTATTACATTTCGTTTTTATCTGTCCTGATATAACAGAATGGTGGGGAGATCCTAGTAAGGACAGAAGGGAAGGCAAACATACCTGAAAGCAAGTAGTGAGAAAAAAGCCTGGGAAACTAGCATACTTGCACACGGGTGGGTTCGCAAACAATTTTTCTCAGGCCGTAAGTAATGGAGAAATTGAGGCAAAACTTATCCGCATCATCGGTCTTGTTTGAGTTGATTAACATTCCACATTGTGAACATTGAAGTTTCCACAGAAGTGAATGTTTATCGCAAGATGGACAGACAGTATGTGGTTAATTTTCTCATATATGCTATTAAAGATACTAACTCCGCTGTTGTAGGGCGATAGATAGCAAATAAAAACATAGTTGTAAATTTACAATATTTTTTTACTAGAATATCTTGTCCTTTTCTTTTCCAGTTTTAATAACTAGTCCTTTACTTTGTTTTAGTTTTACCATATTTCTGTTCATGCTCGCATTTTTCTATTGTAATCCACGATTTTTCCAGTGTTCCAGTAAAATTCACTTGTTCCTTGTTTAATTTCAGTGTTAATTTTGGCTCCATAGACATAACATGCACACATGTAATTACAATGTACGGCACTCGTCTGCTTTCAAGAAAATCGCCCCAATTATCTTCTTTTCATTCTTCTTGTCTCTTTGTTTTAATTGTAACTTCTATTTTCACGAGAACGGTGCATTGGTAGCAACAGTAGTCACTGAAGCGACGTGGTCGTCATGAAAACCAGTTATAAAAAACGTCACTCACCTCTTTACTTTTTTTACGATTTTGAACACCAGTAAATTCATCATAACTTTTGTTTTCCTGACCGAAAGTTGAATCGAGGAAGTGGTCTATAAACTGTAATAACTGTTTGATATTTGGTCGGAAAATGAGTTAATGCTGAAACTTTAAAGCTGTTCTAAGTGACTAAAAATGCTATTTACCTATATAATCATACACTTCTGGGTTTGAATGATTCTGTAACTATCGGTTCTGTTTGCAAAACATATTCCTGGGCAAGTGCCGTGAACAATACCAACATTTATAAAAAAAAGCACATGTTTGCTATGATTTTACGGAATCTGAGAAAATTCCCGATGTACCCTTCATTTTGTTGTGAATTTTACATCTTATTTCATGCAAATTCCCCTCTTCCTGTTAGTTTTATAGTAACCCTCGTCCCAGGGTACCATACGTCTGTGATTTCAAACGGTTTAAAATAAAAAAAAAATAGTTCATTGTGATTTCGTATTATTTTGAAACTCTTCGCCCTTTGGGTGTTATTTTCACCAAGTCTGCGATAATGTAGCATCCGAACTTCTTCTCGTCGAACTTGGGAATTTTTTTTGACGAATTCGAGAATCTTTCATCTGAACACGGGAATCTTCACGAAAATTAGAACGGAATCTTTTATGTAGTCCCCAGAGATAGCGTTCTCTCGTTCTGTCAGCCATGACTGGATAGAAGTCCGAGATAATTCACAAATGGACTTTAGCGTGCCCCTCACTGAGGATTGAACCTTTAACATCCAGAAGACTGTAACTTTACAACTGATTTTACTAAGTAATTTATCCACTATGACAAGATGCACCTGAAGAATACGCTTACAAAAATTTTATATAAATAACACCAAGTTTAATACAGGAGTCGAAAAATCCAAGTAATCTCCCTTCATCGAAAAAATGCAGCGATCTAATTCGTTACACCCGTGCCAAACTCACCGTGGCGAAATAGATATTTAAAAAAACATCGTTCTCTGAATTTAATAAACATTTTGTCCTTATTTCTGTGGAATTAAATGGTTAAAACTCCACACATGGTCTAGATTCAAACGTTGCAGAGATTGACACCTAATTCCATGAAATCAAACCAGACCTACTTTTTTCTATGCGCCGCTGGTATAGGACCGACTGTTTGACTTAATGAGTGTGTAAGTAAAGGATACACTAAATTAACATTAAATCTGCCCCCCACCCCAAATGTCCAGGGATATGGAATATGTGCTTTTATTAGCGATGTATTTCTATATGGTAGAGACATTATCAAAGAAGACCGTAAATTGCCCTCTATGTGCTTCTGGATGTCACTTGCTCACAGCACTGCGTTCATATAAGCCGCATCGCCCCGACAACAACGGCGTTAGTATTTTTAAGAACATATCTGAGAAAATTGCGTACATCCTGTCTGCTCATCCCTCTGTTACCATACATGTTTATGGAGACTTCAATGTTTACAATGACGTAACTCACGTTGTTGAATATCCCACCTTTGTTCCCGACACATGCAGGTCTCCTAGACCTTTTTCTTACTACTTGCTCTGTGCTGTGTATATCTTTCATTCTATCACAATTCGGATCGTCCCACAGACTTAAAATAATAACAAAATATAGTAAGTCTTCACGCGTACCTCGTCATCCTGTGTTACATCGATCCCCTATGACTGACTGAAATAGTATTGTCAGTATAGACCGCTTTATACATCCAATATATTCCAGCAAATGATTAACAACTCGCTGTGGTTCTCTCTAGAATGTACTGGTGCAAATGAAAACAGAAACTACTTTTCTCTCGCTTTCAAAAAATAGACGTACAGATACTAAAACTTCCTTCAGGAATGCGAGTAACCACTGTAAAAGAGTAATAAAAACGCGAGAGAGTAGTATTTTCAGTCGGGAAGTACAAAATAGCAAACAGGATCCTGAACAGAAGAATGTGCTATATCTCAACCATCATCAATGAGTTTAAGTAATCTCTTCAGCATCGGACAAAGCCAACGCATTTGCCAGTAACTTTGCAACTCATTCTACCCTTTTCGCTGTCTGAAAACACGTTATGCGACATATAAATATGTGTGCGTGATGTTTCCTAGCTAATTAAAAACCCTGATTGCAGTAAAGCAACTAGTCCTGGTGACATTCCATTTATAGATCTGGAAAACCCATAAGTATAACCCATATATAAAGATAAAAGTATTCAGTTACCTCTCTTGCTATACAGACTCATAAGTTTCCTTTGTGTCATGAATAAGTTGCTGGAACCTGTGTTAAATTGAGTAGTTAAATAGAGAAGTGGTCAACAGCCTCTGCAAAAATAACCTCCTCAGTAACATGCAATATGGTTTCATCTACAGCAGATGTGCTAAAAGTTATGTCCCATAGGATTACTGAATATCTCATCGTGAGCTTCCCTTCTAGGGAAATTGCTCTTGGCGTATCAAAGGCCTTTGATAAGGTGTGGCACAAAGGTCTACTTCATAGGATCCCCAGCTATGTTATGGCTAGATTTTTTTTAAATTATAAGAATCGAGTTAATAATTGAACAAAAATCCAGCCATAACATATTGCGATATCCTCTCAAAGTTTATAAGTATAATCGTTTATGGGTAGAATCAGAGGCTCACAGTATTAATGCTGACGTCGCTCGGGGGTCTTCCTCGGCAAAATTCTCTTCCTTATCTTCAGAAACGAGAACATAAATCACATTCTTAAGTGTTTTCCTTAGAAGTGCACTCTAGAAGTATAAGCCATGTTTAGTTTAAGAACAGTTTCCGATGGTTAGTTGTTCTACACAAGTCATGGATGTAACTGGGTCGCAGTAGACAGTTCACGAGTTGGAATCCACAGAATAAAAGATTCTTCACGTGTTGACATATATATATGCGAAATTGTTACAGAAAGGTTTATTATTTATGGAGCAATTTTAGTATCTGATTGGTTGGTACCAGAATGTGAAATAATTCGATTGGTCAGCATCGTTTATAAATAAAATCTCTCGACTTTGCGGGATCATACCCTATTATGAAACTCTGATGATGGAATGTGCCTCCTAGCGGTTTCGACTGCAGGGTGACAGGGTAGAGTACTCGTCCAGGATTCGTTCTTATCACTCAGTCCGACAAGTGAGGGCCGGGAACTAGCCCAGCACCTCTCGGATTGAGATACACTGCTTGGGTATCACCTAGAGGGTCCACCCTCCCAGGCCTTACAACCTAGTTTTCGGGTGGGGCAAGTTTATTACGGGGGAATGCCAACTGGGTGCCCAGGAAATTTTTATTGAGGCAAGAGCGCCCCTCTTTTAGGGTAGCTTGCCTTCTCTCTACTTTCCGGCTTTGTGTCACATTTTGCTCGGTGGATAACTGATAAATATCTACCCCATTATGAAATATTGCAACATTCACCCCTGTGCAATTCTGTTTTGTTAGCCTGGTTTTCAACTAGCTATTTTATGGTCGTCTTTAAGTTCTTAATAAACCAATTTACCAAATTTGCACTACTACATATGACTACGATATTGTCCCGCTTACATCTTACATTAACTCTGATCCTTGACAAGTCTCCCCTGTAAAATAAAAACTTGACGACTGATCTTTAAACAACAATATGGTTAGTGTTATAAACTACTAAAATAAACTATAAATAACTCGTGTCACACCCTTCGGCCGTTCGTTTACCAGTAAATCCCATTCATTGCCTTGTATTTAGACCTAATACCGTATTGACTAACAAATTACACTGAAAAACATACAAACATATATAAACACTGTTACCCTGTGTCAATTAATAATTCGTTAGTAATGGAGATTCGGTAAATTTGTTAACATATGGAACGGCTCATCAAAAACTTGTTTACGTTAGACTTGAAGACAACCATATTGTAGTCAGTTGGAAAGCAGAAAAACGGAAGACAATTCCATAGGCGTGCAGTTCTAAGAAAGAAGCTACGCTTAGGTTTAGGCACAGATAAAGAGTGGGGGAAATTAGTGATAGTGTTTTCTGCTAGACGGGTGTTTCTCGTGAATGTTTTGCGAAGGGGGACTATAGAATGGAGCTAAGCCGAGCATCTGCCATGAAAATAACGATAAAGCAGTAACAAACTCGCAACATCTCTTCTGTGAGAAAGAGGTTACAGGGAAGAGAAAAGGACACCCCCCACAGGGCTACGAAGTCTATTTTTAACTCTATCAAGGCAGGATAAGTCCTTTATAGCAGCTCCTGCTAAGATGTGGCAAGAGTGCCCCATCCTTGGACGTACCTGCCTCTTATATAGATAGAGAATTGCATCAGCAGTGATAAATCTACTGGATCGATAGAAGGATCTCACCATTTTTCCAGCGGCCTTGCCAACGAATTAATTAATTGAGGGGTGAAGGTCAAGCCCAGAAGCTTGTCAAAACATGAGGCCTCCCTGAGAAGAGAGGCATTCATTTCAATTGATGCCAGTTGAGGATTGAGCGTTGATGATGTAAAGATAAAAGCTTGGTTTTAGATGCATTAAAAATAACAAGCCACCTCTTCACCCATTGTACAACTTGCTCAAGATCAGAGGAGAGAGAATCAGAGAGAACTTGGTCGTTTACAGTCTTAGATGTGCTACCATAGATAGTAGTGTCATCAGCATAGATGTCTACGAATGATGTAAGGATGTGATTTGGAAGATCATTAATATAGATCATGAAGAGAGTTGGGCCCAGGATGGACCCCTGAGGGACTCCAGCATTAAAACTAAGAGCTTCTGATTTCTGTCCATCAACCACTACTCTTATAAACCTATCAGAGAGAAATGATTTAATAACTGAGAAGACATGTACAACTATACCGTAGCTGGAGATCTTGTGAAGTAAACCTTTATGCAATACTCTAGCAAATGCCTTTTATATGCCAAGAGCAATTGCCCGACAAAGGTAGGCTCCGTCGAGAGATTCGCTAATCCTATGAGATATAAGTGTCAGCACATCTGCTGTAGATCTAGCAGAACGGAAACCATATTGTGTGTCAATAAGAAGGTTATTTTTGCTAAGATGGTAGATTACTTCTCTATTTAACACAGATTCCAGCAACTTACTCATGACGCACAGGAGACTTATTGGCCTATACTATGAGGGAGATGAGCGGTCACCTGAATTCTTTAATATGGGGCATACTTATGAGATTTTCCAGGGTGATGAGAAATTCTCCTTAAGACAACGTTTAAACAGTTTTGTAAGGATGGGCGCAAGTTCTGGTTGAAGTCTTTTGAGTACTATAATTGGAATACCGTCAGGACCAGTTGCTTTACTGGAATCAAGGTTTTTGATTAGCTAGACAACATGACGTACAGATATGTGTATATCAAATAGCATGTTTTCTGATACAGGAGGAAATATTGGAGGTTGGCAGCCTTAGTTGCAAAGGTTAGAATTAGCTGCAAAGTTATTGGCAAAGAGACTAAACCACATTTAGGTAAACATGTAATAAATAAAGCAAAAATATTTGAGAAGAATAATAGACAACAAAAACTTTTACCAAATGCAATACATCTTTATTTTCCAGTTGTAAAGATGTTGAATGTGTATATTTTTGAGTTGTCCATACAGATAACGAAATCCACAACCAGGCTCTTCTGAGCGCAAATCGTCACTTTTTCGCTTGATAATTTCATATGGTGTTTTTTGTGGTATTCTATTTCATCTTCTTTTCTTCCAGTTTTTGTTCTGATGTCCTCTCTTATATCGACGATTGCCTTGTGGGCTCAATTGTTCACAAGTACAAAAATAAAAAATAAAACAAAAGCCATAGATATACAAAGGACTTTAATACATTTTGTTGGTTAAAATGATGGGCGCGAAACAATCACTTTCAAACAAATCTCTACGCAATAACCTCCTCAACTATGTCTTTCCTAACCGACGCAAACTGTTCCTAAGTTTGCAGCTATTATAAAACTTATTGTCCTTCCAAAAACCTGTTCAAAACTGACATTATTTATATATATATATATATATATATATATATATAGATATATATATCGAGCACTATATAACAACCTCGTTGTACTCATTAGTCCCAACTTTTGAACATCTCAAATCTGTGTATATATATATATATATATATATATATATATACATATATATATATAACATATATATATATATATATATATATTGCCCGCTTGTTTAGTCTCAATAATTTCCAAGTATTAATTAGCCCTCGTATTTATCTTCATCGACAGCATGTTTATTATCTGATGAACTTATTTTTCTTTGTTTTACTTTAAATATCATTACTTATAAATGCTAACGGATAAGGTTTTACTATTAGGTGGTTAGAGAATATCAGGAAACCTGGGTAAAATTTTATATATTTGACGTCTCAAAATAAATTTATATACATAAGACTTTAAAATGACCAAGTAATAGTCAGGATGGAAGTAGGCAAACAGTATTATGCTCCAGGGACTGAGAATTCTAGGGAAAAAATCCCTGCTAGTTGAATTTTCATTCAGTCCTGAGCACAGATAGAGCCTGAGGAAAGTTGTTGTCGATTGAATGTTTTTTCGCGTCGGGCCATAGATTTTAGCTCAGCCTTTGAAGTGTTGTCATAGATGGCACTATCTCCAACATATATATGAATGTAAGAACGGAGGAGATAATTTGGGAGGTATTGATTAAAATCAGGAAAGAGGAATAGGCCCAGCATGGATCCCTGAGATACGCAATCGTTAATATTTTTGCCCATCAACGATCACTTGGACAAGCCTATCAGAAAGAAAATGTTTTATACTTGAGAGGATATTTCCAATTATTTCATAACTTTTGAAGTAAGCCTTTGTGCAAGACCCTATCAAATGCCGTAAATTTGTAAAGACTTACTGTTTTAGAAACGTGATATTAACGTAAACATATCAACAGCTTATCTCTCTGAATTGTAACCGTATAGAAAGAATACATTGTTCGTGTATAGGTTATGACAATTCTCTATTTATCATGGACTCTAGGCATTTACTTAGTGGTTGGTAGACAGACAGCTAAGGTGTTCCAAGTTGATGGGAAGAATATTTCCTTAAAACAACGATTGAATAACATAGTTTTCAAGCTAGTACAATTTTTTTTCCGTTCGACAGAGTCTTCTAGAGATGGTGTTGCTGAAATCAAGTTTAATTATAAATTTGCAAAGGCCTTGAGAGAAATATGGGCGTGCGCTTTACCGACACAGCGGCATGATGCTGAAAGGATCCAAGATGGCGCCTGCGGCCTTATATAACAATGCAGTCTCGCAGAATTTCGTTTGCTCTCGCGCACATATGCAATTTTAGAAGACTCTGTCATTTATAAAAACATGTCACTAGAGCAGATGGGACAGATATAAAAAAGAATCTAAAGAAAGTACCGACGGACGATGCTGCTGCAGTGAGCTGAAGTTTATGTACTATTTTTCTCTTTGCAACAATAACAACCATTCGGAAATTTGAATGATTGTTTGGATGAAAGTTACAACTCTGTTGATAACCCTGTTTGAAATAGGACAAAACTTGAGAGAACCAAGACTTTGCTGTGGGGTATATGGTTAGAAAAAAAAACGTACCGGGCGTATCTGCATCGCTCTTTGGGAAAGAAGAAGGAAACAATAGCTAGCTCATTTATATACACGAAGAGCATCTTGGGAAGGCAGGGCATGATGGGAGAAGCTATTTTTTCCTGTCTCTTCCTTTTATTTCTAGATAGGAGGATATAAAAGCTGGGAAAATTTCCCTGGAGAGACAGAAAGAAAAGAGTCGTGAACATCTCTTCAAAAGAATTCGTATTGCTGACGTTCAGATTGTGCGGTGTAACACTGGTGGCGAGAGGCCAGGTGTGGTCGATTGGAAAAGAAGAGGGCAGAAACGTGCTGTCGGGAGAGCGATTCGTATCGATTAGAAGCTATTTCAACGTGTCAAGTAGGTTAACATGGCTGACTGGAGACTCTCAACTCAGATGTTGAGACCCTTCACTGGGGACGGTTACCTAATTAAATGGCTGGAAAAATTAAAGATGGTGGCAAGGTTGCAAAAAATCGAAGACGTGGTCACCCTGCTGCCGCTCTACTTAGAGGGGGAAGCCCTCACTATTTACTAGCAGATGCGCGATGAAGATAAGAGAGACCTTGCCTCAATGAAGCAAAGACTGAAATTGGCTTTCGCTGAGTCCATTTGAAGCACTCGGCAAGCTTGCAAGAATGAGGTGGACTCTTCTGTTGACGTCTTTGTTGCGGAGACCAGGAGACTGGCAGGATTGGCTGGTTACGTGGGAAGGAGCCTGAAGATGACGCTAAAGCTGTACTTAGTGAACGGCTTCCCAGAAGAAATCTCCGCAAACATGCAGAGAATCACTGTGATCAATACGATGGAAGTGGATGATCTCTTGGTCCACGCAAGAGTCCTAGTCAAGAATGTCAAGGGCTCAATCATAGCTGCAGCTGTGAGTGGAAATCAGTGCATGAGGTCCCACTTGAATGACGTGAGACAGGCAGCGAGGTGACAGGAGGGGAGACCTGCCATCAAGTGCTTCCGGTGCCAGGGTCCTCACCTGCTCAAGGACTACAAAGAGCCGAGACCGGGGTTCACCTGCTACCGATGTGGACGAGTGGGGCACATTAGCCGCTATTGCGTTGCTACACGGGACCAGGTAAACGAGTGAAGGAGAGCCATTGCGGCAGTGGTTTCCTTTTTTATGTGGAAATGGTGACAACGAAACGTTGCCTCAGTTACCGGCAGTAGTCAATAGAAAGAGAGACATGGCCCTTGTTGACCCAGGCTGCACCACAACACTGGTAACGAAGAATGTCGCTAAATCATGGAGCAGAGCCAGGAGTATTAAGACCGTGGATGGCAGGGAGGTGAAATGCCTAGGAGAGACAACAGCGGAAGTACTGGTGCAAGGTATGCCTATTGGACTACGAGCCCTGGTGTTGGATCGTCTGGTTGGTGATGTTGATGTGGTTTTAGATGTAAGTGCGATCAACCGACTGGGGGGCGCTACGTTTAGAGGGGGCCAAGTAACTTTCGGACGCCTCAGCGTAGTAGAAATGGCAGGAGAGGAAGGTGATAGAAATATCAGAACGCAAAAACCGGAGGGTTGCTGCAACGAAGACCAGGATTTCCTAGTGAGGTTCGATGGTGAGAAGTGGACGGTGGAATGGAAATGGATCTCCGGGCCTCCGGAACTACGAAACAAAGTAAGCTACGAGAAAACACTGCGAGGAGAAATAAGAAAAGGATTCGAGGAAGAAGTGGAGAGGTGGATTGAGGAGGGAATTCTGAAACCGTGGACAGGGGAAGAAAAATAAGTGCTACCATTACTGGCGGTTGTTCAAGCCACAAAGAACAAAATTAGACCGGTACTGGATTTCAGAGAATTAAACAGATACGTAGCCTGCCACACTGGAAAGGAGATTGACGTATGTGAAGAGGTTATGAGGAAATGGAGGAGGATGGAGCGGGCCACTAAGGTTGTCGACCTGAAGTCGGCTTATCTACAGATCGATGTAGATGAACAACTCTGGCAACATAATTTGGTCCGGTACAAGGGGAAGATGTATTGCGTGACGAGGTTAGGCTTTGGGCTGATCTCAGCCCCCAAAAATTATGACCGCCGTGCTGAAGACGGTGCTGAGTAAAGACTGTACAGTGGACAAGGCCACTAGTTCGTACATTTACGACATTCTCGCGGAGGAAGCAGGAGTGACAGCGGAGAAAGTGAGAGGCCATGTCGCGAGGTATGGGTTCACTGCAATACCGGCGGAGTCCCTGGATGGAGGAGCGGCGTTGGGGTTGAAACTATGCCGAGATAGCAAATGAAACCTTGTCTTTAGACAAGGGAATGCAATACACGAAATCGGAACCGACTTAACAAAGCGAGAACTCTTCTCGGTCTGCGGGAGACTGGTGGGACACTATCCAATCGCTGGCTGTCTCAGGGTATCGTGCAGCTTTATTAAACAACAAACGGGCACTGATGGATGGGAGGGCCGTGTGACGAAGGAGGTCATTAACATCCTACAAGAAATCATCGCTAGAGTGACGAAAAAAGACCCAGTAAAGGGGGAATGGTACGTCAGCGGCGGAGACGCGGGGGTGATTTGGTGCGATGCCAGCAGTCTGGCATTGGGCGTCGTATTAGAGATGGGAGGGGTAACTGTGGAAGATGCGGTGTGGTTAAGGAAGAAAAACGACTATTCCCATATCAACGTAGTCGAACTGAAGGCCGCTATGAAAGGAATCAATCTGACCCTGAAGTGGGAATTGAAAACAATTGAAATCAAATGTGATTCGGCCACTGTAGTTTCATGGATCAGGTCGGCAGTGACTGGCGATAAGAGAGTTAGGACCAGAGATGCTGCAGAAATACTGATCAAGCGCAGGCTTGGAGCACTCGCAGATTTGATAGCGGAATTCCAGTTGAAGGTATCTGTAGTGCTGCTCCCATCGGAAAGGAACAAGGCAGATTCGATGAAACGGGTAAAGAAGGCCTGACTGAAAAAGAGAAAGGAGGTTTCCTCAGTATGCTGTGCAGGGGAGGAAGTTAAAAAGTTACATGAAATGCACCACTTTGGATGAGAACGGACGTTATTCCTGGGACAAGAGGTTTACCCGGAAACCACCGAGAAGGAGGTCGCGTAGGTAGTGGAGCACTGTCAGGAGTGCAATCGATAGAGCTCGGACCATCCAGACACGAAGCAGGAGAGTTACACATTTCGGAGGACTGGAAGCGATTGGCCATTGATGTGACCCATTATCGCCATAAGCTGTAACTCTCGATGGTCGACTGTGAACCGAGGAAGTTTGCCATATGGAGAGAGATCAGGGCAGAAGCTGCATAGGCGATCGGAGGGGTCATCAAAGAAATATTTTTGGAGAGAAGGCCGGTTCATTCTGAAGAATAAGTTTATTTACAGTTGTAATTGATTATAATACACCAAACGTTGGAAGATTAACGATTTTTCCATTTTCCTAATAAGGTAATCCACGTCATATGCATGAGAACCCTCAAGATGAATTTTCATCAGTATAGGTGCCTACTCATTACATTGCAACAACTCTTATTTTCTGGAGAATTATCAGTGGATATGCATGATATTACAGCGGGTGTTGCCAGACAAAAGCTAAAATCGCTAATAGATTTCAGTAGGCTGTTCCATATTCACCTTACTATTAAAGCCTATGAATCGCAAATTAATGTGAAATGCAATTTAGCCCCTCAGATATATTTGCAAGTATGTGAATAAATGCATCGATATGGCCGGTGTTTGCTTGCAAACTCGGAGATATGATAGGAATACAAGCATACATATACATGAAATTGCACAGTATCAAGCTGGAAGATACATAAGCAGTAATGATATTGACCACTTGACAGTATATTTAGAAAATGGCCAATGCGTTTACTGTACAATTTCAAAATGTGCTACAAATAGTTCTTAATCCAATTCGTTTTCGGCCGGAAATTTAACTATTAGGGGGAAAAAATTCAACGATTTGACCTTTGAGAACTCAACCAAACTCCTCAAACAATTTTGAGTCTAAACACTTGAAATTTGAGATATAGATTCTTTGGGCATGGATCTAACTTAATAACTTGATTTGAGGCCCAAACAATAAATGGGAAGGGGTCATAATAGGGGTCAAAGTTAAACAAAAATTGACATCTGCTGTTTCTACCAAATTACTCAGACAATTTCTGGTCTAAACATTTGAAATTTTATATAAAGGGTATTCAGAGATAGGGCAAGCTTTTTAATCGGTTTGCGTCGAAAATTTTTAGTTACCAATATATAAATGTATGTATCTATGTATGTATGTGTGTTTGCATGTGTGCCTAAAACTTTCGTCAGATGTGACGGATTTTCCAAGATTAGTATCGTTTTGATGTTGGACCCATCAGACGACAAATATCGAAAAATTGGCTAAAAACATTATATCTTCACCTTAAACTGGGAAAGTTTCTACAGGGGGTCGCTTTTTTCGACGATATCTTTTTAAAATAATCCTCTACTTTCTATTGTCTTGCCTTATTGAAACACTACGTCACTTCCGGTCTGGCTGTATTCGAAACGACAAAGACGTCAGTTTTCCCCCCTGTTCTTTTCGTCCTTCGCCGTACGAGTTCGAGCCATGCCTTTCTACTACCACTTTTTTTTTTTTTGCTCAACACACACATCCAAACACCCGGGCAATAACGGGCTTAAATACTAGTATATCTATAAAAGTGAACGTGTCTGTGTGCGTGTCGGTGTGTCTTTGTACATTTCCCCACGCAATAACTCTGTCAATTTTAAGTCTACAGACTCGAAATTTGATATACAAGGTACTGATATTTGAGAAAATCTACCTGATCGGTGTTCGGCCAGTAACTTGGCTGTTAATGGGGTTAAAGTTCAACGATTTGAACTTTGAGAACTCTACCAAACTCCTCCGAAAATTTGGGGTCTAAACACTGTAAATTTTAGATATAGGTACGTTGGAAAGGGACCTAATGTAATAACTTGATTTTAGCCCAAAACAATAAATGTTAAGGGGTCATAATAGGGGTCGAATTTTTTAAAAAATATCGCTTTTTTTATTCCTCAACATACACCTCCAAACACCCGGGAAACGACGTGCTGAAATGCAAGTATATCTGTAAAAGTGAACGTGTCTGTGTATCTGTGTGTCTGTGTATCTGTGTGTATCTGTGTGTCTGTGTGTGTGTACATTTACTTACGCCATAACTCTGTCAATTTTAAGTCTACAGACTCGACATTTATATACAGTGTACTGAGATTTGGAAAAATCTTCGGAATTCGTTTTCGGACAGAAATTTGGCTGTTAAAGGCTCAAAGTTACACGATCTGATCTTTGAGAACTCTACGGAACTCCTTTGCCAATTTTGGGACTAAACACTTGAAATTTTAGACATAGGTTCCTTGGACATGGATCTAACTTAATAACTTGATTTGAGCCCAAAACACTAAATGTTAAGGTGTCATAATAGGGGTCAAAGTTTTTAAATAAAATTGACCTCTGCAATCTCTACTAAATTACTAAGGCAATTTCTGGTCTAAACATTTTAAATTTTACATAATATATATATTCAGAGATAAGGCAAAATCTTTCATCGTTTGGGTCGAAACTTTTTAGTTACCAATATATAAATGTATGAATGAATGTCTGTTTGCATTTCTGCCTAAAACTTTTGACAGAGGCGACGGATTTTTACAAGATAAGTATCATTTTGAAGTTCCACCTTTCATACGACAAATATCGAAAAAGTGGCTAAAAATATTAATAGGTTCACATTCAACTGGGCACTTTTCTACAGTGGGCTCGCTTTTTTCGCCGATATTTTTGAGAGTCATCCTCTCGTTTCGATTGTCTAGCCTTAATTCAAACCTACATCACTTCCTGCTTGGCGGTGGTCGTAAGTGCGAAGACGTCATGTTTTCCCCGTTCATTTCCTCCTTTGCGGGACGTGTTCGAGCCTGCCTTCCTACTAAGAGATTCTTTTTTGCTCAACGTACACCTACAAACACCCGGGTAAAGCCAAGCTGAAATGCTAGTCTATATATCTATAAAAGTGAACGTGTCTGTTTGTGTGTCTGTCTTTGTACAATTCCTTACGCAATGCTTCTGTCAATTTTCAGTCTACAGACTCGAAGTTAGATATACAGTGTACTGAGATTTGGGAAAAAACTTTGTAATCGGGTTTTGGCCAGAAATTTCGCTGTTAAGGGGTAAAAGTTCAACGATTTGACCTTTAAGAACTCTACGTAACTTACCCAGAAATTTTGTGTATAAACAATTAAAATTTTAGATATAGGTTCCTTGGACATGGATCTGGCTTAATAACTTGATTTGAGCCCAAAACAATAAGTGTGAAGGGGTCATAATAGCGGTCAAATTTTAAAAAAAACACCTCTGCGGTCTCTACCAAATTACTCCGACAATTTCTGGTCTAAACATTTCAAATTTTACATAAAGGGAATTCGGCGATAGGGCACACTTGTTAATCGGTTGGCTCGAAATTTGAGCTACCAATATATAAATATATATATCTTTGTTTGCATGTCTGCCTAAAACTTTCAACAGAGGAGACGGATTTTTACAAGATTAGTACGTTTTGAAGCTCCACCATTCAGACCACAAATACCAAAAAAATTGGCTAAAAGCATTAATTTCTTCACCCGTTAACTGGGCAATTTTCAACAGGGTGGGGTCGATTTATTCGCCGATATTTTCGAAAGTTATCCCCTCTTTTCGAATTTTTAGCCTTAATTTAAACCTACGTCACTTCCGGCTTTCCGGTTGTCGTAACAGCAAATACATCACTTTTTCCCGTTCTTTTCCTCCTTCGCGTTACGGGTTCAAACCTGCCTTCCTACTACCACTTTTTTTTTTTTGCTCAACAAATACGTCCAAACACCCGGGCAACGCCGGACGTCTATGCTTGCATATATATATATATATATATATATATATATATATATATATATATATATATATATATATATTAAACTGATTTCAAAAGTATTTAAAAAATGACGTGTGCGCCATTATCTAGAATTAAAACAACAATGAATGATGAGGCTGATCTAAAATTAAAATTAACTTCCAGATATGACAAAATTGTCGCATCGACATGTTGCCGACATATATCTCCGTCGATGCAAATATTTTATTGTTTAATTTATATAGGAAATCAAAAGTGCAAGGTGACATAAATTGGAAATAAGACAAAATATTTTTAACGGAAATTTATTTTATCTTTAAATATTTGCAATACATGTAACGGCACGATTTCCTAAAATATATACATAGAAATGAAGCCTATTTCCGGTAAATCTTGCGACTGTTTAGATATTTACGCGAAGTTCCATAGATTTGGTCGAGTATTGGATAAATGAGATTCCTTAGAATGGTTACAAATTTTCACTTATAACGAAATATAAGTATTTTAAAATCGAGAATGATTCGTTTAAAACGATGTACAATTATACCTGCTAATCTGATCTCTCCTTTTTTGCATCTTGTAAAAGCATGCCCTCCTGTCCAACGACAAGTATCAGAAGTTTCATTATTTAGGTTGGCAAAACGATATTCGCATTTCAAACTTTCACTGTACGCAGGTAAGCCTGACTGGAAAATAGAATAAAACATATACAATTAGACATGTGCATGTGTTAGTTAACCTAAACTTATGGAAATGATACAAAGGGAAGTTTACATTTAAACTAATAAACCAGCTGTTATAAATATCAAAACACAGTCACCAACAGCCGTAAGATGGCAATGTTTGCTATATGTAGTTCAATTTTGTTTGAGACTCATGCAAAATACATATGCTATATTCTTTATGATATTTAAAATAAATTGGATTTTAATCATATCTTTTGCTTATAAAATTGTTAGCAGAAAGTACAGTATACGTGAAAAATTTTTCCATGTTAAAAATGGGTTTCTGAATAATAATAATAATAATAATAATAATAATAATAATAATAATAATAATAATAATAATAATAATCAGATTAATCAAAATAATCAGAATAATCAGAATAATGAGAAAATTATTGCTGTCGACATCAATTTAGCAGAGAGGAAGAATAATAAACCAAGGAACTATCAGAAGGTGGAGATTGTGGAATAAGAAAACTCCCACCGTGTCAATAATCATAGGCGCGATTAATTCAATTCTTTGTGGTCTTATGAAACAATTGAACGGTTCAGCAATTTATAAAGAGTGGGTGGTAGTTTACCTAATGAATATCCGGCTTTTCCCCTTCTTACAAGATTAAGATTGGCGTAAAATACTGACTGGTGTTTACAAGTCAAAAGGTACGAAAGCTTCAGCCAGGAACACTTATTTATTAAGGTGAAACATTATACTGGGTATTTAAGTTTAATAATATTTATCTCAGTTTTCAGTTTCTGTCTGCGATGTAAATGCTCCCGTTATAGATATGCTTGGTACTCATCCAGTTAACAATAAGATTTCCTGAAACTACGCGTCAGCATTAGTCAGATAAGTCACGTAAGCAACCGAAACCTGCTGAAATCGTTTACTAGAGGAGTAATTCATGAGGCAGCGGTTCCGCCTTCCAAATGTTTAAAATTTCTATTTCCAAATAGAGAAAAACGAAATTCATTTTAGTTTGAAATTCTTAAATTTCGGTAATTGGGTCTCTTGAATTGTAAGCCATGTTAATCTCAGAAGTTTTTCCGATGTGGAACTATTCTATGCAAATTAAGTATTTACAGCGGGTAGCTGTTTTTACTGCTTCTGGACTTAGAATTTTGCAGGCAAAGAGCAAAAACATTTCTTCTGTTGACAGAAAGCTTTTTCACAATCAATTCCTACGTGAATTTCAGTTAATTTTGATTCTGAAACAATCTTTAGAAAAGCTTTGCGGTATAGGGCTTCTTGTGCAGAATGTGTAAGCGCTAGAAATTGCGCCTCATACGTCGTTCATTTTGATATAAAAAAATTGAGCATGAAAAAAAGCTATTTCTTATATTTTGCTAAAATGTCAAAGTGAAATGAGCTTGTATACAAGAGAAATAAACGAAATTGATTCTTAGTTTCATCTTGAAATATACTATATATATATATATATATATATATATATATATGTAAACGAAGAGCATAACTTTATATATATATATATATACAAATATATATATATATATATATATATACAAATATATATATAATATAATGTAAACGTATTATGTATCCTTTAAAATTGTTACATTGAAAAAAGTCATTGCACTTCTGAAATACATATATTTATACATATATATATAATATATATATGTAAACGAAGATCATATCGGTATATATATATATATATATATATATATACAAATATATATATATATATATATATATATATATATATATATGTAAACGTATTATGTATCCTTTAAATAGTATCTATTTTTGTAAAGGTAAATGGAAATGAAGCAAAATAAGGAAATAGAAAAGACTTATCTAATTTTTGATGTAATAGAAAAAGAGTATTTTAATTTATGCGCGCCTTAATATAAGCATGAAAAATGTATTTGTAAAAAATACAAACAAGTGATTTTATTTATCTTTTTATTTTATTTTATTTTATTTTTTAGTAAAAGTTTAACATTTGTTAAAAATGTTAGTACAAACAAAATAGATGCAGTTTACCCTCTGAACTATTTTTAATATTGAGTTTGTGAAAAGTATTCAAATTCAGACAGGTTAGTTTACTCTCTTACTCTGAACTATTTTTAATATATTATTGAGTTTGTGAAAAATTATTTAATGTCAAATTGCAGACAGGCTTAGAGGCAAAAACAAATCAATTTTATTTTATTCATAAATATCTTGGCGATATTGTGTTCTGAAGCTTTGTAATTTACAATATTAAGTTTTTTACTCCATGTCTTTTGTCGTGATATTTAATATCTATATTCTTAAATCTCTAGTTAATTACTGCGCAAATTATCTGCTGGCTTGATGATCACAATTAATTTCTTCCGGATTCAGTTCATTCTGTTTCAAAAACAGTCTTCGGAAAAGATTTTAGATATAACGATTTTTTGTGGAGAATGTGTAAGCGCTATGAATTGCGGCTCACACGTAGAGATAGATACAATGTCAACATCATTATTAGTGACTTCTTGGACTACACTGGGTAAATATTATAGTCTTCCATTTTCTTTCATATTAAATACAAATCTATTTTGGGTATACCAGTTTGGATTTATTGGGACTAAATTTTATATCTTGTTCAGTAGCGGCTTGTACAGAATATATATTTAAATTTCAGACTTAGAATAAAGAAACAAAGTTAACTTTTATTATTCCTTAGCGAAGTTTTATCATCTCGTCTCTTCAAAACAATATCATTAACTCGACTGTCGTTGGCTAGCTCAATAAAGTGACTGTGAGGGTTAAAGTTGGGGTTAAAATTGATAAAATCCGATTCCTTCATAAGTATAGGCTCCGTTGCACTAAAATTGACGAGAAAGTTGTTACTGTTCGTTAAAGTGTTAAATATACATGAAAATAAAATATATGTTCGCTAACAGAGCTCTTCAAGTTTTAATGGAGTCCTCTTTGAAATTTCTGTATCTAGGCTAGAAACATTTTTGCATAATGACAGCAAATAGTATTCATCCTTTTTATAGGAGAGTAATTGTTTTTAAAAAAAAGTTGCGTTTTAGAGGCGTTTTCGTTTGTTAGTTTATATGTTTAGACATTAATTTTATTTATTATAGGTAGTTATTAATTAAGAAAATTTCAATTTTTAACCCTTTAATTTTTAGACATTTTATAGGATATAATCATTTTTTATATAATAATTGAAATACGGATTCTAGATATTTAAGATTTAGAGTATTTAACCCGGTTTTTATTTCCTTCAAATGATAAAATACTTTACTATTAAGTTAATAAATTCTATCAATAATGCACAGCTCATACCGATTGTAATCTGGTGGTTTTCAGAGCACAATATTAAAAAATATTCAGATTAACTATTCAGTGTTATCTTGTACCGATATACTTTAGTAAAAAAAAAAGCTATACTTACAATGCAAAGACAGTTATGGTTGTAATACTCTTTAAAACCGTTAGCTTGGTAAGCTGTCAACTTTCCCCACGGGATAACTCCGGAACACTCATCTGTTGTTATATTTTCACCATTCTTTCTGCCTGAAATGAAATTGTAAATTGATGGTTTTAATCACTCGACGTTGATTTACGTTTCATGTTTTAAGTTATAGACCGCTGAATTAGAATCATTTTATTATTAGGGATATGAAAAAAGAATATTATTATCACTGTCTGGATTTTCCGGTATATATCCGACAATGTTAGCCACAGTTAATCAGTCCAGAACAATATCACTCTATCTAAAACATATAAGATAGTAACTGATATATATACTCGAGAGTCAAAATAATGAAAATAATATTCTCTTTCCCTAGCCCTGTTAATTATAAATTGATATTTTTTAATAAATCGACTTATTTGTACGTGTAAAGTTATAGACCGATCAGTTAGAATAAATGATAATAAATTGATATTTTTAATCACTCATATTTTTGTAGGTTTAAAGTTATAGACCGTATAGTAACAATGACAAATTGATTGTTAAATACAGTAATATTTCTACTCAATTTTCTTGTTAAATAATTTGTTATTATTAACAAAAATCTCATAAACATTTTAGCCAGAAGTATCTAATTTGGTGACAAACCCCCGTAAATGAATAGTAATTACTTCGCTACATCAAACAAAATTAATATAAAATTTCAACAATGTCGGCTCAATAGGGTCCGAAAACAAAGTAGAACGGTCAGACAGACAAGTAGAAGTAGAAGTTAGATAAGTTAGATACTCTGCACAAACCAACCTTTTTATATATTAATATAATAATTTTGGGATCAGTTTTTCTGTTGTTTTGTATTAGAACTGTAAAATAGTCATTGTTTCTTGTTTATTACTTAAATACCGCATTGTTGGCATGATCAAAATATGGTGCTCTTTTGCCACATTTAAGGAGCATAAGAAATCTATTACAGTAGTAAATGGAGTTTTCTTTGTATAAACCCTTATTTTACAGAAAACAATTTGCTAATCTCTTTCTTGTACGATATTCACAATAATAGCTCGTCCTTCTAAAACAACATCTGGTGGCTGACACGGAAAAGACTTCTTTGCAAAAGATTTACTTGTAGATCACATTGTCGAAGGGCCTCTTCACAGTATATAATTTCAAATCGAAAGTCAACAAGTACTTTTCATAAACCACCTCATATAAGTAATCAAACGCTACACATCCATTTAACCAATGTAACTCTTTCATAGTATTCTTCATCTTTTAATAGGTCTTGCCGTGTTGTCAGTTCAGTGATTACTGAAAATGACCGACCGACGAAGTATAGCCATTTAATGGTAATGTAAAATCCGTTCATATATTATTTCATTGGAATTTATGAGAATTATTTATTAATTTTATTTATTACAGATTATTATTATCATCTTTTATACTCATTTCAATAATGAATCTCAATTAAATTTGATACGGACCCGACCATGGAAGATGGAATAATAAATAAACATGAATCTCTAAGACCAAACAATTCAACCTTGTTCGCCCTTCGGGGCCCTTGGCACAGTTGATAGAGACGTTGAATCTCTACAGTTCTTGGTGAGAATTGTCTGAAGATAGAGGTTTCAATCTTACCGAAAGCCGGCCAGAGGCTTACTTAGCCAAAACGGTGTGAGACGACAACTACGGAAGGCAGTAACTGCAGTGGATGAAGTCAGGAGATTCTGTGTTCCTATCCCTTCGCGGTTACAACCTGACGAAGACCAGAGGAATAGTTGGCCGAAACGCCGTGAAGCAACTAAGGAAATGATGGGGATAATAAAATTAATAGAACCCGCTTGTTTACTAACTGTCATGGCAGACCCATTTCTATTCATAAGTGATAAATCTGCCGTTGTGGAACCTGAGATATGTGAGGGAAAATATATTTGATATATTGCCACAACGATGTCAACTGAGTGAGAGATTAGTAAACATCAGTTGCAATTCGATTAAATTATGTCAAGTACACCTTTTCTACAAGGGTTCAGCTTTATCTAGCGCGTCTATCACCCCATCGACAACCTGCAGCTGATTCTGTCTAATCCAGTTAATCCAATAGATGTCGATCACGGGGCTTCAGATAATGTAACATGTTTTACTAATATAATTTTTTGTTAATTATATAACATATTACAAAAGATATGATGCAAAAAAGATGTACTTCCAGGAAACTTTTTTACAGTCACTTAAAAACAGTAAAACTTGTCACTAGCTTCTTTCTGCTGTATCGTTATATCAAGGAAAGGTGCTCGACGGCTATAAGTTCTGATCCTACATATTCACAGCGATAATCTGCTAATCACAAAAACTACTCACTCTTCTATAGTTCGCACCATCAGCACCAAACTTTCAAGAACACAGTATCTTGCTTCGTACTTTCTATGTTTGGATACCACAAATCTTCTTTCCAACCAAGTACAAGTCTTCGATAATAGATGTTTTGCAATTTTCTCGTAAGGTCGATCATCCTCCACATAACGATCTCTTTAACTTTTATCCACGAGTGGCACATAAGGTGACCCATGACTATAAATTCATAATTGTTATTATTTGCTCTTATGCCTAATTTATTTCGTTTACATAGCAAGTTAATTATTATTGAAAAAAGGATTGCTGTTTTTTTTATATTTACCGATAATCATGAATATATTGCTCGACATATTGGTCAAGTCCGATGCTGTTTCCACTTTTATATAATCATTTTCTGAAATCGTTGTGATGTTGTTCTGAAACAGATTTTATAAATGTTATTTTCAAACCTTACAAAGGACATTTCAATTTGAGTATATAAAGTATGTTACAATATTTTTTTTGCATAATTGGAGGATAGATATGTAATTACTGCCAAACAGTGAAAGATACGACACAAGTACAGAGAGTTAGGGTGTCAAGCAAGTGTCCTTAATTAAGGAACACTCTGGTTTAGCAAAACATGCCTGAGTCTCCCCGACGGGATTTCCAGATTAGAAACTATTTTTCATTTCAAGAGTTATACAGATAAACTACCCACCGATATCTCTATATTTTTGACTAGCTACTCTTCTAATGAAAATCTAAAGTAAACAATTTCAATTCATAAGGTTACATCGATGGATCGGAATCGAAGCACGAATTGTAACAGGTTACTTTTGTGGGTTATTTACGAATTAACAAAACAGTCATTCAAACAACCTGAAAATCGATACGAAACATAATTTATTTAAAAGAACGGTAAGTAAGATGACAAAAGTATATGTTGTAAAGAATATGTAAGACTGGCAGGATTTTATGGTACGCCCTTCTAATTTGTTAATGAATGCAATGGTAAGTTGTCTCGAGATATCTGTACGCATAGGTAGTCCGTGATTAGTTTATATGTGTTTTGTTTGTGTGTACTTTATTATTATTTGTAAAACCTCATGTATGTCAGTAGCAGTGAATTCATATTGATTGCTGGATAAGATGCTATCATAATTATGCTTATTGCCAGGTTGGTGGGAACTAAATTAAAAAGTGTGACAATATCCAGGTTGAGTGCAAAACGGTTGTGTTTAAATTATTCTTGGGGTATAAACGTGACCTGTAGATTACTTCATCCGAGCTGCTAACGTGTCCGGAGAAGGTTGGAAGTAAATGTTTTAACAGGTAAAAAAGGGGCCAGAAGATTTTATAAAGATACTATGCGACTGACCTGTGAGTCTTTATTAAGTGAAAGAAAGCACAGTTTCTTGTAGTAAGGATTTTACATTATATACACATTGCACAATACTTCAAACAAACTACTTTGATCTAATATATATATATATATATATATATATATATATATATATATATATATATATAGGTATATTTGTATAATATAATTTTCTAAAATTTGTCTCGTCCACATTAAGGTAAAGACAAATTTACATCATTTAATGCGGAGGGAAGATCAAAGTTCGAGATGGAACAACATTGACAGAAATCACTGAGCTTAGGTACCTGAAAAGCAACATATGTTCCATGGAGAGAGACTACAAAATTCGCATATCATACGCATGGGCTGTATTGGATAAGCTGCGGTCAGTATAGAATTTTTTTTTAAAGAATAGGAACTGAAAAGGCAGTTCTTCACTGCAGTGGGGGAGTCTGCCGTTTTTACGGATCTACAACCTGGACATTCATCAAAAGATTGGAAAGAAACTAGACGGCATGTATGATACAAGATCATCCAATGAAGCAGAAAATTTATGGCAACCTACCTGCCATATTTATTTCCATCATGGAACTACTCTACGATTTTCCGGTCACTGCCAGAGGAGCAAGCAGGAACTTATGAGAAGTGTGTTACTTTGGACTCGACAGCATAGACGCATGAGCACAGGACAACGTAGATCGGCGTACATCCAGTAAATTGCATATAATGTCTACGGTGATTCTAAAAGTCTGAGGCAGCTGAAGTAAGACAATGAAATCTGGAGAGAGAAAGTCGCCTCGGTTCGGGCTAGGAGCCCGATCAGATTGATAGATTAATTCCTATACTAGGTCAAGTTAGGTCAATCTCGCACAAAATATGCGTTGCAATTAAGACCTGTTATAATACTTTCCGCTATTTTTCGATTTCTATTTTATTTATCGATTCAGGGCAATATTTGATATCCCTGCTATTATATAATAATTATATTTGTTTGATTATTTCGTTTGAAGCATACATTCCACTGACCAAAATAGCTGCCATTCTTATTTTTGTTAAGCATTATTCTTCCTTAATGTATCTGCTTCCAGATATGAACTGAATCTATTAGTTTACGTATTTGGGTCTTTTCTCTCTAAGGCGTTAATCCATCACATACACCCCCATATATATATATATATATATATATATATATATATATATATATATATATATTCAGTAAAATGATTCATAATTTATAATTAAAAATCGGTTGCAAACACACACACACGCACACGCACGCACACACACACACACACACACACACACATACACACATATATATATATGCATTTATGTATATATATATATATATATATATATATATAGCGGGGCGCCCGGTTTTTCCCGAGCGTAAAATAGATTAAATATGATATTTTAATTGTCCCGATTTCGTATATATTATTTTAGATTTGTGATTTCAAGTGTAAAAAGTATTTAGATATAAAAATTTAAAATAAACTAAAAGGAATGCACGACGTGTTTAACGATTTTTTTTTTAAATCTTGGCTTTTAGACCCCTTAAAAGAATTTAAACCGTCTAATTACCCATAAAAGACGGTCCGTAAAACATTCAACTATTTTAAGCCTCTAGCGCTGCTCAGCGACTTTGAGTTTCGGTGGGAATAGAGTTTGAAATTATGGAAACAGACAGACAGACATATAGCCGTTTATATATTAGATTATAAACACGAACCCATCAGCAAGTTATACCCCCGTGGATCGTGTGACACTCTTGGTTTAAAGTGAGTTTCATCTCCTCTTGTACCATAGTCGACCACTGCGCATTTTATGAGTAAATCAACTTACCTTGTATATCTCGTTGATTTTCATTCTGTATAGCCCATCAGTATCCGTAGGCTGCACGAATGTTGCCTTAAGAACTGCAAAAGAAAGAATCAACGTCTGAGAACAATCACTTCAAATCTGACTATATCGTTTGGTTCGGTTGTTTTGTTTTGTGGTTTATCAACCCTCTAGCTATTTAACCACAGAGTACTAAATAAGAGCTATGGTTGAAAACTGCCCCCAAGAGCAATTTTTTATTCTAATAGCAGGAAGACAAAAAGGATATTTAGAAGTAGGTAGTGGTTTTGTCTAGCGGGATACTCGAGTCAAGTCGCCCAGTATAAGTGGAAATTACCGAAATTAGGCGGAAGTTTATCTGATCTGGATGTGGGGGAGATGTATCTAATTATCCAATCAAAATGACCCAAGGTGTGTCGGATTCGACGATGATCAGCTGGGACACCTAATATATAAACATACCTACCCCAGAAAAAATCGGTTTGGAGTTTAAATTTTGGAGATAGACTGTCTACAGCTTCCCCTTCTCCGCCGTTCAATAAGCACCTGTTTGTGGACAGATTGAAGCAAGAATTGGTTTTTGGAGGATAGGCAAAGCTATCGACTATGTAACACCAGAAAGGAAAAAAACTTGCAAACGACATTTATTTCTTTTAATTCAATTATCCAGTGAAAAACTGTAAATATTTAATCTTTTTTTATATTTTTCACTATTGTGAATAATTGAATGTACGTAAACTGCAACTAATGTTGGTTATTATTACCGTTATTTTATAGCAAAATTTTTGTGAGGCTCCTAACAACCTTGACTACACGAACTAGAAAACAGAATTCCCTGTACTGTTTTGTCAATGTGTTTCATTTTCGCCGAAGGAGGTGGAGTCGTCATACGAAACTTTATATTGGTGTCCGCGAAAAAGATCAGACCCATAACATCCATACTAGATTATTCCAAAAGAAAAAAATGTAATACACAGTTAAAAAAACAATCCCCTTTAGGAAAAAAAGTTTTTTTTAATCCATGGCAGAACGATATTTATCGCTTTGGCTGACCGATACACAATATATATTTTTTTTTATTTTACTAAGACGCATCAAGTAGAACTATTGTGGCAGGCCCGGAGACGCAATATTTTCTCGTGAGAGATCGTGACAACAAAGGATTATAAATAATTATCTTTATTTGGCTTGGGTCGCTTTTTTACAGGTTATCGGGCTTGCAGCCTTGAACATGTGGAAGAAAAAACGAGAAAGAAGGTTAATTTGTTGTTAATAGTTGTAATCGTTAAGAGAAAAAAGGGGACGGAAAGCACACAGAAAAGGTGAAAACAAAGAATAAAGGAAAGTAGCAAGCGGCGACCGCTAAACTCTCAGCGAAACGAAGAAGCGAAGAGAACAGAAATTATTGTTGGTAACATAGGCGCGGAGAGTGATTCTTCCGTTTTTATTGTATAGTTTGCTGTTAGCGTAAGGAATAAAATTAAATTGGGAAGACCGTAGATAAAAGATTCAGGCAGACTTTGTCACGGGTTGGAGACGAGATGACCGACCTTACTATAAGAATTGCAAGCTTAGCAGTGACAGCGTCTCCTGACATTCAGAAAGCGTTGGTAGACGGTGACGCGGGGACACAGGTCAATAAGAGCAGTTCGCTGAAATGATCGAAGGCGCAACCGCCGGATTTGACTCCGAGAAATGTTGTGAAAGGTCGCCAATGTAGAAGAAAGCCCCGACCCAGCAGGGTCAATAGAAACTACTATGTACTCCAGCTAGGGCTCCCAAAATTGAACCATTTCCTGATGCCACAGGTCGCATTATTTTAATAGTTCGTATGCTTCCAGGTATTTATATATTCACATATTTGTTTGAAAGTTCTGCTATATGACATATCAATAATTTTTGGGTAAGTTTATGCCATGTTCGCTCGTTTTGGTAAAGGCCTTCTTTATATATTCTTTAAATATTTCTTTTCGTGATTTGTTTTACAGCATATTAACGTTTTAATACAAAATCTAGTCATTTTAATATTTCGCAAGTTCTTCATTATTAAAGTATTTTTCATAGCGTTTCGTATGATTGTTTTTTTTTTATATATAATAAATTAGCCTGGGTGCTCAGCGGTTTGGGTGATTTTGAAGGTGTGTGTTGAGCAAAGAAAAAGTGGTAGTAATCGGACAGGCTCGAACCCGTGAAGGGAAGGCAGAAAAGAATGTGAAAAAATCTAATGTCTTATCGTTACTCCGTGATGGAAGTTGAAAATCTAAATTTAACGTAGGTAATCAAAAACAAAATATGACTTGCAGAATTTTTTAATGTGGGGGAAAACCAGCTGCAAAAAAGCGGGCACTCTGGCAGTAGCCCCCTAAAATAGTAATTGTCTCAGTATGAAGTGTTTGCCCTACATCGACCAAGGACCAATTAACTTAAGTCAAACATCAGAACAGATACAACACTGTGATCTTGCTCCGATGGCTAGGCGTTTGCCTTCGAATAGTTTTGCTTTATTTATACGAAAAATCTAAACAAACTCACGGGAGACGGCACGGTGGACATTTTCTTTAAATCTTTAAAAAAGCGATAGTGGCAATGACCGTTCGCGCATTCGAGATATAACGATGTGGAAAGTATGCGAAAAATTCTCGCCTTTCGTGAACATGCACAAACGCTCGCGCCTATTTTTCGTATTAGATGTCAAATCTTGTTATTGTGGTGGTTACATAAATTATATAAATTAACATTAACAGGTAATACATTCAAGTGTATTTCAAGCCTCGTTTTCAATATCTAAAGACGCCATTGAAACTTTCCTTGGATACTATCTGCGGCCACTCAGGGCTATTATATCTTAGCTACATAAAACAATCACATTATATTTTCTTCATATTCTCCTTACAGACAAAAATGTAACTAAGTATGCTGTAATGAAAACTTATCAATAGTGAGACATCCGAGAATTTTGGGTCTAAACACTTGAAATTTTAGATATAGATTCCTTGGGCATGGATCTAATTAATAACTTGATTTGAGCTCAAAAGAATAAATTTTAAGGGGTCATAATAGGGGTAAAGTTTTAAAAATTGACCGCTTTTAACATACACCTCCAAATAGCCGGGAAAGGCCGGGCACCCATACTACTATGTATATAAATTGGTAAAGGTCGTATCTAAAGGCACGAGGAACGACAAAAAATGCTTGAACTCTGATGTTGTATACAAAACATGATCTTCTGATGAAGCTTAAAAAACTTTCAGAATAGATACTTTCTTGTTTTTTATACTTACGAACTGGGTAACTGCAGTAATAATATTGATAATGTCTCTGTGTACACGTATCACTTAAAATTCCCACTACAAACATTTCTAGCATATGACATAGCAAAATAATTCTAGCAAACATTATATCGTTATGGTTTTTTCTTTCAAAAATCAAACGAATGCTTATTATCATGAATTATATTGTTGCTTAATAATAATAATAATAATAATAATAATAATAATAATAATAATAATAATAATAGTAGTAGTAATAATAATAATAATAATAATAATAATATATTTTCTTGATACAGTAACACTAAAGAGTTACCTCGACTATTTCGATTTATATATGCAACCATTTTGTTAGTTGACGGCTAAAACTGTTTCTGATTCGCACAACACCTGGGTAGTTGAGAAAAAGTGACCGTCTGTGAGAATTATACTAAATAAAAATTAAACAGAGATGAATTTTTTATTTTAATAATTTATTTATATTTAGGAATTTCACGAAGACATTTGAATTTTCATGAATTATTAATTTCCATACTCAGCCGCCTTTTAATATCGATATTTGAACAGTGTTAAGAATTAAGTTTTCTTTCAATTTTCATTACTTTAAATGAATAAATTCGAAAATTAGGGAAATTGCAAAATTACAAAAATGTGAGTGTTTATTCACGATTAAAGTTTTATCATGCAAATGTTATCTTAAAGTATACAAAGTAGGCCAACTTGCGAGGGGATAATAAAGCCATGAAGTCTATATATAAATTTTTTTACTTTTTGTTCGTTATAATAATGAGTATCAGCTACATGATTTTTATGAGAGTTTAACGACTTCAATCCAATCTCTATGATGACTTGTTTAGAAATTCACTGACTTCCGAATTACAATAATAGGAACTTTTTTTGTCCTTTATATTAATGAATAGCAATTACGAAATTCTGAAGATGGTGAATATTAGTTTTCGACTGAGCTCCAATCCTTTTAACTCTCTATCGTTCTCGTTCTCTCTCGCTGTCTCTCTCTCTCTCTCTCTCTCTCTCTCTCTCTCTATATATATATATATATATATATATATATATATATATATATATATAGCACAGAGCGTGTTATTTATTTTGTGTGTCAGGCTTACATCTTTTTTCTTCCGATTGAATGTCGTTTAATGGTTAGGTTCTCCCATTTCTTGTAATAAATAATTTTACAAAGAATTGCTCATAAGTTTTTGTTTCGGTTTCGGTTTCGATTTCTTTAGTAGCTGAAGGAACATAAGTTATATATATATATATATATATATATGTGTGTGTGTGTGTGTGTGTGTGTGTGTGTGTGTGTGTGTGTGTGTGTGTGTGTGTGTGTGTGTGTGTGTGTGTGTGTGTGTGTGTGTCTGTGTATATTCATATATTTTGATTTTCGGTTTTTATTCAAGCATATAGACTCAAATCATATGGATATATACATACACACATATATATACACACACGCACACACACACACATATATATATATATATATATATATATATATATATATATATATATAGGGGATGAAATACAAAAAACTACAAAAACGAATGCACTTACATATAATGAATACTGAAACTAAACAAATTATTGATAAACAAAAATTAGCGATAAACTCGGTAAATTGAAACACAGAGAAGCATATATTTTACACACAGACCACAAATATTACTTTAATAATAACCCTACTACTCCATTGGTAAATAACAATAATCAATGGATCTAAACAAAAATGACAATCTCTTTGGGCGATTTAGACACTACAGAGGCGTCTGATCTTGTAGGATTTTTCATTTTATACACTCTCTCTCTCAAGCATATTTGATATATCGGCCTATATAGAGATGAATTATTAGTTATAAGAAAAGATTCTAACAATGCCAAAGTAGAATACTTCTAGAGAGCATACACAAAGAAATTAAAACAATATGCCTAAAAAGACGTATTAGCTAACATAAAAATAACAGATTTCCTGAACGTCACGTAAAATTTAGATAAAAATACACATGAACCCTACTTAAAAGATAACGCTAATCCAATATACGTAAACCGTGAATCAACCGTGGGAAGCTATCAGAGATCTTATCAGAGACGCCCCATGGGGAAATATTTTTTTCTCTTCCTGCTGAACAGTGTGCAACCGAGACCACTGAATGGTTCAAAACTGCAATCGAAGCGCATGTTCCCATGCGGAAATTCTATAGCAAGCCCCACTCTCCCCAATGGTTTACTACGACTTGCGCAACTGCCATTGCTCAAAGGCAGCATGCATTCCGCAGGTTTAATCGACATAAGTCCAGTTCAAACAGACAGAAGTACATAGAAGCTAGAAGTAACGTTAAGAAAGAAATAGCGACAGCTAAGAGGGAATTTACGGAAACCACGAAAAAACGCATCGAAGCACAAAAACTAGGAACTCGTGACTTCTGGAAAATCTACAACAGTGTAGTAAATAATGGGCAATCAACAATTCCCCCATTAACCAACAATCACGAGGTTCTTTGCTCAGCAACCGAGAAGGCTAATATGCTTGTCAGTCGGTTTGCCTCAAACTCCACACTGGACCCTCTAAACCACCCCCTACCTCAATTTCCTATGCGGACAGACGCCACGCTAGACGACCTGAAAATCACCCCTGCTCAGGTGCATGCTATCATAAAAAACCTTGACACTTCCAAAGCATGTGGACCCGACCTCATCCCAGCTGTGCTATTAAAAAAGTGCTCAGCCGAAGTAGCTCCAGTTCTCTCCAAACTCTACAACAAATGCCTTAATGAATCTTGCTTTCCGAGCTGTTGGAAAACTGCTTCTGTAGTACCAGTATTCAAGAATTCTGGCGAAAGAACTGACCCATTAAATTATCGCCCTATTAGCCTCCTCCCACTTTTTGCCAAAATATTTGAGACCTTAATTAACCATGCTCTAGTCCAGCACCTTACAGATGCTAAACTTCTGACCGACCGTCAATATGGATTTAGACAAGCCCGTTCCACGGCAGACACCCTCACTGTAATCTCTGAACGCATATACCATTCACTGGACAAAGCGGGAGAGGGACGAGCGGTAGCTCTAGATATATCTAAGGCTTTTGACAGGGTGTGGCATGAGGGTCTCCTCAGGAAGATTAGATCTTACGGTATCACTGGTAATAATTAACGTAATTAAATCCTTCTTAGATAAGAGAAAAATCCAGGTTGTCCTCGACGGTCGTACATCTAAACAATATGATATAAATGCGGGAGTGCCACAGGGATCTATCCTGGGACCTCTGCTGTTCCTGATATTCATAAATGACCTCCCCGACAAGATTGCCTCTGAGATGGGGATATATGCTGATGACACCACACTCTATAGCAGGCACGACAGGAAAACAAACGAACATATATCTAAAGTAATGGCAGAAACACTAGAGGATGACCTCCAATCAGTAGTGGAATGGGGACAAAAATGGATGGTAACGTTCAATGCCACCAAGACAAAACTGGTTTCATTCAATAATTACAAGAAACCTTCTCTACCACCTATAGCAATGGCCAACGACTCTTTATCTGAGAGTACGTCTCTCAAGCTCCTTGGCCTAACGTTCACTGGAAACATGAGTTGGAACAGTTACATCGAGGGCATTGCCAGGGCCGCTGCAAGGAAGGTGAGCTCTCTCTACCGTGCTAGAAAACTTTTAACACCCGAAAGTATCCTGTACCTCTATAAGGCCACTATTCGCCCATGTATGGAGTATTGCTGTCATATTTGGGCCGGTGCATCGGCTACTTGTCTCTCGCTCCTTGACAGGGTTCAAAAGAGAGTCGCAAATCTGATAGGCCCTAAACTGGCATCAAAACTTCAGCCTCTGTCCCATCGTCGAAACGTTGCATCCCTCTGCCTGTTCTACAAGTATTATAATGGTGAATGCTCTGAAGAACTGCAAGCACTTGTGCCCCCACGACGTGAACACCCTCGACAGACCCGACAAGCTGCAAAATCCCACCCCCACACTGTAGAGATCCCTAGATGTAAAAGATCCTTCTACTCCAGTAGTTTCTTCCCCAGAACTGCTAGACTTTGGAATTCCATTCCGGGTCACTGCTTCCCCAACTGTACTGACATGCATAAGTTCAAGTGCAACGTGAACCAACATCTCGCTGCCCTAATCCCTACATAGTACCCCAGTAGATGTTTCCCCTGATAGTAGCCCCCTACACCAAAGTGGCAATGTGCCTTGTTTGGGGTGAAAATGTAATAAAAAAAAAAATAAAAAAAAATCCCCTCACATCAATTTTAAACAGATTCCTAACTCGATTGTAAATAGATTCAGCAATAACTCAAGTGATGAAAATGTATTTATCACGTCAATCACCATCTACGGCATCAGAAATAATAGTTGGTACAATATTATTGATATAAGACATAAGCTAGAAAACACCAATAACTGTAATAAAATTAAAAATAGAAGAAAAAGAAATATAATCTGGTACAGGCCATAATACAATCAAATGTTAAAAACAAAACTTGACAAGGAATTTCTAGACCTAATCAAAAAGCACTTCCCCTACACAAAATCGTCAAGAATAATAACCTTAATTTATCATTCAACTGCTGCGCAAAGTTACACAAAATAACATATCTAGCTACACTTAGGTTGAAAATTAGTCAGCTTACTACAAGAAAGGATATTTGCCTTTCCCATAAAACAGACAAAAGAGATGGGTGTCCTGTAAGTGCCCGACTATTGGCTGATTAGGATGATCTGGCGACATCTAGAAAGCTGATTCAATAGAATGTGCGTATATAAAAAGGCGCGCTGACCACAACTTTTTGCATACGCCTGGCGAATTCACAAGAGGATGAAATGCGGAATATTCTGTATAGCTTTATTACTATATACATTTTCACAACTTACTATCTAGCTCTACATATGTATCGAGCAATGTTGAAGTAAATAAATTTAGCATAAATTAATATATTAATGCTATTAAGTAAAATAATAATATATATTTATATAGATATATATATTAAATCACAACTTTATACTTTATAAGAAAAAATTGAGTCTATTAACCGCGTGAAATAACGTTGAATTTAAACATTTTAATTTTAAATATTCTTTACGTCAGTCAGACAATGATCTAATCGTTATACGATGATCTATGCACACACACAAACACACACACACACACACACACACATATATATATATATATATGAGCAAACAGTTAATAAAATATGTTAAAAACACTTTGAAATGAGTTAAAAACATATTTAATCTGAAAAGGAAACATTATACATTATATATATATATATTAAATCACAACTTTATATTTTATAAAAATGGATTTAAAATTGAGTCTATAATAATATATACGAAATCTGCATGAATTAAAATATAATATTAAAACGAATTTAACGACCCGCAACTGCCTGTTTGCAGTTTTAACAAAATAGCTGCAATAATATCAGGGCGTCTCCCATTGGAGATTAAGGCCGCCTAAAACACTGAGTAAGGTCGGGTTATTATGCTGAGATTGTCTGTTAAAAAAAAGGATAGATTTATTGTGTCTTTATTGTTTGAGAAATGTGAATAGAGATATCAGAATTAAGTTAGAATGAAATCATACATACGTTTGGCCTGACGAGCTCGTGCTCAAGATGTCTGGCTTTCTGAGTGCGAGAGGTCAAAATGTTAACCTTTTGAGCATGTGAATAAATAACTTCTGATTCCAGATTTGCAGGTTTTGCAGAGGTGTACACACGCAAAGGATTCGGCAATTCCTTGAGGAACGTATTGAATCCTGATTGGTCGAGCGGATTACGCCAAACAACCTTTTCCTTTGGAATATAAGCGAATGCCCGAGCCGAAATCATCAGATTGAAGCCGAATCCCGAGAGAAACACAAGCACCGAGAAACGCCATCACCCCTCCATCACGGTCGCTATCGTGGAGAAGGAAGAATAAGATATTGGCCGTTTCCTGGTGTAATCGAACTGATCAATTGTACATACGTAAAACACCTGTAATTCTCGTGAATTAACTTTTTGTAGACTAGAATCCCCTAAGTTTGTTTTCTTTTCGACTTGCATGAGAAGCTAATTGATTTTAGAGGAAATCGACACGAAGCCTGTGACGTTGAAAATTCTGTTAAGCACTTCCGGAAGAAGACGATGATCGCCATTGCAGTTTTAACAGGGCCAGAGGCTACATCTGCTGACCTTAGGCGAAAGGCTTATTCTAGTATATATTCTGTCTTAGACAATATTTTTGTTTGCTTTTTACAATGAAAGTCCTGAAGACCGCTCAGAGGTTAATCATTGTAAAGTGGTTGTATAGTAATGGTTAATTGTGTATGTTGGTTACAAGTTAATTATTTAAGGCGGCGATTTAACAGAAAATTGTTTATATAAGAGTTGAATGCTATCATACTGCAGTCAGTCGAGAAGCAGGTCAATGGAACAGTGTTCAGATAGATAGCAGTTCAACAGGAGAAGCTGGATTCACGGAACCTGCGTTTAGATTTAGGCACAGAAAGAGAGTGTGGGAAAATATTAATATAGGCTGTGTTATGTACTAGGTGTTCTTGAGTGTTCATATTGGTGGAGGGATCATATTGGTGAGAGGTATGTATATTTTATACAGAAACATGGACATTTTAGTAGAGACACTTTGGATGAGAGGAGATATGATATATAGATCGAGAGATTGATATAGCGATTGATTGAGATATTGACATTTATAAGTTTGACGGTTCCGGGAGTGTTTTTACAAACATTATCTTTCCTTAACACATATATTTTTGAGATTAGGATTTTCAGTCTTTTATCATAATGAATGAACCTTAATTGTTTATAATACGGACGCATTCTTAAGATGATAGAGGAACATTCTTAGATGTGTTTATGCACAAATGAGTGGAACACAAGATTTATAATACAAATTCACAATGCCTTTGTTGGGGAATGACATAACAGGAATACGACAGTCACAAAAATATGGTGATATTTGTTTATTCTATTTCGACCGGTCAATGGCTTTGCATCAAGGAATTCAAAGTCTCTACATGATTTCCTTCTTCTCGCCTTCGCTTCCAAGTCGGAATGTCAGCTCTGTCTGTTCAACCCTGTCAGACCTCTGACTTCTCTCTTCTCCCCTGACTGACTGACTGACTGACTCACTCACTCACTGACCTAAAGCTCTAACTATATTGAGAACTCATGACGTCATTGCATGACCAAACACGTGCATATCGATCCCGTGGCCTGACACGCCTCACGTGTGCAAACATGCATCCCTCCTCACATGTTTACAAAAAACGATTTCTCTAACCTGATTTTCCTAACCCACTTTACAAATTTATTTAACATTTTCTATTGTTCGGATCTAGATAATCTCAGTTTTAATTTCATTTCATTTCATTAACACGATTGCATTATCACATTCTTTTTTCAATAAAATTCTTACAACGCATTCCTTTTTAATAACATCTCTGTATTATTTATTTTAACTTGTGATCGGAATTCTCAATTCCAAATCTAGCTCCGCAGTTTCGAATTCTCGGCAATCCTATCACCTATTTACTCACTTCAAGAACAGGCGACTTGTTCTTGAAAGCAATGCAGCTAGGGGAATATTTTTTTGTGAAAGTTTGGCAAGGCCGGACCAGAAATTGGAGCTCAGCCAAGCATATTCCATGCAAATAATGATAGAGCAGAGACAAGTGTGAAACATCTCTTCAGTGGGAAAGATGCTGCAATGAAATAAGTGAATTATTGAAGTATTGAACTTTATCAAAGAAGGACAGAGCGCGCCGAGCAGATTTGCCCAGACGTGGCAACAACACTCTATTTTAGGATATCATCGGCAACGTAGAATGATCCAAATATTTTCACGACTGATATTAATTCTAAAGTTTGGTAAATAAATAAAATTAACATAATACTATTTTTTGCCTATTTGGGAAAATTTAAATAGTGTTCCTGGGTTTTCTATTATTTTACCTATGGTATTTTATCAATAAATAATTCCCTAGCTAGTATAAAGTTTTACAAGTTACAGAGGAGTTAAAGAAAAGTAACATGTTAAGTGAGATAGATACAACGGAATATTTTAAACAGAACTAAAAAAAGTCCATTTTCGTGACATTCATAAATCGGAATAAATTATTGAAACTGATAACATCTGTTCTTTTTTTACATCAGTCTCTCTGTTGTCTGTTGTTTTCCTTTTAGAACACAACTTGTTGGTCTGTCACATAGAAATTGAATCAACACATACTCTTTAGATACGCCAATATAAACGCCATTTACAGTCATATAAATAAATGAATTCCAGGACTTTAAAAATTACTTGGATTAAAATAATAATCAAAATATTAACTAAAGTTTTGAAAAAACGCAACCTTCGTCGCGAAAATGTCTCTCAGTCGTGCGGGGATGACGGTTTAACCAGTGTCACCCGAAATCTGCCCATTTTTAAGTGAAGCGGGCCAGGGTACTTATTCCTTATTTCCTCTGAAAATTTTTACAGTTTCTTTAGATCATTTACTGGTAAAAGTGATTATCGCTGCTACAAGAAGATTCGAAGCAATAAAAGGAATAGATAAGCGTACTTAGGAGGTATTACCTATCAAAGAGGAATGCTTAATAGTACTAGTTTATATTAGACTTGAACAGAGCAATGTTGTACTCAGAAATTAACTTTGTTAATGGAAGTTTTGTTTAGGTTAAAAGTACACATTTATGCTGACGACACTACACTCTATGGAAGCACATCAAAGACTGTAGACAACCAAGTTCTCTCTGATTTTCTCTCCTCTGATCTTGAGCCAATGGTACAATGGGGAAACAGGGACTGTTCACTTTTACTGCGTAGAAACCCAAGCTTGTATCTTTACATCATCAACGCTCTGATGTCTATTAGGCATCAGCTGAAATGAAGTGCTCTCGTCTTGGGAAGGCTTCATATTTGAAACGCTTCTGGGCCTTTACTCCCGATTTGAAATGGAATACATATTTCAAATCCATTGACAAGATCGCTGGGTAAATAGTAGGATCCTTCTACCGTTCCATTAGATACCTGACGTTTGATGTAATTGTCTGCCTATATAAAAGCCAGGTACGACCAATGATGGAGTACTGTTGCAACATCTGCGCAGCAGCTGCCAGAAGCATCTTATCCTGCTTGAGTGAGTTGAAAATAGACTTCGTAGCTTAGTTGGGGATGCTCTTTTATCTTCCCTGCAACCTCTTTCCCACAGAAGAGACGTTGCGAGCCTTTCTTTGTTTTATCGTTATTTTCATGGCGGATGCTTGTCTGGGCTTCAATCTATGGTCCCACTCGCCAAACTTTCGTGAAAAACACTCGATCTGTAGCTTAAGGCTCTACAACTGAACTATATCTACAAATGTAAGTAATTCTTTTCATGTAAGAAGAAATCGGTTTTTAGATATTATTATCTTCACTGCAACCATAACCGACTGTAAAAATTATTTTTATTCATAGGAAATAAACTCCTGGTTAGATTGAATTTTTCGACTCTTATTGTAAATATATATATATATATATATATATATATATATATATATATATATATATATATTCGGAATTTATCTATTAATTATGATTAAATGTTCTGATATTGTATTAAATTCAATATTGGGTCTACTAAAGAAGGTAGGATGTCAGAGCGACATAAAACTTAATTATTTAATCGGAAAGATTATTTTAAAGAAATTCAATTATTAAAATACAATTTCTCAAACATCAAGGCACGATAATGTCAGTTTCAAATCATCAAATTTTCAACTATAGATCGCAGTTACCTTAAGGTAAAATGCGAAATTCTGTTTTGGAAAATAGATACTTCATACTGATATGTTGCATTAGTTGCTTTTGTAAAAGAGTGTCGATAACTTAATCAAATAGCGGCTTCAACTGAAGTCCTCTATGCAGCACGTATTAAACACAGAATATCTAAACACACGTTTTAAGAACGAACCATCTAGAAAAACGCACACCAATTGCTACCTATAACTGATTCCTTAAGGATAATAATAGCCTTTTACCTAATTAATAGTCAATTAAGGATGCTGAGCCTGCGGTCTAAAAACGATATGCGAATTTTTGGTTCACTAGTTGCGGCTTACTGTGGTCTTTTGTGGAAATATTAATATATATCTTTGACAAAATAAGTATTTTATTTTTTCTCTAATATAATTATACATAAATTTAACACACACATGCACACACATAAATAAGATATCTCACTGCTGATGGAATTCTCTATCTATATAAGAGCCAGATACGTCCAAGGATGGAGTACTGTTGCCACATATGGGCAGGAGCTGCTAGAAAAGACTTTTCCTACCTTGATAGGGTTCAAAATAGACTTCGTGGCCTGGTGGGAGATGTCCTTTTCTCTTCGCTGCAACCTCTGTCTCACAGAAGAGATGTTGCGAGTTTGTCTCTGCTTTATCGTTATTTTCATGGAAAGTGTTGAACTGAGCTTCAATCTATGGTCCCCCCTCGCCAAACTTTCACAAGAAACACTAGACTAGCTGAAAATATTATCAATAATTTTCCCCACTCTTTATCTGTGCCTAAACCTAAACATAGATTCCATGATCAAAGCTTCTTTCTTAGAACTGCACGCCTGTGGAATTGTCTTCCGTTTTCCTGCTTTCCAGCTGTCTATAATATGGTTGTCCTCAAGTCCAACGTGAACAAATTTCTGATGAGTCGTTCCACTTAAGTTAACAAATTTACCGAACTTCCATTACTATCGATTACTATATTGTCCTTTTGACTACTCTACACTCTTTAACCCTTATCCTTGAGTGGCCTATCGGCCTTGATAAGTGGTGACGTCTATGTAAAAAAAAAACTGCATTCGTTGTTGTAACTCCGCGGGAAAGTTTTTTCTATAAACGAAATGAAATTAACCTAATAATTTTTAGCATATAAAGTAGTATTTCTTTGCTGGGCCAACCTAGTGGTAGTGTTTCTCATCACTGTGATCTGCGCTTTGTATTACTTGGACTGACACTTCCTCAATTTAGTGTTAATTACAAAAAATGTGTAAATAAAAATAATTGCAATAAATTTGTAAATAAATATTTTTATTTAAAACAGTCCATTAACTAGATAAAAACAATATAAATTATTCGAAAAAAATTGTTTGTAAAACACTGATACCTTTTTGTCTTCGGTTTTATCACGCTTTCATTTAACAAATTAATTCCAAAAAACAAAGAAATATTAGATGTTCCTATACAAAACATGGATATCAATGATTTTGGCTGTGTTCTTAAGGTATAAATTAACGGGCTTTATGCGAAAAGTCAACTTATACTAAAAGTGTGTTTTATTAACTCAAAATAGACGATGTGATAAGGAATAAAAATTTTGTTGTATATGAAATGGAATTACACTTGACTAATTTTTAAGTTGCATTCATATTTATGAATGTCACAGTTTCTATTGATATTTGGATTTCTATAACTGATTACTTTTTGAAACTCTATGCGTTCAAATTAACCTGTACTAAATTATATTCAATCTCACTATTATATTCAATCTCACTATTTAATGTTATCTTCGTATTTCAAAAATTTAGATATATGAAATATGAAGTTTGTCAATTAGAAAAATATGTAGCAGATACAGTATATTTCAATCAAATGCAGGAATTCTAGCAGGACGAAAAATATATATGATTTTGTGGGGAAAATAGAAACGAAAATACAAACGACCTACATGGGAAGCGCCCACGTGTTTGCCTGTCGTGCGCGTTGGAGAGAGAAAAGAGAAATCAAGATGGCGTCTCATGTGATCTCATGTGATCTTGCGAGGTGACGCGAGATCCACGTGGCTGATTGTTATATAAATGTAGGTCGCTTGGAGGAATAGGAGAGTTTTCGCTGTACAGATGGTAAACAAGTGACGTTACAAGATGGTGACTCACTGCATTGGACATAGTAAGGAAGCTCCCATTTCTACAAGTTATTTTCAGCATGGCGTCTGGGTTTGATCCCAAGCTGATTCAAATATTTCAGAGCAGTAGCGCTGAGAAGTCAGTACAGAAATAGGTCGAAAATGCAGAATTGATATTCCAGCTCAGCGGTGTGAAGTGTCTGGAATTCATGGTCCAAATGCGCCTAGCTGGGGGCGCATACGCTGTATACCAGCATCTAACAGACGAAACAAAGGCAGATTGCACCTGCATCCAGAACGCCATCTTCACAGCGTTTGCACTAGATCCAGTTGCTGCATGACAGGAGTTTATAGCGCGATAGTTACATTCAGGGAGACGGTTGATATTTATCTGGCAGAACTTAAGAAGTTGCGATCATGTTCGGAGAGACGAGACATTGAAGAGATAAACCAAGCACACAAGAAAATAAGGTAGCAATTGTCGAATGGGCAATTGTTTAATACAAGGTATTATAAACTACCGTGCGATAGCTCATTTATGCTGACGATGGAGACTGTCAGTTTCAATAAGGGGAATATATATCTTGAATGAATGGCTATCATCTGGAGAAAACTAAGATAGTGTTTAGCACATATCTCCAGCATGTTTAATTGAAGATTCAGTATAGTTTATTCTTAAAATCAATATCTATTCTACTTAATTTGGCGGAGGTTAATAGAGGATAATACAGTGGATGTGTTATCGGCAGCTCCAGTAACTCTCGCTTCTTCTATTTTGTCATTCATTCCTCATTCAATGAGTGATTTTTCTGACAAAGGGTGAAGAAAAAGCTGCTTAAAGGTCGGTACTACTTGGTTACCAGTAGTCTAAGATGTCGGAAATTTTTCTGTCTCTGTCTGTCCTTGTGGCCATGTAACTAGTAAGGGTGCTGGAGGTAAACGTTTTGTCTGGGCTGACGTTATCCACCTGATAGTCAGGGACCCGAACCTTGGATTAACCACTAAGGACGCTGTCCTATCAGCAGGCGCAAATTACTGGGACTGCTGTATTGCCATTTGGTGATTGGATCTGGACCATGCAGTAGTCTCTGGTGGGGCCTTTCGATACCATACTAGTGGGTAATTGTTACGGCTTTACCTTTTCGTGTGCTACAAAAAAAAAAAATTTCCTGTCTTTTTCTCTCTTACTTTCCCTCTCTGTACTACTCTAACCAAGTATGCCGACCTATTCCACAAATCCCAAAACCTCAACATGAAATATCTCCAGAATAAAAACTCGACTAAACCTAGAACCCCATCTTCCAACGTAGACCCCTACTACCAGGTCTCTTTCTCCAACATCAGGGGTCTACGTTCCAACCTTCCAGAGGTTGAAACCCAAGTACAGGAGACGAAATCGGACATATTATTTCTAAGTGAAACTAGAATAGGGCCGACCACTTCCCTAGATGAGTTCATAATTAACGGATACTCTAATTTAACAGCTAAATCTGACACCCAAGTTCGCCATGGGCATGGAATATGTGCCTACATTAAGGATGGCTTCCCGTGTGGCAGGGATATCTCTAGAGAAGATCCTAATTTACCCTATATGTGCTTCAGGGTTGCACTTGCTAACACCACTGCATTTATATTTGCCCTCTATAGGCCCCACAACAGCGGAGTTACTATCTTTAAGAGCATATCTAAGAAAATAGACCACATACTGTCTTCACATCCCTCGGCTAACATCCACATCTGTGGTGACTTCAACGTCCATAACGTGGAATGGCTGACCCATTCAAATAAGACAGATGATGAGGGGAGGTTTTGTCATGATTTTGCCATTGCTTATGACCTCACTCAGATTGTTCGTGAACCCACCCGTGTGCCCGATACACCCGGTCAATATGCAAGCCTCCTAGACCTTTTTCTCTTAACTTCCCCTGAGCTATGTTCATGTTCCGTTCATTCCCTCTAGGATCCTCCGACTACTCCGTCGTACCAGTTAAGATAAAAACGAAATGTAAGAAGCCCCCAGACGTACCCCTCCACCGTACTGTATACCGATACTCTATGGCTGACTGAGATAGCTTCCGTACATTCATATCTGATTTACCTCTGCACTCCATGTTTAAAAAGGAAGTGTCCTCTATAGTATCAGATCTGACCGAATGGTTAATTGTAGGCATAGAACAATTCATACCATCTAAAAAATTCCAACAAAAACCTTACAGACAGCCACGGTTCTCCCCAGAATGTGCTGCTGCTATCGCGCACAGAAATCACTTTTTTCCATAGCTACCAACGTAATAGATGCACTGAGACTAAAGCTGCTTTCAGGACTGCCAGCAACCACTGTAAAAGAGTAATAAAAAATGCAAGAGAGCTATATGCCCAGTCTGTTAAATCCAAGGTAGCTGATCAGCGGCTTGGTTCCCACCAGTTTTGGCAAATAACAAATAGGATCCTAAACAGAAGTGTGCGTTCTATCCCAACCATTATCAATGGACCAGAGGTCATCTCATCAGCGTCAGATAAGGCCAAACTATTTGCAAAGAACTTTGCAGCTAATTCTACCCTATGCGACGAAGGCCATCAACTCCCCATATTTCCTCCTATAACACAGAACAAGTTAGGTAACATACAAATATCGGTGCATGAGGTCGCCAAGCATATCAAGAACCTAGATTCCAGCAAAGCAACTGGCCCTGATGGCATTCCAATTATAGTGTTAAAAAAGCTTCAACCAGAACTTGCTTCCATACTTACGAAACTGTTTAAGCGCTGCCTTGAGGAGAAGTGCTTTCCGTCTCCCTGGAAGACCTCATCAGTTTGCCCTGTATTTAAGAATTCAGATGATAAGTCATCTCCCTCTCAGTACAGACCAATAAGTCTCCTGTGTGTTATGAGTAAGTTGCTGGAATCCATATTAATAAATACCTTCTTAGTGACACACAATATGGTTTCCGCTCTGCAAGATCTACCGCAGATGTGCTGACGGTTATATCCTACAGGATTAGTGAATCTCTTGACAAAGGCTTCCTTTCTAGGGCAATTGCGCTTGACATATCGAAGGCCTTCGACAAGGTATGGCATAAGGGTCTACTTCACAAGATTTCCAGCTACGGTATAACTGGAAATGTTTTCTCAATCATTAAATCATTTCTCTCCGATAGGCTCATAAGAGTAGTGGTCGATGGACAAAAATCGGAGGCCTGCAATATAAATACTGGAGTCCCTCAGGGGTCAATTCTAGGCCTAACTCTCTTCCTGATCTACATCAATGACCTCCCTAAACACATACTTAAATCATTCGTTGACATCTATGCTGATGACACGACCATCTACGGCAACACATCAAAGGCTGTAAATGACAAAGTTCTCTCTGATTCTCTCTCCTCTGATCTCGAGCGAGTGGTTCAGTGGGGGAAGATGTGGCTGGTTACCTTTAATGCATCCAAAACCAAACTCCTATCCTTACATCATCAACGCTCTGATCCCCATCTCGCATGAATTGTGATGGATGGCTCTCGTCTGGGTGAGGCCCGTGTTTTGACAAGCTTCTGGGTTTGACCTTTACTCCTGATCTGAAATGGAACACGTACATCAAGTCTGTTGCCAAGGTCGCTGGAAAGATGGTGGGATCCTTCTACCGCTCCAGAAGATATCTCACTACTGATACAATTCTCTATCTATATAAAAGCCAAGTACGTCCAAGGATGGAATACTGTTGCCATATCTGGGCAGGAGCTGCAAAAAACAGCCTATCCTGCCTTGACAGAGTACAAAATAGACTTCGTGGCTTAGTGGGGGATGCCCTTTTCTCTACCCTGCAACCTCTCTCCCACAGAAGAGACTTTGCGAGCCTATCCTTGTTTTATTGTTATTTCCATGGCAGTTGCTCGTCTGAACTCCAATCTCTAGTCCCCCCTCGCCAATCTTTCACAAAAAACACCCGTCTAGCCGAATCCACTGTGAAAAATTTCCCCCACTCTTTATCTGTGCCTAGATCAAAACGTGGATTCCATGAACAAAGATTCTTTCTTAGAACTGCACGCTTATGGAACTCTGTTCCGTCTGCCTGCTTCCCACCTGACTACAACTTGGATGTGTTCAAGTCCAATGTTAACAAATTCCTAATGAACCGCGCCCTTAAGTAAACACTTCATCAAATCTCTACACTAACGTAATGTACTTGCAATAACCCTTATCCCTAAGTGACTTCCGGACCTTGATAAGTGGTGATCACTGTGTAAAAAAAAAAAAGGTTCCACTTATATGCGAAAAATTAACTGACATTTATTCATGCCTAAAACTGTTTAGTGGATGATTAAATGCAGTTACATACATAGAGCAGAGTACGTTGCTTTTTTTAATTCTTTAAATAGACGGATTAAATTCGTAGCCGAAACGGATCTTTAACTCATTGACATCAACGAAAAAGACTGGGAGAAGATGATGTTGGCGCCATCCTTCACCTTGAAATGTTTCGATCGAACTAGAGACAGTTCAACCTTAGAATTTCCTAGACATTAACTACGCAGCGTCAAGTAAAACTGTCTTGTATGTCATATTTGCTGTAAGTGCTGCATGCTTAGAAATTGACACTCATATTTTAGTGAAGTCACGCTTAAAAAAGTAAAAACGTATAAAACTATATATATGTGTATATATATATATATTATAGAGAAAAATAATAGGACGATGAAATTAACTATGCGTATATATTATGTGCATACATATATACACATATATATAATTATCTATATAGATATATAGATCATAATCATCATGATGACGGGCTCCTTGCCCTGACCAATGTGACTCTTCCTCTCCAGAGTTTCCTGTCTTACATCAGTTGCCTCAGATCTTCATGTTCACAGTTGGCGTCGTGTGCTATTTGTTGGATGTACGTGGATCTAGGTCGTCCTCTGCTTGCGCGTCCGTGTCGTAAAGTCCATAGCAATACGTCACTCACCAATTCACGCTTGCTCCTCAGACAATGGCCGGCAAATCGTAGGCGTCTTTCTCTGATGGTATTAAATATGGCAGGTAGGTTGACATAAAGTTGCTGCCTCGTAGGAGGATTTTGCCAAGATATATTTAATATTGTTCTAAGCATACGGGTATATGTGCTGTCTAGTTTTCTTTCCAATCTTTTGATGTGTGTCCATGTTGTAGCACCGTAAACAAGGACATACTCTACCACTGCCCTGAAGAACTGGTTTTTCAGTTTGTCAGCCAGTCCCGAGGTCCATACCGAATGTAGCCCCTCCAATGCGGTGCATGCTTTTGAGAGGCGAATTCCGATATCTCTCTCCGTGGAACTATGTTGCTGCCCAGATACGTAAACTCAGCGACTTCTTTCAATGTTGATCCAACCAAAGCTCTGATCTCTCCTATCACATTGAAAGTCATAAACTTTCTCTTATCCTCATTTATGTGGAGACCAATGTCATTTGCAGACTTTTCTAGCTTACGTAACAGTGTTTCCGCATCAGCAGTGTTGTTCGCGAACAAAGTAATATCGTCTGCTGATCAATGACGTCTTTTTCTGGATTCATTTAACGTGAAGCCTAGCGTGTTGTGTATATCAACAGAGGTGTGAAGTACAAAGTCAAGACAGACAATGAAAAGAAAATGGGAAAGAGTTTCTCCTTGTAGAACCCCAGTGCAGATGTCAAAAAATTCAGTGTCCTCATCTGGGGACCTGGCTATTGCTCGAGTGTGCTCATATAGCATCATAATACCATTCATTTGGAATGCCATATGCTTTTAATATTCTAGCCATATTTCCTCTACGTACGAAGTCAAATGCTTTGGAGAAATCTACAAAGATCATGACTGCTTCAATGTTTTTTGCTTTGACTCCTTCAATCAGTCTCCTAACAGTAAGTATTTGACTAGTAGTATAGCGATTCTTTCTAAATCCATTTTGGTTCTTCCTGAGCACTTCTTCGGTGTTTAGTTGGATACGGTTGAGAAGCATGGCATTGTAGATTTTTGCTCCAATTGGAGTGAATGTTATTCCCCTGTAGTTGCTTGGTATGCTTAGGTCACCCTTCTTGGGGAAGGGAAGTATGCATCCTTCCCTCCATATATTAATAATTTTTTATTATATACAGAACTGCATGAATTAAGAAGTATGTCATTGAAACCACCTGTCTTCCATACTTCAGGAGGTATGTTATCTAAGCCTGCAGCTTTATGATTCTTGGTCTTCTTTAGTACATTTAGAAGTTCCTCCATTGTAAAATCACCCTTCTCAATATTGAGTTCCTGTACAACAATCGGATGAATTGGTTGGTCTGTCACTTCTGGTTTGTTTCCGAGTAGCTTTTCAAAATGTGCTTTCCATTTCGAACATGCATTGTCCGGAGTGTTTGCCTTTAACTTAGTTGTGGCGGGTCGTTTGCGCCCAGATATCTCATTTACAACTTCCCAGATATCTCATTAACCACTTGGCAGGCCAGATATGATTGTTTGTTATCTGCTGCATTCTGGATTCGATCTATTTGTTCTTTAACATACTTCTGTTGTTCTGATAGGTGCATCATACTAAGCTCTTGAAGCGCCTGCTTCCTTAATTTTGTATTCTGTCGAGTGGGTTATTTATGTTGCTTTTTGATTATGCCTTTTTAACTTTTCTCTTTTTAATATTATTTTATCATTTTCCCACTGCACGTTTCGCTGTACTTTGGGATTCAGAGGTATACACTTCTTTGCTGCTTCTTGGTGTGATCTAACGAAGTTTTCCTAGGTGGTATTTGCAGTTGGTTCCTGCTCTTGTGCTTGTAAAGCATCAAATCTGTTTCGCAGTTCGAAGATGAATCTGTTTGATCTGATTGTCGTGTGACAACGTTGACCATGTGTAGGACTGTCTAGATTATTTTTTAGTTTTGTTCGCTCGTAGGCTTACCTTCAACTTGGAGGTTACAATCCTATGATCAGTGGACACACCATAGAAACTGCTATAAGCTTCACAGTTATGACAGCTATTGGTCCACTTTTTATTTATAAAAAGATAGTACAGTTGTGCCTTGTCTCCATTTGGGGATTGATTGGTCCAGAGCTTACCGGGTCTTTTCTGAAAACGGATATTCATGCATTGTAGGTTGTTTTCAAGTAGAAAAATTAATAGAAACTCTCCATTTCGGTTTGTTCCATCATGGAAAGAGAACTTATGCTTGTTGTCTTCCCGTCCTATATGTGCATTCATGTCACCTCCGATAACCAATAAATTATGTTTGGGGATTGAGCGCACTGTTGTTGAAAGTTCATCGTAGAAATTCAGAATCTCTTGCTTGTCATTGACTTCGATAGATAGATGGATATATATATATATATATATATATATATATATATATATAGAGAGAGAGAGAGAGATAGATAGATAAATAGATAGATAGATAGATGTAACTATATTATGTGTGAAATAATTTCCTACATAAAGGAACAAGTAATTACTGTTTTAGAAAATATATATTCTAATAGACATGATGGATACATTATGTTTTGGAAAACAATTAAAGTTGTGCGCCTATTCACAATTACAAAAATCTCTTCGATATATATATATGTTAGATACAGAACATGAATCAAAGAAACAATTCACACATAAATGTTTAACCACATGACTGTGACTGCTTCCACTCAAGGGTCAAAATCCTCGGTCATGTACACGAATGTGACCTGTAGGTAGTAGGACACGTCTTGTCTATCTTGCTACTCAGGGTCAATTCTGTAACAGCTCTCCTGATTGCTTCCGATCTGAGAAGCTACAAATTTCTTCAGATTCCAGTGTCTTTCAATCTTCATTAGATGTCGACTGTTTTCTCGTCTACTCCTTTCTTATAATTTTTATTTCAAAAATTAGTCTGTAAAAACAAAAAATGTCAATATCAATGTTTTTTTTTTCAATCATTTCTTTTCTATAGTTAACCTTTTTCTTTCCTCATGCCTTTGGCTCGTCAACGTTTATCTAGGACAGTCTCTTGTATCAGTCTCTATAAAAGAAATTATAAAAAATCAAAGTTAATTTTTAATTGTTCCCTCAGTTTAGCTCCAAGATATTTGTACTTGAGGCGTCTCCTTTACTTTGTTTGCATTAAAAACTGCATCCTCGCCATCGGTGCTGGTAACCCTGAAACGTTCCTTACTCTCAATCATCATCCCTCCCTTCCTGACACACCATACCGCTGCCGATAATATCGCACTTAGAAGCATTGTCATGCATATCCATTTCCCCACAATTATCAAATTATGGAAGCTGCATTTTTAGTGTACACTAATTATTAATATCCTAAACAAGTTAGTTACAAGTTCTTTTAACAATATTTTGATAAATTCATCTCAACAGTCAGTTACAGAAAATGTAATTTTTCCCTTGAATTGACTGGTAGCGACTTGGTAACAGTTGAGTCTTGGTAATTTCAAAACTCAAAACCTCAACCGGACTGACTTAAAAAAGCTAACTATAACTTGCGCACCGATATTCATAGTAAAAGTGTGATGTTGGCCAAAAGGGCTGTGGGTTTCTCATTCTGCTAATCATCTTGCTCTACTGGACCTTTTCTGATAGTTGGCCAGCACAACCTTGCATAGCAATTTGGGATTTTCTCCAAGAATTGCGTAATTTATATTTTCTGCACACGACTTCAGGGGTTAATACTTTGACCCTTTAGGCCATATTCTTAGAAGAAAACAAAACATGCCTTGTTTTGCCTTTGCACTTTATTGCGTCATCATTACATGTTAACTCTTTTTCGTATTTAAAATCTCTCAGGTCATCCGCTGTTCTCCAGAACAGCTTATATAAGAAAAGCGTCAATTCGGTGTCTATTTAACCCTTTAATGACACATTTCCTGTCCCCTGAAGATTTGGGCCGGATTCTCCCCCTTAGCTATTTCACTAATTTGTTAAATCACAGCAGTAACAGGTTTTACAAACATATCAGCGTAAATCTTAAACTCCAACCGCACTGCTGTATCAGATTTGTTTTCCTAAACTTGGAGTATATCTTATGTTTTTGTGTATAAATGCATAAACAAGATACACCAATGTCGCCCTTGTTTCCTGTTCTTACAAGTAATAATGTTGTGTTCGTTACAGTTCAAAGTTTTGCCAGGTCGTCGAAAAGGAACAAATAATAATACATTTTTACTACCGTTATGTACTTGACCCGACACCACTAAAGGCTCAATCACCCACTTTTATTCGAATGTGTTTCTTCCCCGAGTACGTGGTGTCCTTTTTCTATTTTCATTTCACATCAATTGGAGCACACTTTTAATATGGATGTGCGCTTTTTTTTGCTACAGCCGGTGCTAATCTGTTGGTAAGCCATGCGTTCATATTCACTATGTTACAAATGGATAATATATATCTTGGGAATTATTCACAAATCGTGGCAATTGGACTGACGTATAAAAACACTTTTCAATTGTTGTGTTCCATTTCTATTATATAAATTTTCTTTGTGCAAATTGCCAATTTTTTCCGAACTCTTACAGAACCACAAAATTTACGCAAGTTATGTAGATAAATTATGTTTATATGAACAGTTTATTAATGTATACAACATAGACAAGTCATAAAACAAGGAAAAGAAGGTATAAAACTCTGTGTAGACTCATCCATACACAATTAAGTACAGCCAAGCACTACGCAGACTAATTCCTCAGCTCAACAGATAAAAAATGTCTATCAGACTGTTTTTTAGAAAACTATAAATACGAATTATAATGTTCCTTCTTAAAATAAATACACCGCGAGTCCTTTCTTTTAACATCGGTCTTTAACATTGTTCAGTGTTATAATCCTCACTTGAAACCGATTATTTAAACATTTCTTTGATATTTAAATTGAACTAAAAATAAAAACGCCATTTACCGAGAAGAATGGGACAAGTATGGATTACTTCCACCGCTCGATAAAGGACCAGGACGACTACGTCTACGATATGTGCGATACAAAGATTTTAACATGTGGTGTGCCGAGTCAGAAAGAAAAAGGCACAGAAAGAAATAGGGATAAGGCGGTAAAAATAGTGATACATACATATTGCTTTACTTATAAAATAGCATTACATTGTATGCGATCGACTTATCCCAATATTGACTTTCCGTGGCAAACCAGCAATTAAACTTCGCTTTTTTACATTAAAATGAAGCCAACCAAAGGTCAGATATTTTCATTTGAGGTTTTCTTTAAAATCTTGCACTTGTGCCCAAATTTATAAAGGTTGAACTCAATTTACAAGAGATCACATTTTATCTGTTTTATGTGTGAAACTTGTAACGACAGTTGCTATGGGTGATTTTATGATAACATGTTATTCGCCCCTCATGCATTTAATATTGAGCTATGTATGTCTTAGAAAAATACGATAGAAATAAAACATAAAATATAAAAACGTATATCAATGAAGTAAATGCAATTAAACTTCGCTTTTTACATTACATATATGAAGCCAACCGAAGTTTTCTTTAAACCCGTGCACTTGTGCCCAAATTTACAAAGGTGGAAATCAATTTACAAGAGAGCAAATCTTATCTGTGTTGATATGTGAGAAATGTCAGTTGCTATGGGTGATTTTATGATAACATGTTATTCGCCCCTCATGCATTTAATATTGAGCTATGTATGTCTTAGAAAAATACGATAGAAATAAAACATAAAATATAAAAACGTATATCAATGAAGTAAATGCAATTAAACTTCGCTTTTTACATTACATATATGAAGCCAACCGAAGTTTTCTTTAAACCCGTGCACTTGTGCCCAAATTTACAAAGGTGGAAATCAATTTACAAGAGAGCAAATCTTATCTGTGTTGATATGTGAGAAATGTCAGTTGCTATGGGTGATTTTATGATAACATGTTATTCGCCCCTCATGCATTTAATATTGAGCTATGAATGTCTTAGAAAAATACAATAGAAATAAAACATAAAATATAAAAACGTATATCAATGAAGTAAATGCAATTAAACTTCGCTTTTTACATTACATATATGAAGCCAACCGAAGTTTTCTTTAAACCCGTGCACTTGTGCCCAAATTTACAAAGGTGGAAATCAATTTACAAGAGAGCAAATCTTATCTGTGTTTATATGTGAGAAATGTCAATTGCTATGGGTGATTTTATGATTATATGTTACTCGCACATGACCACAAATTCTTAGAACTGTTTCGCACCTCATACATTTAATATATTTATCGCTAGTATTGAGCTTTGTATGCCTTAGAAAGAACACGATAGAAATAAAACATAAAACATTAAAACTTATATCAATGAAGTAAATGCGCTGCAATTCATCTCAGAATTTACACACATATGTGAAAAATCTGAACGAGTAGTATGTGTAATGCGTTAAATGCACGATTTCTGAGAATAACTATGTAAAACCTTTATCTTACCTATTATTATTAAACTTTTCACAAAACGCTTTGTATTTTACACTTTCCTCATAACGACATATCTGTAAAGAAAATATTTTAAAATTCGAAACTAGAAGTTGTTTATAGCCTTGCGAAACTTTTTAATCGTTGGATAAAAGTTAAATTGTTTAAAAGCTTCGTCAGATCAGCATTTAAAAATAGTGGACATATCTCACATCTACGGACATCTCAGTACAAGCTGAACAATCTTATTTGCGTCCTTAATAAGTTGGATATTTATTCCTGATAAATTACGAAGTTGTAAGCAACCTAAGCTATTTATTAAATGACAACCGTTATGGATCTTACCGAAAATAATCGAATTATTCCTCTCTTATAAAATTAGTGTTTGATTGTCAAAAGCAAGTTGTATCAACGTTGGCGTTCACAATGATCTATTTTGAACTCAACGTTTTCGGGAATTTCATCAATTAGTAATATACGTACGGATCACGCAACTATATATCTCATGACTTCTAATTAATTTTCCGACGTTAATGAACATAACTTTTACTTTGACAGCATTATTTGCAAGTATGTTTCTGTGAATAAATATTTATACACTAGTCCTGTTTATTTCTTAAAACCTGCTATTTATGTAAAATTAATTAAATCGACGTATCTAAAACATATTGACGGCTCCACTCTATATTTCTATGCAGTGTTGACTCATAAAATCCTACAAAAACATCCTCTATATTTAGCCGTATATTATTTTTTAAAAAATTGCTGTATCGTTTTGGTACTGTTAAAAAGTTATATATCCCCATATATAATATGTGTATTGCAGAAATTCCCCTCTCGACTAAATACCGTATTTTTGCAACACACAAATTCAATACATCTACCCTGATAGCCACTATCTAATATACCTTATGAATACCATTTCTGCAACTCTCTTCTGATAATAAAATGCTACAATACACCCGCTGAGTAACTCTATCACAATCGCCCCGTCTACAGATTAAGACGTTCCTATTTTTCTGTCTGAATATTAGTGCTGCCACTGCTACCAGTAAAGACCGGGTCAAATTCTCCTACAATATTGTGCTTGCAACGCTATTAACTGTTTTACATAAAAGTAACCACTTATGAAGATCCCGGGGCACTCGAGGGTAATGAGTGTACATAATGGGATAATATCGTTAGTATTGAAAATTTGGAAATTAGATTACTTAAGGGGACCGTTCAAATAGAATTTGTTTACGTTGGACTTGAAGAGGACGAAATTGTAGTCAGCTGAAAAGCATGAAAAAAGAAGAGAGTTCAACATTCGTGCTATTCTAAGAATAAAGCTTTGCTCATGCAGTTAACGTTTACGTTTTGCCACGGACAAAGAGTGGGGGACATTATCGATAGTGATTTCAGCTGTACGAGTGTTTTTCGTGAAAGTTTGGCGAGAGGACCATAGATCTTAGATAAGACAAACACTGTCCATGAAAATAATGATAAAGCAGGGACAGGCTCGCAATGTCTCTTCTGTGGGAAAGATGGAAAGAGGTTGTAAAGAAACAAAAAGGACATCTCTCACTAGATTACAAAAACCATTATGCCTGTCATAAGAAAGGTTATTTTCGCTGAGGTAGTTGACTTCTCTATCTAACTAAATTTCCGGTTACTTACTCATGACTCATGACCCACAGGAGACTTAAAATATCCCAGCACAATTTGAAGTAGGATTTTAATCAAGGTGTGACGGTAACTGAAACAAAAGGGGTTTATAATATACTTTGAAGACCAACGTTTGTTGCGACTAAAAGTTCTTGAATAGAAAGTTCGCAAAAGGGTCAGAAAGTTTGTTTCAATGTTTCATTGGTAATGTGTGTATTTGCGTTCTGTATAGCTACATTGTCACTGAGGATATAGCAGCAGTTTTTTAAAAGATCATTGGAGTACTCCAGTTAATGTTTTTGAAATTAGAAGTCGAGGCACTTCGCAGTTTCATTGCTTCTGTACGTTTAATTACTTTGAATTAAAAATTATTTTTATTTTTATTTTACTTTATGGAGTTTATTTTATTTTATTGAGTTTACACCCGGCTGTGAAAACTCTTACTTGCTTTCTGAAATAAAGAGAATAGCGTATGCGAACGAAACCGAGAAAGAAAAAAGAGTTGCTATTTAAGCTAGTTGTTTTTTTTTTATTTTGATCATTCGTTCAAATCGCATTTCGATGTAAAAACCTGACGCCCCACTGCTATTTTAGAGCCACTCCCATTATTATTATTATCAGAAGAAGGAAATAAACAGAAAAGAAAAGGGACATAATAAACCGGGCGAACAAAAAAAGAAAACACTTAGCTAAGTGTTCGTCTCATTAATTTTTAATCACTTAAGCTTTTGTTCATTGCTATTCATAAAGGTTTCTTAAATGCAAGGATTCCATCAATCCACTTGGAATCTAAACGTATCCTTCATTTATTTAGATCCAAATGTCACGTAGAATCTGTAGATATGGAAAATCTACTTACATTTAATTCCTCTAAATATTATACTCACAACTGAACATTTTTATCTCCTTTTCTTAAGTAAGTCAGGTACAATTTTAAGAAAGCGCGTATTCTTTTCATTGAACTTACTCTTACCATAGTAATTCAGGTGACGTAAAAAAGTGGAAACAGGAAAAACTGTTCACTGTTTCCTTTTAACAGAAAACCTTATTATTCGTAATAATCATTATGTAATCTACTAAAAGATGGTATTTGTTAAAAATTTTGGCGATTCCTGTTGCTTGCTACATCCAACATGCATTGTCTACTCTCAAGTAACAATAATAATGAGATAAATAATTAGTATTATACTAAATGTAAGTTCAATTGATAGATTTAGGGGAAAGTATGGCGATAGGTTCCCATCTCACTCATTGAAATAAAGAAAGAAGTCGATTAGTAATTTTTACGGTGTTTTCCACAAGTCATTCCCGAGTCGCAATTTACTTATACCATCACCAGATGACTTTCGGAAGACCCCCGTCGTTTTTATTTTATATTGCAAGTTTTTTAAAACGTCATTAGCTAAAGTCCAGAATATTATCATGCTTTTCTTTTAACGGTTAATTAAAAAAAATATTTGGAACGCTGATGTTTTTAAAACTTAAACTTTTTTCAACGGTTTGCATTCTGGAGACGGATCACTTTTTTTCGAGATAAGTGATTTCTATATTAATCTTTTTTATCTTTTGATCCAATTATTAATTAACTACATTTTATTTCAGTATTTAATTTATATATTCTGATTGTTTTATTTAATGCTAGTGTTTTCTCATCTATAAATGTTGTTTATTACATGTACCAAGCTCATTGCAAAAATAGATAAGGAAATTGTATTCATTTTTAGTTCATGAGAGGGGAATCAATCACCAAACTTTCCCTTAATCACGCCAGTTGGACTTTTATTAAGTTAATTTACATGGTATTTGTCTACGCCTTTTGCACATATTCAACACTACGCGACTATTTCAAAAATCTATTAAACAATAACACCGGCATTTTTTTGCAAAAGAAGGAGTAGATAGAAAATATATTTAAAATTGGAAAATGCTTTTATTTTAAGGAAAATTGCAAGCGAATCACAAACCGCATATTGAAAAAACATTCCAATAATAAATTTTATACATTTAAAACACAATAAAATAAAAATATAACTGAAAAACTGAAATAAGTATAATTAATGTTAATATTTGCATAGAATAGATATGACAAATCCACAGAAACTCTTCTGAAAACTTCACTCTTCATGCATAATTATTAATGATCGTATGAGCTTTAATACAACTCTGCATTCAACAACATAAATAACAAACGTCCTAAAGTGTCATCGTTTGGCAGTTGGACTAGTGTGTTGTTTTAAAAGATACTAGGTGCAGGGGGTGCAGAAATTAGAATTGTCAGATGTATGTATGTTATATTTAAAATCAACAGGCCAAATAAAATTGGCCGCAAAAACTATCATACATTAATTAAAACAGTCAATTAAAAATATGAATTAAAACTAAACTAAATACCATTAATATTAAGATTTAAAAATAAAAATAAAAATCGCAAATTATTTGCATCTCCTAAAAAGAAAAGAAAATGAATGCATGACTATGATTCATACACCAAAATATTGAAATATAATAAACACATATATTAGATTTCATCAATATACAATAATAAGGTACAAAATATGAGATGTAATTTTCAAATCAAGGAATCAACTGAAATCTAACTGCACAGGCGACTATCCTCATGAGAATATGATTATAAAATTCTTCAGCTGCAATGTAGATACAAGAATTTTAAGGAGACTCAATTACAAATGTGGAGAGCTGCGTTAGCGAACATACATTTTTATTTTCATGTACGCTTGACGCTTCAACAAACAGTACCAACTTTTTGTCGATAGTGGTGAAACGGCACATGTGATTACAAACGATTCTGATTTTATCCATTTTAAATCAGATCTTAACCTTCAGAGTCGCTTCGTAGAGCTGGTCGATGGCAGTCGTGTAACCGATATCCTTCTAAGCGAAACAATTTTAAGTTTAGCTATTTTGAGTTCCAAACGATTTGTTAGTCGTTAAATATATAAAGTAAACTCGTGTTTGTTAAAACCTTACTTAATTTTTAGTAAAGAGAATAGCGTATTCGAACGAAACGGAGAAAGAAAAAGAGGTGCTATTGAAGCCAGTTTGGGCTTCGTTCAAATCGAGCATCAATATACCGGGAGAGAAATGAACAAGAAAGAAAAGGGGCAGAATAAACCAACCGAACAAAAAAAAGAAAAGGGTACCTTATTCTAATTTTTATTCTCAACCCATATTACTTTGCTTATCAACATCAATAAGTAACTATTTTCCTTTGTATTTTAATATTTTCCAGATGCATCTGCGTTTTAAAATATGCTAGGTTTATTTATGGTGTCTTGTATGAAAGAAAAGCCCACCCAATATGTTTGCTGATGGGGAGATTTTATTTCAAAAAACTATGTTAAACTTATTGTCCATGACTTAATATCTATCGCAATAAAAACATCGTTTCCTTAACAATCGTACAATGTATTGGATTTATTAGACTACTGTTCTAACCCCCTTTAAATTTATATATATATATATATATATATATATATATATATATATATATATATATGTATATATATATATATATATATATATATATATATATATATATATATATATATATATATATATATATATATATATATAAAAGCTGAATGTGTGTGTGTCTGATCACGACTAGGCTCCTATATGGTTGGGTACTTTTAAAAATATTATTACATATAATGATAGAAAATGTATCAAGACACAGGAATGGGTATGTTTCATCTGACAGAACGGTGGTTCATTAAAACTGTGTGGTCTGCGTTTGCGCCTGGTCCACAAAGTATGAAAATAAAAAATTTAAAAATTAAAAAACAAACGTATATAAGTGTTTTTGATATAGATGTACATAATAATACTTTGATAAGTATGTTTTAACTTAAATAGGGATGGTATAATAAAATTGTGGCGTCTGCGTTCGCGCCTGTCCTCCATAGAATGGAAATAGTCACAAACTTTAATAAAGACTTTTCATATCTATCTGCGTAAGTGTACTTTGACAATTATGTTTCAGTTTTAAGAAATATGGTATAATAATATTATGGGGTGTTCGTTCGCGTCTGACCTCAATAGAATGGAAATATGTCACGAAGTTTAACAAGGTTTTTTTAATATAGATCCACAGAATATTGTGATATGTGTTTCAGTGTGAACAGGTATGGTATAATAAATTATAGGGTTTATCTATTTTATTTTTATTTTCATCATATTTTGCTTTGGTATCATTCATGATAGGTTATGAAAAGGAAGGGTTGTAAAGAGATGGCTTAGAATTTGGGGGTATCAAAACCAAAACAAAATCTGATAAAAATAAAAATAAAAATCATAAATCAGAATCTATTTTCTGTAGGCTGTTTTTAACCCAGTCAACGACGACTACTTTTGCTAGTATATATATATATATATATATATATATATATATATATATATATATATATATATATATATATATATAGAGAGAGAGAGAGAGAGAGAGAGAGAGAGATTGGTTATTGTATATACATATAGCCCTTGGTATACATATATATATCTTTATTTACGCACACCTAATATTTTTGCGAGAGATCAAGCAGTCGGTCACATCTTCAATGATATCTACATATCATTCTAGATGGCCAATTCATACGCAATTAGCCAGTGTTTTCGGAGTCATTTTATATTCAATGTTGTTTCGACTAATTTTTTTTTTACGAATGTGCTTAATTAAAAAGAATTTTACATGGTAAATTGAATCGTTAGGGTATTGTGTGGTTATTAAATTATTAAGTCAAGATGCTCAAACCATACGAAAATTTCTCGGCTTAGCTTTGAAAGTCATGAAGACACAAGGTTAACATTTAATACGCTCAGCATATTTATCTCATTGACAACGTGTTAAAAATACTGGTTTTTTATACATTAGATGCAATTATTATAATATTATTTATATTTATTTTTGTTTTAATCGAATGTTGCTTATTTTGATGAGACACCAGTTAAAATCTTGTTATTAGTTCATCTGACGCGAAAATCATGAGACTCTTTTTTCTTTCGAAAGATAGAAGTTTAACAAAATGTGAAGTCGCTATTTTATCGGAGACATATAGTCAACAAACCTGCCATGGTCTTAAATTACCGGAGTAGTGGGCTAACATTTTTAGAATGTGCCAATTTTCATATCCTATTTTATATCGATATAAGAAAGAAAGCCTAATGCGTGTCGGGTTAATTAGTAAAAGTGTACTCTAAATGCCATTTAAGTAAAAGCAATTTCATTTTCAGTTCAGTTTGCGAGAAAAACACTTCTAAAACTTGCTGTCTTTCCTTGATCCCTTATTGTAGATATGTAGTTTAAGTAGATGTTTTTAATGGTTTGGAAAGAAAAATATGTATTTCATTTCTTGTTACAAGTTAACATCTTTTCATGTTAAAACACTTCATTCTGTTTGGCTAAAGAAAGAATATATTATACATCGATAAAAGTTGTTTTAGCACTTGAGGTGGTTTGAAAAAAATCGCTGTTGTTTCTCCATTTTATTCTTTTTAAGATAGCACTCCAAATTACTTAATCGTCGTCGCCAGTATTGTGGCGTCCTTTATAATGTTATCGAAAATAAATTCCGTAATAAGTCTTCGTTGGCAGTGTTGTACGTGACATATGTTTCGAGTTCCTTAATATTTTTCGCCATGATGCCATCCGGAAGAAAACACAACAAGGCAATTAGTGGAAACAAACTATATTGAACAGAAAATGAATACACATAAGTGAAAGAGTACAAATTACAAATGTACTTATATCTAGCGAAATTCGATTTATATATCCCTCCCACCGGAAAATGCCGGTATACTGTCCTGCTAGTATGTAAATATAGTGTATACATACATACATACACACACACACACACACATATATATATATATATATATATATATATATATATATATATACGTAGAGAGAGAGATTGAAAAAGGCATGTTTTATGCGAGATTATAAATCTATGAAACGCTTTGCGTTACAAATAAGAATTATTTATCAATTAGTTTACACCAACCAAGGCGTGTGTAATTCAGGTAGATCTGGATATTCAAAATGCATTCCATCTGGAGAATATACACATTTGGTTAAATTTTTTCCTCCGACCCAAACGCACTTGTTTTTATCTGTTGTTATTTGTTTGTCGCGCATCATCACACCTTTTTCCCATTTGCAGTCACTCGCCTGATCCTTATAGTCGCCGATTTTCTTCTGCCAGAGAAAAAAGATAATATTTATAAAATTAGTTTAATTATTTTGTTTTTCTACTGAATTCAGTATATTTTAATGTATTTTCTTTAGTTTGAAACAAAATACACGCATTGCATTTTTAGTGTATGGGGTTACTGATATATGCGAAAAGATTTTAAGTGTAACAGAGCTGCTGATGCAGTTTACACCAGTAGCGATATGCAAATGACCAAGCCGGTTGTGCGATTTGACAGCATAGATAAAAAAGAGACACTTGTTCGATATGATGATGATTCCAGAGGGGTTCGAGCCGTACAGTATCGAGATGAATAGGATACACGATAAATAGACATATTACTCACGTAGAAAGGAAGTGTAGCACGTGTACGACAAAAGTAAAAGAAGGGGTTTAAACCGAACACAAGGCGTTATTCTGGAAGCACCTGTAAATAAATATATGTTCTTTCAACTAAGAAACTATTCGAATTCTTTCCTTGTCTTTGTTTTCTTGCGACTGTCTACAGACAACGCGTGGGTCCCAAGTTTTGACATGTAACAATAACATAAGTAAAAGGAGAACAAATGGGGTAGAAAGTTTGCAGCAAGTTGCTTGTTTACAGTACATTTACATTTCAGAATAATGTTAATTTTAAACATTATTGGAGAGTCACAAGTTTCTCGACTCGAATTCACGAATAATCTAGATTCTTACTTCTTGCAGACGTCTTAGAATTAAGTAAAACAAACTTCTAACTACCTTTACATGGCAGGATACTTCCATCACTGTCATAATAACTCAGATAGATATATGCATAGGCTGGGAGTTTATATTCTCGAGAGCAGCCTTTCATCTCTGCATTAGTTACTGATATTTTCTCTACCTCAAGTCAGGACTGAACCCTTATCCGATAGTATAGATGCAGCTCTCTCCTTTAAGAATAACGTCCAATTACATGTGCTTTTTACTTTAATGCCCGCCATAAAAATTGGCTCGATTTCCCAGGTTGCACAGCTGCAACTTGACACTTAAGATTTTTTATAGCTCATTCCCTAACGCAGAGTCATATTCCTTACCAGGCCTCTATGCCTTCCAACAGTACCCGTGGATTGTGTGACCAATGCCCACAGTCTACTTGGAAATGCAAACTACCTAGAGATCACATTTAAATCCAAGTGCCAAGGTAAAGAGACATTGATCAAAACGACAAAGTACTTCAAAAGGGCTGACTGGGAAACTATCACAGGCCACATCAGAGATTCACCATGGACAAATATATTCTCACTTACTGCTGGACAATGTGAGAATGAGAGAATAGAATGGTGCAAAGCGGAAAATGAAGCATATGTTCCTACATGAAAGTCTTATAGCAAGCTCCACTTACCCCCATTATTCACCACATATTGTGTAGCTGCCATTGCTGAAAGACAACATGCATTCCGCCGATTTGTACGTCATAAGTCGAATACAAATAGGAAAACATTTATAGATGCTAGAAATCATTGTAAGAGATAAAAAGCCACAAGCAAAAGAAGGCATGCTGAAATAACTAAGGAAATCGCAGAAAGTAGAGACTTTATGCTAATTCTTATCCGAAGGCAAATATCATATTCCAATGAGGCTGTCCAAACCAGGAACTTCAAACAATTAAAATACATCTCAAAGAAAAACAACTGAAACTCAGTTCCAAACCATCCTTAACACAATCTCCGAATGCTCCCACTATGACCAAATCCAACACAAAATAAAATTACAATAAAAACCGAAAAAGTACTTAAACCTACCAATCCCCAACCTTAGCAGACAACAAAATCAATTCCTTGACCTTGGCCCTAACTGGTATCTCTCTAAGAATTACGACCAAAACGTAAAACTATGCGAAATCCAGATTCTTTACCAACAAGTCCAAGACAAAAAAAAATAAATAAATAAAATAAAACCCAACCTCAAAGATCTTTTAAAAGCCGACGGATATAAAAGTCGATACAAATGCAGAAAACTTACTCCCTTCTAACCCCAAACCTACAGGAAGCAGCCAGAAAACTCTACAACAATACGGATATCACTATACAAAATGCCGACAAATCCGATATTTACAATCTTTAATAAAACTGACTACAACAGTAAAATAAACATTATTTTCTTCAATATATCAAAATTTAAACCACTCATAAAAATCCCTCAAAATAACTAAAAAAAACAAATAACCATATTATAACAGCTAACAACGCTGAAATCGAAACAATAAAACTTAATAATATAATACGAGACTATAACCCCGGCTAAATATACGAGAAAATTAAAATTCACAAAAAAGATAAGAACCATAATCTCCAAAATCCCCACTCCAGTATATTGTATCGCCAAAACAATCAAGAACATTACAAAAAACTACCAACAATAATGAAAATTTTTTTTAAAACTGCCTTCATGAAAAAATTGATTCACCGCTCCTTGCATCAACCTTATTATGCACCCATGCCTCACAATTACAAGCCCATCTGCCCCACATCGGGTATCTTTTATCTTTCGAAACTAAACAGAAGCATGGATACGAAGACTAAACTTACTAGAAGCTATACTAATTTAAAAACTACCGGGTGTCATTTAATACCGGGACAAATATACTAATTGTATTCAATAACTAACAATAAATAAACTAAATAAATAAAATAGAAAATAGAAAAATCAGAAAAAAAATAATTCGACCCTACCCATCCTGCACCCACCTAAATAACCCGTAAAAACTAATTATAAGAAAAGAAAACTACAGCAAAAACAGTTGTTCCTGATGAAAATCGGATGTACCAAAAGTAAGCGCTTGAGAAAATACACGCGTGAGCAAAAAAATGGGCCAAACAAATGTTATATATTTTATTTTACTAAAAGCTATATTGAACAAAGAACAATTGAACAAGGAAACTTAAACGAGACTAGTTACACCGAACAAGACATTTACTTTAATAAATTCTTAGTATGGAATCGCATTCCCTTTTGATTTCTTTAAAAGAACATTGTGAAAAGGAGATGCTATTACATTCGCTTTGTACAGCTTCCCACAGGTTGCTATTGTTCTCAAAAGTTCTTCCGGCCAAGGCACGACAGATTATGGACGAAATATTCTCGATTGGGTTTAAATCGGGACTTTCACCTGGCCAAAATATCACATCAGTTGAATTATCAGGAAACCATTTTTGTGACTTTAGCAGTGTGTGCAGGGGCATTATCATGTTGGAAAATAATGTTCTGGGATATTCCCAGGTTCTGCATACTTGGTAACAGTCCTGTTTCTAATATTCGAATGAATTCCTTTGCATTGATTGAGTTGTCACATCTAATAAGTTCCCAACTCTTGCTGCAGTAAAAGTTCCTCATACAATTATCCCTCCATTACGGTGTTTAACTTTCATTTTATGCCACTTGTCGAAAATCATTCTCCAGTTCTTCAGTTGCACCGTTCGGGAGCATCGGGCGCATCACTAACAAGACAAAGTCTTCATTCATCTAACCAGAAAACATTCCTGGCCCAGTTTGTATCTTCCTAGCCATAACAAAAAAGCTCTTTCTATCATTAATGTTCTTCTTAGATAAAATGGCTTCTTTGCACAACTTTTAGAGGAAAATCCCATTTCTTTCATCCGTCAAGATATTGTATAGTAGAAAGAGAATTACCAGCCCCTGTTTTGAATTCTTTGCTATGGTCAACATAAGTTTTCTTTCGATCCTTCAAAATTGTAAACTGTTTGTGTTTTCGTCTCCTAGCATGAGACCAATGAATTCGCCAATCGTTTTTATAACCACCGGCTGTGCTAAACAACCAATGAAAACGTTCCAAAGTTACTATAAAAATTGTCGAATTTTGAATTCAATAAGTTCGCTGTTAACTATATAACGGACTGCGTTTGATTCCTGGCCGCCATCTTGGTTACTGTCAATTACACTCAGGATCTTATCTGAACTGCACCGCCATCTTTCTTCAACATAATGTCTCGCACTTAACAAAAACAATTAATTTTAGCTTGTGGTCGTCCTTCAAAGTGGATGCTCTAGGGCGACTAAATCAAGATTTCCTTTTTACTGAGCGAAAGACGTTTTCATATTTTCTTTTTTTAAAATATCTAAAATCTGCTTGTAAATCATTTTGGACTGCTTTAATCCTGCAATTCGTTTTTTTTATCCTTGTCAAGATGCGATCTTACCAGTTTTAGGATTAATTTTTCCACGTATTGTTATATGCTATAATAATAATGATCTACAAAATCGAAATTTTCAATAAAAATTAACAAAAATGCATGGAAAAATATTAAAAATCGATTTCTTCCTTCTTTCACTCTTGAGCATTTTTTTTTTTTTTTTGCTCATGAGAGTGTGTCCGAACAACAACTTTTGCGCAGAATAATATAGAACATGCCAGCCGAAATAAAAAAAAAGACCGCTCGGCGAATTGAAAAATATCCAACAAAATCGGAAAAGTTTTCTTTTTATATTATTGTTTATATTACTTGCTTAGACAATTTTTAACGAAGTTGTATTTTTTCATACTGATTCTTTTATGCTCAATCTTAATTTAATATAAAATGTTTATATTATTCAATTAAATCTATCACATATATACGTTACATTGTAAATAATATAAACGTATGTATGTATATGTGTATGTATATATCCATGTGTATGTTTCTGTTTATAACCTGCAATAAATCTGTTTTTCACGTTTTTACTTGTTTGTTGTCCATTTGTCTAGAAAAAAATACTTACAACGCAATCGCAGCCCAGTTTGTAATAATGACGCAGAGCATTTATCTGAAATGCCGAGATATATCGCTTTGGTATAAATCCTTTGCACCATTTAGACTTGATAGATCCATTTACATTTATACCTGTAAAACATACAATATTAGAAATCATTTAAAGACGCGCGCTTCCAAATAAATGTGAAATTTTTATTTATTTTTAACAAATCACAGCATGTTTTATTTCACTCACTCATTTTCTCAGAAGGTTAGAATATATAAATACCTGAAAATAAAATTATCTCAAATATTGGAGCTTTAATGTGAATCCTGTTTACTAAACTTTACTTTGCTCCTTGTGAGAAATATGGCAGTTACATCCAGTAGGTTATACACTGGCCAATCAAATATATATATATATATATATATATATATATATATATATATATATATATATATATATATATATATATATAAATGTAAAGTTGGTTCGTTCTAAACAAATAAAACCATGTTTATACGTTACCAATTTATTTGAAATTTTCAGACAACCCATTTTTAGAGTCGAGGTATGTTTTTATGTTATTAAAATAAATTTACCTAATTAAAATTAAAATATTAAATAAAATAAATATATTTATTTAATCGTTTCTGCGAATCTGTTCTGTTGATAAAACTGAACTTCCGGTTCGATTCATTTCACAGCCACGAATTGACGAAAGGTTTAATTTTCTGTTAACTCGATAAGTAAAAAAAAAACAAAAAAAACATATTTCATTTGTTTATCTTCCAAATTTTTTAATTTACACATCTTTTCTTTATTATATAAGGCCAAAAAAAAAGTTTGTTGATTGCTTTTGAGTTTTTTTATTTTTTGTATATAAGATTACTCATGTAGAGAGTGATCCGTGCTGAAATAATGTTATTATTTAAAAAGTCATTCTTAACATGGGGAGGTAAGGATGTTTTGTACCTATTCTGTACTTTAACCTTACAATTGAATAAATAAAAAAAAACATATCCTGAAACGTTATTTAAACGTGGAAATATGATTTAAAAAATAGCGCGGCTCTCTGCATTAGCACCATTTTTATTTATTGTTGTTGTTTCACGAATTTTCGGCCAACTATTCCTCTGGCCTTCATGAAAAGAAGTCCTTTTATAAATGTTCAGTAACTTTTTCCTTTTATTATTCTTAAAGAGTAAAACTTTTCTTATTCATGAAAGGAGTTAAGCCTACGTAAATAAATAAATGTTTGTACACGTGACAAATTATCAATAAATGGTTTAGTTACTTTTTTTAAAAAAATGTTTGTAAAAGTGCGAAAGGCGACGTTGTTGTATACTCCCATGCTTAATTTCTATACTTATAGGTTTTTGGAATTTTTTTCACTGGATTATTATTGATTGGACACTAATTAAACAGATTATTAAAAAAAAATGTAAAAAAGAAATCATTATTTCGACATTTGAAAGTGGTGCTCACTTTTTAGTTACAACGTTCTGATAAATCAGTCACCCATTTTGTAAGCAATAAAAATGCGGTATATCAAAACCATAGAAAGTAAAAATAATGAGTCTCTACCGCATTTGTAAGTCAGAAATATATTTGTTTCTCAAAGAAAAAAAAATAGAGAGAACAGGACTTTTTTTTATTGTTTTCATGAAAATAAAGTTTCGAGATTTTTAATTATTTTTTTTTTTTACTTGTTTAGTCAGTTTGTGGTTTTTTTTTAAATTGTTTTTGTGAAAGGTGAGTTTTTTTTCCAAACTTTTTTTTGTTTCTTTTTAATTTTTTTAAAGTATTATAAATTTCACTAACATGTTGGAGAAATGTTTAATAATTTGGTATTTTTTTAGATTAGGTCCACCTCCACAATTTTCCTTTCAATGACGACATTTATAGGTTTCCGAGTATGCTGAACATGCAAATTGCATTGAAATTTTGCGGAAATAAATAGTTGTATTATGCATTGTATTCTTCGGCGGCCATCTTTTTACGTGCACACGCGCCATAAACAAATACACACACGTAAAAAAGATGGCCGCCAAAGATTACAATGCATAATACAACTTTTTATATCTTGATAACTACTTATTTCTGCAAAATTTCGATGCGATTTTCGTATTCAGCATAGTCGAAAACCATTTCAAGTCGTCATTTAAAAGAAAATTGAGGAGGTGGACCTAATCTAAAAATTTACCAATAATTTTTAATCCCGTACGCCTCCCGATACATTGCTTCGTCAACATGCGACCATTTTATATCTCCCGAAGACACTTCCGTATTTAGAAAAAAATAAATAAATAAATAAATAAAAAGTGACCGATTTACCAGAACGTGGTAACTAAAAAGTGAGTATCCCTTTCAAATGTTGAAATGATTTTTTTTTTCAATTTTTTTTCATAATCTGGTTAGTGTTCAATCAATAATAATCCAGTGAAAAAATTTCAAAAAACCTATCAGTATAGAAACTCTACCACGTAAGTAAATAAATAAAAAATGTTACGTGCGCATGCGTTAGCCTTGACTAGGGGGGTACTAAGGGAACGACCATTAAATAATTCTGCGGGTCGCCATGGAACTCAACGCCCAAGGAGTATCAAAATAGTTTTCATGATCTGAAGAAATTTTTTTTTCCGAAAAGTGGGTGATCACTTTTCCATCTACATTTAACTTAAAATGAGCACCCACTTTCTGGCCACCTGAAGAAGGGGCATTTATTTTCGTGTTTATTGGCTTAAAGGTTTTTTTGACAAGGCAGTTTGGTACGCGAATGCATATTTAACAGTTTTCGTTTATGCTCACGCATAGCATAAACAAAGGCTACGTCTGTGAAATGGAAAATAGTCCCAGAGTTCAGGGGTTAATACCATGCAAAAGAAATCAAACAAAAAGACTTTTTAGCCAAGAAACACACAGAAAGAAAAAAAAAATAGCATCCATTTTTTTCTATCGAATTCATTTGCTGTTTTTATTGAAAACTATTTTCCCCCAGATTTTTTATATAATTTTCCATTAAGGGCTGTGCGTCTTACGTTCGTAAATAACAAAAAAATTTTTGTAGATTTTGGTGTGCTAAAAACGAATCTGCAAACCGTTTCCGTCACAAAAAAAAAATAGTTTTTATGATATGAAGAAATTACTTTTTCGAAAAAGTGGCGATCACTTTTCCATGTAAATTTAACTTAAAATGAGCACCCACTTTCTAGCCACCTGAGAGAGGGGGGATTTTTTCCCATGTTTATTGGCTAAACAGCTTTCGTTTATGCTTACGCATAGCGTAAACGAAGGCTACGGCTGTTAAATGGAAAATAGTCCCAGAGTTCAGGGGTTATTACCATGCAAAAGAAATTAAACAAAAAACTTTTTAGCCAAGAAACAGAAAAATGCTCCTCTCTCAGGTGGCCAGAAAGTGGGTGCTCATTCTAAGTTAAATTTACATTGAAAAGTGATCACCCACTTTTCGAAAAAGTAATTTCATGAATGTCATGAAAACTTTTTTTTTGCTAGGTAAACGGTTTGCAGATTCGTATTTAGCACACCGAAATCTACAATAAAATATTTCGTTATATATGAACGTGAAACGGGCCTTAAAGTAAAATAATACCGGATTTTTTGGAGCAGATTTGCCGTTTAGTTGTACAAATATCCTCAAACCAGGTAATCACTAAAAGGGATTTTTAAAAGTCGGCACCTGTATCGAGCAAAAGTTTAAAACCACCGATTATATGCCAGCCTACATCATGGTAACATATATTGAGTGAGTTCCTAACAGTATTTTTAGTTTAAACTCATTTTCCCAAAATTTCCCCAAACTTAACGTGTTCGATACAGTCTGCCGCCATTTGTATTTTTCAGATATACCGATAAACATTGAATGTTTTTGAACCGATTATACATTACATAAAAACACTAAAATCTTATCCAGTTAGGTAGAACACTTACTTTTCTTGCCTTTGATAACATTTATTTGTTATATATTTATTTTTTGACAACTTCTTTGTATCTGTGTTTAGTAATATAAACCCTTTTCATTTAATGTAACGTTTAGTCGGCTCGAAAAACAGTGTTTATTGGTGTATTTGAAAGCTACAAATGGTGGTGATTACTTTAAGTTAGAGAAAGTGAGTTAAAACTAAAAAAAACTATACAAAATACTGTCAGAAACCTATCCATTATGCCAGCCTATGTCATAGTAACATATGTTCGGTGAGTTTCAGACACTGTTTTGTATAGTTTTTAGTTTTCAACTTACTTTCCCAAACTTAACGTATTCAACAGAATTCGCGACCATTTCTGTTTTTTGAGCCAATTAAACATTTTACATTACATAAAAACACTAAACAATTATCCAATTAGGTAGAAACGTAAATTACCTTACCTCTGCTTTCATTTATTTGTTTTTGGACGACTTTTTCGAATCTGTGTATAGTAACCCCCCTCCCCCCACCATCAACCAAATATTAATTACTAAATCACATTTTTTAAAACAACAAAAAAAAAAGCATTTAGCGTTTCAACATTTTTGCTACGTTCGGCTTCATCCACTGATTGTTGGTCAAGTCCAAAACATGAATGATTGACAGAAACTCTCGAGGATCCAGATCAAATTCTGCAAGAGCACCATTTTTTTCAGTTTCGCCTTCTTTTTCACTTTTTGCAGTAGATTGCTGTACTAATATAAGAAACGTGCATTTTCTCTTTTATTAAATTTTTCCATTACACCAAATTGAGCCACTGCAACGCGTGGCAGGGTACAGCTAGTATATATATATATATATATATATATATATATATATATATATATATATATATATATATATATATATATTGATTGATTGATTGATTGATTGATTGATTGATTGGCCGGTGAGAGCAAATGGAAGAAAAAAAAATGGATTTTGTTTTTATTTTCTTAATTATTTTGTGACGTAACAGATACATACAGATGTAATGAAAGTTCTATGTTGTAACCTACTGGATGTAACTGCCATATTTCTCGCAAGGAGCAAAGTAAAGTTTAGTAAATAGGATTCACATTAAAGCTCCAATATTTGAGATACATCTTATTTTCAAGTATTGATATATTCTTCTAACCTTCTGAGAAAATGAGTATTGAATGATACGTGCACGAAATATTTTTAATCATTATTAAAACAAACGCTTAGGTTGAGAAGATATCAATAGAACATTTATTCTATACCTCAGTATTTTTTAGTTTGCCAATTGAAAAGTTTACAATATATATAACATACACATTTGCATCTGAGATGATTTACGTCACATTCTTGCAAAATTGTAAAATATGCAAGCGTGAATTTCTATGAGACGGAAATATGACAGGCTGTTCTCCTTTTTCTTCTATTCTTTATTTTCTCATATTTCGACTTTCCGTTTGCCGTTCTGAGAACTGTAAATTTTAAGAAGTTTTTTTTAATGTTTGCGATTAACACAGACGTGCTCATTAAGAAGATTACTACACCTCACAACGATACCTGGCTTAGAACAATTACATTGAAAACTTCTAAATAGAAGTATTATCCGAATTCTTGTTAAAAACTGTTAGGACTCCATTCATGTATTTCCCACTAAACTATACGTTTTCTCTCTGTGGGTATTTGCATACAAAATAAAGGGTCATGAGAAAGAAGATAGACAAAATTACAAACTCAGCTATGCACTTGAACTGCATGATAATAATGCAGTGCATGAAATGAAAGGAAGTTTTTAAGTTGGACATAAAAGTGAGTGGGGAAAGGAAAGAGGCGTGCCTTCGCGTTGTGGGAGCACTTTTTACCAGCCTCTTGTTCCGTAGAGCACGAGTTGTTTCGGCACAACACTTTGAGTAACATGAACTGGAGGTTAAGTGTTCAAATGTCGAGGCTCTTTACTGGAGAATGGGACCTAGTTTAATGGCTAGAAAAGTTAAAGATAATGGCAAAGCTTCAGAGGATTGAAGATGTAGTTAACTTGCTACAACAATACTTAGAAAGCTGATGCCCTCACAATATACCAGCAATGCAGGGGGGATCAAAGAAAACCTTATCCTAGTAGAACAGTGACTGAAATTAGCATTCGCAGAGCGACATTTGGCGCATTTGGACGGCAGGGAAGTGAGATGCCGCTGGAGGACACGACAGCTGAAGTGATGGTGCAAGATGTTGCCATTGTTCTATGAGTTCTTGGATTGTAAAGAGAGCACATTTCGAGGGGAGATGATAAAAGAATCAGGAAAGCATTGGAGAGGTGGATAGAAGAGTAAATCCTGAAGCCTATTTTTTGTTCAGCCTACCAAGAAAAATGTTAATGTACTAGACTTCAATTAGCTAAACAAACACTTAGCCTGCAATACTGGAGAGGGAATCGATGTATGCTTAGCGGTCCTGATGAAATGAAGGAGGATGATGCGGGCCACTAATATCGTAGACCTTATGTTGGTCTATTTGTAGATTTACGTGGAAAGAAAGCTTTAGCAGTAACAACTGGTCAAGTACCAGAGGCAGCTGTATTGTCTGATGAGGTTCGGCTTTGGGCTAAGTTCAGCCCCGAAAATCATGACTGTGGCCATGAAAATGGTATTGAAGAAGGATTTGTAAAGTAGACGGGGCGACTAATTCATATATTGATGACATTTTTGGAAGAGGCAGAGGTAACAGAAGAGAAAGTGAGAGATCATATAGATTAATATAGATTAAGTACAGATGGAAATCAAAACCTTGTCGTCAAACAAGGAAATAAAGTTCCTGAAGTTGGGACAGAATTAAAAAAGCAAGAACTTTTCTCAGTTGCTGGTTGGCTTAGGATGGTGTGCAGTTTTATAAAAGACCAAACGGGTACTGACTGCTGGAAGGGCACTGTGACGAAGGAGGTCGTTAACATCATTAGAGAAGTCATCACCAGAGTGGGGAAGGAAGAGCAAGCAAAGCAATAAAGACGGGGTAATATGGTGGATGCAAGTAGCCTGTCATATTGGAAATAGAAGGAGTTACTGTGGAAGACGCAGCATAGCTAAGGAAGAAAAATTACTATTCCCATATGAATGTTTCTGAATATGAAAGGGATCCATCCTGCCCTAAAGTGGAGATTGAAAATAATTGAGATCAAGACTGATTCAGCAACAGTAGCATCGCGGATCAGGTCGGCAGTGACTCGTGATAAAAAAATTAAGACGAAAGGTGCTGCTAAAAAGTTGATCAAGCGAAGTCTTGGGGCGCTTGCGGATCAGATAAAGGAGTTCCAATTGAAGGTGTCTGCCATGCTGGTTCTATCAGAAAAATAAAAGCGGATATAATGACGTGAGTAAAGTAGGCATGGTTGCAGGATAAAAGACCGTGTCTTCGGTATCGTGTGCAACAGATGAGGTTACAGAATTGCACAATAGGCAGGAAAACTACACGTGGCGAAGGAATAGAAACAGTTGGCCACAAACTGTATCTATCGATGATTGACTGTGGACCAGTGAGATTTGATCCTGTTCTTCGTTCGGAAATTTTTAATGGGGTATGTGACAAATGGGGTGTTCGGCAATGTTGTACAGCAGCATATCGACCAAGTGGCAACGGAATAGTGTAAATGTATCACCGTACCATCATGGTTGCTACTACTGTGTACTACTCGCTAGGGAAGGGGAGTAGTAACGAGAACGTAGTCAAAGAATAATGTAATTGTAGATGACGTTCTTGAAATATCTTAGACTTGGGTCATGTTTCGCCGCCTGTGGACAATTATGGTTGTGAGGAGGAAAAGGTCACGATCCATTAGGAAGCGATTGGCGTGCCCCAACTCGACGGGGCTTACATTCGGATGGGTATGACTGTAACATAGCTGAGAATGTCATCTCTATAGTAGAAATCGTCCGAGATTAAGAGGATAAGGCCTGCTTGGATTCAATGCGACTGAGTGATTTTATTCATCTCGGAGATCAGGGGAATGTATATGCAAAAAGATGAAGGGCTTTCCTGTGTTGTGCATGTATAAAGTTCTTGTAGAAAAAAGACAATGACGCAACAGTGCCAGGATATGCAAGTATCGAGGTCAATGTGGTATATATTAACTTAAAAACTAATTGTTTTAATATTGTATTTGTTTGGTTGTGTTTGAGTTTACGGCATTTCAAGAGCTAATCCTCGTATTTGTATTTTTCTATGTTTTAACGAAATATAAACAAATAAGTCTTGTATTCGTTCGAACTGGTTATGTTTACGTAAGATCAACAATAAAATATTTCGTTCATTTAGCTTGGTTATGGAAACAAAATATCAACTACAAAGTGTTATCTTTCTTTGTATTGGTTATTTTAACGGAATATCTACAACAAACCTTGTATTCGTTTAGTTTATCTTATTAAAGGTATATCAACAATTAAGTCTTTTATTTGTTTGGTTTGTTTGTGTAAAATGCAAATCACATAGATATACTATATTTGGTTTGTTTAAGTAAACTGTATATAAACAACTAAGTCTTGTATTTATTTGGTTTATGTTTACGGAATCTCAATAAAAAAGTATTGTATTTGTTTGGCTTTTTTGTATTAAGGAAATATCAACAACTAAGTATTGTATTTGGTTTGTGTGTTTGTGTTAACGAAATATGAACTACTAAGTTTAATATTTACTCAGATAACTATGGTGTTAACGAGATAAGCAACAACATTCGAATAGTACTCGTTTGGTAAGGTTCAGTTAAGGGATTATAAACCACTAAGTCTTGTATTGGTTTCTGTAAACGGAATATCAACAAATGAGTATTGTATTTGTTGGATTTGGTTGTGTAAATAAATTATCAAGCACCAAGTCTTGTAATCGTCTGGTTTGTTTGTGTTAATAGATATTAACGTATACGTTGCATTATGTAAATAATCTCTGTTCAACTGGTCATTTAGCAAGAACAAAACGTTAACAGTACATATATCTAGATGACAGACAATTTTTATTCTAATATCTTCTATGAACTGCTAGCCTTTATAATTCTTTTCCTGCTTGCTGTTTCCCTAACCATGTTAACATGTAGAAGTTTAAATGTAATGTGAACAAGCATGTTGTGAGTTTAGAGCGCTAGTGCGCATGCGCACCAGATGTTTACAAATAGAACGAAATTGGCGCCTTTTCCCAGCTTAGTCGTTCGTTACCGACCATGTTGTTGTACCTGCTGAATTTTATGTTGAATAAAACCTTTCTAATATCTTAAAAGGTCTTTATTTTTCATTACAATTTATTCAACATAAAATTAAAAATTAACAGCAACAATGGATGCTATACTGAGACCTGATAAATTCGAAGGATCGTCAGATACAACCGCTGACGAATGGAATCATTGGTATCGTACCCTCATCAACTGCATTGACTCTCTCACAGTCGCTCATCCTCAAAATCCTCCGAATAAGTTAAGTATTCTGATTAATTTCATCTCACCGAAGGTCTATTCTCTTATATCTCACTGTTCAACATTCGAGAGGGCTATTAGCATCCTTCAAGCAACCTATGTAAAACCGGTAAATTCTGTGTTTGCTCGTCACCTTCTCGCCACTAGGAAACAAAATCAAGGTGAATCTATTGATCAGTTTCTCTTAAAACTAAAGAATCTTTCTAAGGATTGTAAATTTGAAGATGTTACTGCCTCTCAACATGCGGAGCTAGCGATATGTGACGCATTTATCACAGGTCTCACTTCCTCAACTATTAGGCAGAGATTACTTGAAAGTTTTGAAATTAACCTAGATCATGCCGTAGCAACTGCACGAAGTCTAGAAATGGCCCAACATAATGCAGCAGCTTATGACACATCAATTGTAGCAAAGGCATCTATTCATGCAGATGAATCTGAAAATAACTCTAGTTTGGAACTAACTAATGAATGTGCTGCTGTTTCCAGAAATAATCAGGCGACTCACTTCGCCAGATACCAATTCTGTGGACGAGAAAATCATTCTCGAAATATTTGCCCAGCTCGGAATGATGACTGCCTTAAATGTGGAAAGAGGGGCCACTTCTCTAAAATCTGCCGATCTAAAATAAAACAAACAACTTATAATACCAGGACTAGTTCTGCATATATTGCCCTCGCTGCGTCATCCCAATGCACTCCATGCACACAATATTCTGTAGTAAATGCAACAATTAATAGTACCTGTTTGAAAGCTATGGTAGATAGTGGAAGCACTCATAACTTCATACGAATGAACATCGTGAGATCACTCGGCCTTAGTATATTACCTTCTAATGATACGGTAAGCATGGCTTCCTCGAATCTCACGAGCAAAACCTTAGGACACTGTGTTGCGTCCATCGCTGTTAATGGACAAATTTACACTAATATGCGTCTATCTATCCTTCCCAACTTGTGTGCTCCAATTATACTAGGACAAGAGTTCATGCAATTGCATAACCGGGTGGAATTCCGTTATAACGGAAAGATACCATCTTTACAGATTTGTAACGTCACTCAGATGAAAATCAAGCCACCGTCTCTTTTTGCTAATTTAGCAAAGAATTGTAAACCCATCGCAACAAAAAGCAGAAACTACTCAGCATCGGACTGCGAATTCATCCGGAATGAGATACAAAAATTATTAAAAGAAGATATCATAATCAAATTGAATTCCCCATGGAGAGCCCAAGTACTAGTAACTAGAAATAAAAGACATAAGCGTCGCATAGTCGTTGACTATTCTGCAACTATAAATCGGTTTACACTTTTGGATGCTTTTCCGCTTCCCAAAATTTCGGATATCATACGCCAACTATCACAGTACAAAATTTTCAATAAGTTGGACCTGAAGTCTGCATATTATCAATGCCCTATACGTAGAGACGAGAGAATTTACACAGCATTTGAAGCTGACGGAGGACTATACGAGTTTTCTAGGTTACCTTTTGGGCTAACGAACTCAGTAGCTGTGTTTCAACGTATTATGCATAATCTGATTCGAGAACATGAACTCCAAGGTACATTTGCCTACATTGATGACATTGTCATCGGAGGAAAAACTAATAAAGAATTAAACGAAAATATGGAAGCTTTTAGAAAGGTTATCAACCGTCTTAACTTGAAACTATACCCTGTAAAATGTGAATATGGTATAACCAAACTAAAGTTTCTAGGGCACTTATTGGAAAATGGAACAATCAGTCCTGATCCAGACAGACTTATACCACTGAAAGAATTACCGATTCCGAACTGCAGTAAGTCACTCAGGCGGGCTCTAGGTCTCTTCTAATACTATTCACCATGGATAGAGAATTACTCAGATCAGATTTCACCTTTATTAAACATTACGTCCTTTTCTATCACTGAGAAACTCAAAAATCAATTTCAAGCCATAAAAGATGAAATTTGCAAGGCTTCGGTTGCAGCCATTGAGGATGAAGTTTCTTTTACGATAGAAACTGATGCATCTGCGACAGCATTAGCAGCCTGCCTTTCCCAGAATGGACGTCCAGTAGCATATTTTTCCAGAACCCTAACGCAGTCAGAGCGTCGACATTCAGCAGTGGAACGTGAATCGGCAGCCATTGTAGAATCTGTGCGTAAATGGCGTGACCTCTTACTCGGTCGACACTTTACCATTATTACTGACCAACAGGCTGCATCATTTATGTTCAACACGCGGACACCAAATCGTATTAAAAACGATAAGCTGATTCGGTGGAGACTTGAACTTTCAAACTATTCTTATGAGATAGTATATAGACCAGGTTCTCTTAATAACTCTGCAGATACCCTTTCTCGATCATGCTCTGCTTCGCGCTCATTATCACTAAAGGACCTGTACGCAGCACTTTGTCATCCTGGAGTAGCGAGACTCTATCACTTTGTGAGGCAGAAGAATCTACCATACTCGATGGAAGATGCTAAGCGCACCTGCGCTGAATGTCAAATATGTGCTGAACTAAAACCAAGGTTCTTCAAACCTCCATCAGGTCGATTAATCCATTCCCGATCCCCCTTTGAACGTCTTTCAATAGATTTCATGGGACCGAAACCATCTACGAATAATCTCAAATACCTACTCGTGATTGTAGATGAATATTCACGCTATCCTTTTGTCTATCCATGTCAGGACATATCAACAAAAACTGTTATAAATTGTCTCCAGAATTTATTTACCTTTTTTGGCTGCCCAGATTCCATCCATAGTGATCGAGGAAGTCAGTTTATTTCATGTGAACTAAAAGAGTTTCTCTGGCAACATGGAGTTGTGAGTACCCACTCAACTCCATACCATCCAATCGGCAATGGACAATGCGAGAGAGTAAATGGCACAATCTGGAAAACGATCAAACTTGCACTCAAAACCAGGCAATTGGACGAACGTTACTGGCATGAAGTACTCGACATAGCTTTGCACTCTATTCGATCGCTACTTTGTACAGCTACTAACTCAATCCCACACGAGAGAATGTTTAACTTTTCCAGAAGGTCGGGCACCTTACTCGAGTGGCTGCAAGGAGGACCGGCCCTCCTTAGGAAGTTTGTCCGCCAACACAAGTCAGATCCCTTAGTGGAACCAGTAGATATAATATCTGCAACTCCCAACTTTGCCAGAATTCGTTCCCCTGACGGCCGTCAGTCAACAGTCTCAACAGAAGACCTACCCCCCACTCTTGTCACTGACCCCTCCTCTACAAACTTGGAATCTCCTGTCTCCCCTGATCATGGTACATCACCAGATTCTACTACTCCATCAAACATCCGCGAACCAGAGTTGATTGATCAACAGGAGACCCCAAAGAATAATACCTCACCAAATGGAGAGTCTTTCTCTTCAGTCGACAAAACAAAGTGTTTAGAAATAGAAGAGCAGCAGCAACAGTCTGACTCGAAGAAGGGCGTTTTCAAATTTCTTCCAGAAGCTACAAAAAGAGGAAGGAAGATCACCTGCAACCCGAAATATAAATAAAATGTGGTGGAGAGTGTTGTGAGTTTAGAGCGCTAGTGCGCATGCGCACCAGATGTTTACAAATAGAACGAAATTTGCGCCTTTTCCTAGCTTAGTCGTTCGTTACCGACCATGTTGTTGTACCTGCTGAATTTTATGTTGAATAAAACCTTTCTAATATCTTAAAAGGTCTTTATTTTTCATTACAAAGCATGTCGATAAACAACCTCAGAATTAATTCGCAGTAACCACTTGCATCTTAGTGGCATTTTACTTTATTTGCTGGTTATCGTTATTTTCATGGAAAATGTTCGACTGAGTTTCAGTCTATGGTCCCCCGTCGCCAAACTTTAACAAGAAACACTCGTCTAGCTGAAAACACTATCAATAATTCCCCCACTCTTTATCTGTGCCTAAACCTAAACGTAGATTCCATGATCAAAGCTTCTTTCTTAGAACTGCACGCCTGTGGAATTGTCTTCAGTTTTCCTACTTTCCGGCTGACTACAATATGGTTGTATTCAAGTCTAACGTAAATAAGTTCTTGATGAGCTGTTCCATATAAGTTATCAAATTTACCGAATTTTCATTACTAATGATTATTATATTGTCCAATTTCTACTGTACACTCTTTAACTGTTATCTTTGAGTAGCCTCTTGGCCTTCATAATGTGGTGAGGCCTGTGTAAAAAAATTAAAACAGACAAACAATCGGATTATAGTTACATAGAATATGAATTAAAATAATAACATATGTTTCTATCGCTTCAATACGATGCCATATATGTTCGTAATTATTTTATGCTGTCTTGATAATAAATTCTCATTTAAGTGTGAAATAAATATCGTTTTTATTTACCAAAGATGATGAAATCAGATGTATTCGTATAGACCAAATCTGAATAATTGTCAAGTTTTATGGTTAGATGATGATCCTTGTATTTCACCGTATAAGGTTTACTCTGAAACAGAAGAAACGTCATCTCATAAAATGCAGAAAGAAAATTATCGACCGATGATGGAAAGATAACATAAAAACTTTAAAATGCCCAACTTTTCGCACTAAAATGAAAGATGACTGTTGTGCATGTGTATTATACAATGTTTAATTTAAACTAGATATTTTAAATACTAAAGCTACTTGTCTGTCCCCGCCATGAAAGGGCTCAGATATGTTGATAACACAAATCTTGTCGTGGCTGAGGAAATGGAAGCATAATACTCCTATGAAGTACATGAAGTATGAAGTGAAATGTTTTGTTCGAAATTCCGTGAAGATACTCGAGTTCGACAGAAACATTCCCGAGTTCAGCAAGATGCACCTCAAGAAAGTGACAGGTTATATAAAGAGAAACTTTGTGAAACTCAAGACGAGAACGTAGTTCTAAAAATAAAGACAAATAACCAATACTCATGTATAAATTATGAAATCTATAATTAAATCCGAACAAGATTTTCACGTGTGAAAACTTGTACAACAGTCAAAATACCATGGGACAAGAAAACATTCTTCGTAAAGTTGCAGAAAGAAAACATAGAACTGAGGATAGAAATTCTTCCCAACAAATCGCGAACGATGAAAAAGTGAACATCCCTCAATAGCACTGGATACAACTAATGGAAATGGTCGTTATTTTTTAACACCTGCGTACTTGATTTAAATTCGATCTCATGTAAAAGACTCCTGCGCATTTACTCAGATGATAAGTAGTTCCCAGGAAATTGAAATGATGAATGACTATAGTAGGCACCGCCAAAAATGGCCGCAAAATCAAGTTGTTGTTGTTTTTTAAAACTAAATTACATTTATTAAAATCCATTATTTCTGAGTAACTTTTTTTTTTCCAGAAAGATAAAACCCTGAATTTTATCATATAGAAAACAGAATAATGTAAAACTTTTTCTACTATTTTTAATTCAATTTTAAATGTTAAATTTTCCCCAAAAGTTAACAATTGACATTTTTTGTCTTGCACAAAAAACGTACTTAAATATTTAAAAAAAAAGGGTTTTTGAAATAATTAATTTATTTATTTATTGTCTAACTAAGATTTAGGATGATTTTCTAATAGAATATGCAAAAATATTATAATATAAGTACCTGAATTTCAAATAATTCCACTTATTCATATAGGTAACCAGATATTTCGCGTAGTCGAAGAGTTCAGATCGACTCTGTTTACGTTTTCTTTTGATGGGAAGAAAACTATGGAAGACCAAACAGGCCAAAAAAAACTTATTTTTCAGTGACGAAAATTTCAATGTATTATTAAGCTGAGGCTGGCCAGTACCAGATGGGTGACCATTTGTATGAGTTTGGTTTTTAATGTGTATGTGTGTGGGGGCCAGGCTCCCCAAAATGGGGGGGGGCAATTTAAAGCAGAATAAAAAAAAAATTATTTCAGCGCGTTTGGTCCACCGTAGTCGAAAGGCGGCAAACGTTTTCAAACGAGATCGAAAAAAATGATGCTATTTTTAACACAAAGGGCACAATATTTATCGAATTTTTTTTTTTGGTATCGATTATTCAAAGCATGCCCTGTTTAATAATGGTCATGCATTATTCGGCTCGCTAAAAAAAAATTGTTAATTTATTTATCAAAAATTTTAAAATGGCTTTTTTCGTATAAATATTAAAAAAAAATTTTTTTTGTTTTGCTTAACTTAAATTAATTATTTTACTTAACATATTAACCGAATTTCACACTTCAAAACTCAAAAGCGGGATAATTAAACACAATCGAAGTTCTGATATTCAGACGTCAAAATAAGGTATGCAAACAATTTTTTTTTTTTTTTTTTTTTTTTAATCTATAATTCTGTCCCTTACAACAACACAATATGTTTTGTTCAGTTTCAGATGATTATTTTAAGCATATTTGTTCCCACTTTAAAACAAGGGGGGGTTTTGTAAGCAAAAAAAAATATATATATAAATATCGTTTATGAAAAATAAGTACACTGTTATAAAGTTCATTCTTCTCCTAATAATCGCTGAAAATTTCGTATTGATCGGATAATTACCTGATTTTTGGTAGATTTTTAAAAAGACGGTCCGTCAAAAAGTACTGACCTGCCCCCCCAGTTTTGGCGGTGCCTAGACTATAGTGATCACTCGATTGGTTACAAGTTACAGCAGAATCATCGGAAATCAAGCAGATACAGAATTTAGATAGTATCATCAAACAAAAGCGACATTAGGTATAACAACTACAATAATTGATAATAGTAGGAAGTTATTCGTACCGACTCACTCCGACGACGGTTGAAATAGGTGAAAAACACGTAGGTTTATGAAAAGGTAAAAATTAAGTTTACAGAGTATAGGCATAACAGTTATCTGTCCCTAACAATAGGAGGTGTGGGAGTTGAAAACTCCCAGCCTAACTGGATTGTCGCCCTTTGACTCAGAGGAGCGACCTAGCTACGTCACTTCCTGTTCCCCATATTTCTTTCTCTTTTGCGCTGAACCTTCAAGCAGTCAAGATGTAACAAACACCGCTCCGGGTGGCATGAACCACGACAGCGTCCTGACTAGCCAGTCAGCCTTTCACAGCTACTGATCGCAAGTAACGAACTCTTATTCTAACAAACTCTCATTCTTTCTATCGCTTCTTTATGTAAATAAATTGCATTTCTTTCGCTGATATATAACGGTATATTTTCGTCCTCATTATGCGATCTTTTGCCTTTTCAATTCCTCTACACCCACCATTATACAAATCGGGACGGGGTCGTCTATCACACAGCAGACCACCCTGTCCCCAACATCCAGTTAACTCCCCCGAACAAGCATGCAAACATAATAACCTCCCATGATTTCATAAATACTTTACACACTGGGGCAACCATATGTTTTTTCGTATGGAGCTTACTACGAGCCAGAAGAATATAATAATCTGCTTGAGTTAACTCTTACACAGCACTACAAACAAGATTTTCACTGTAAAGCGTGAAAAATTGTACAACAGCATTATAAATTGGATATATTTACCGTCAAAATGTTATGGAACAAGAACACGTTCTTTAATTAAAGCAACTCGCCAAGTTGCAGAAAGAAAACATGGAACTGAGGAAAGAACGATAAAAAATGGAACAACCCTCGATAGTACTGGATACAACCGATGGAAATAGTCGTCATCTTTTTACACCTGGGTTCGATACAAATATGTATGGAGATCAGAAGACCCAGCCGTCATCCGGAACGAACGAACTAATGGGAGACTTGTACACCGGAAACAAACATAAGTTTGTAACTAATTTTTTATCGACCTCACGTGGGCAAGGCAAACTTTGTGAATTTCGTATTCAGTATCTGAAGAAACCGACTTTCAGGCAGCAATTAACTGTTCAGACCATCAGGTTGCCGGTGTAATGATAACGGCGTTATAAGAGAAGCAGAGTTTGTTACAGTTGGCAAACCGACTGGAAAGCATGTTAGCCTTCTCGCTTGCTGAGCAAACAACCTCATGATTGTTGATTGCACATTATTTACTACACTGTTGTAGATTTTTCCAGAAGTCACGGTGTTACAAAATACCGAGCAACAGAGAAGCAGAATATCTTACCGTTCGCCAGTCTGTAGGTAAAAGACAAGTCAACACTCTATTTTAACGATGCCACACACCCTTTGGTGTTATCTACGTACAAAATTCGAACCAGGAACAGCACAACGAGGAGACAAATGCACCCGTTACTCCACAGTATACTAAACGTTGCAATGGTTGTGGGAAGACATCAAACCCAGGAGGATCGATGAATCGAAAATTTGATTCAAGTACCAATTTTGCGAGGTGGTTCGACATCTAAAAAAGGTATGCCGTAAATTTAAGTAATCCATAACAGAAGCTACAAGCATGTATCGAGAAGGAGTCAGCTACCTTACGAATGAAATCCGATGCACGAAGGCAGGAAGCATCGGTGAGACACACAGGAACAGACAAGTCCGAGTTGATGGGAGAAATAGAGTAAGATTTCGCAAGCGTCGGTTTCTCCATAAACGATTTCCAGTTGTAGATGGCCCACATTACACGAGACCAAGATAAAATAGAAACTTAAAATATACATTCCGTTTAAAACTAAAAGCAATTGAATATAGATGAAAAAGGTTCAATTGCAGAATACAAACTATTCACTATGAAATCTAAACGCATTCTAAACTCAAATATTGTTAAAGCAATATTTGTATTTGCCTTACGTGTTCAGTTAGTTATACTACGCGTTGCAAACCGAATAACATTCAACGACTTAGTACCTTGAGATTTAATTCACGACCAATAATATATATATATTAGTTTTTATTATTTTATATATATATATATATATATATATATGTTTGAACCGTTAGACTTCAGATGACCAACTGTTCAAAATAAAGAGGCGGAGTGTAGTTAGCATAAACTATGACTCCAACTTGATTGACATTTGATTGCATATAGTTTATCCATCGAGTTGAATGTAATAATCAAAGAGGAAAGCGCTCCGTGTGTGTGTGTGTGTGTGTGTGTGTGTATGTGTGTGTGTGTGTGTGTGTGTGTGTGTGTGTGTGTGTGTGTGTGTGTGTGTGTGTGTGTGTGTCGTGCGGGCATATAACTTACCTTCGGATGGGATCTGAGAGAAAGATAAATTAAAGATGGCAGCCATGGATTTATAAGGTGCAGTCTCGTAGAATCTCACGAGATCTCATCTTCCACTGCACATGTATGCAAATGGAATGGGGTCAGTGGGGAGAGATGTGCTGGAAGTTTAGAGAGAAAGTTGTCAGTGACGAATTCTAGCTGGACTTTTGCATATTGTATTTGGTTTATTTTGTTTTGCTGTTTACCAGCCCATTTAACGTCAGGCTATTTCGGCATAATGGGGGACACATTCGACCTTTAATTAATACAGGAATTCGACGGCTCGACCCAGGTACGTGACTGGGTGGAGAAGGTAGAGCTGCATTGCCTTTTGTCTACTGTGAAGAACATTGGACATGTGGTTCCTCTACGTCTGTCCGGCAGGGCTTTCGCAGTATATCAACAGCTTAGTCCTGAGCAACAACAGGGTTATAAAAGGATCAAGGCGGAGATTATACAGGGCGTTCGCTATCGACCCCGCCACTGCTTGGGAGCAATTTGAGGCAAGAACCTTGCATCCCGGTGAAACTGTCAGGCCAGGACCGTGCTGAAAAATACTTATGAGATGGGAGAGCCGGTAGTCGCTGCTACACAGCGCGCATTGAATGAGGATAGACAATCCCAGGGGCTCGTCCTGCGCGGTGAAGTAATGTATTATAGGTGCAATGACCAGGGCCACATTGCGAGGAACTGCCGACGGCGACTGACAGCTATTCGCTGCTACCAATGTAATAAGACTGGTCATATCGCCCGGGATTGTTCGGGAAACGGGGTCGGGGACAAGGTGCCAGCGTCGACCTCTTCCCCAAACAGAAATTAGACGAGGCGCTTCCGACAATTCAGGTCTATGTCAATGAGACATTGTGCTCAGCACTCTTCGACTCCGGACCTCTGTCGCACTTGGAAGAAGAAGACTACTAGATTAACCACTCTCAGTAGAGCGACGCGGACATGTTGCGACGTGGGCACTGTGAACATTCGACTAAAACTGAAAATCCAGCTAACACCAGAGCGCTGGTAGTACTCGAGAAACCGCTCAGCTTTGACCTGCTCCTAGACTATGATACCATCAGATCCCTAGGTGGTGCTCACATAACACAGACGGGGGCGATACAGTTTCAAGAGAACGTTCCAGTGTGCGCTGCTTTGAAGATTGATCAGCCAGACTTTATTGCCGAGTGTGACCAGCAGCAGAATATTTGAACAGCCGCATGGAAGTGGTCAGAAAACTAGGAACCAGCCAAACTGCGAAATTAGGTAACAGAGTACAATGTGTACGACCAAATGAAACCTGCATATGAAGAGGAACTTCGTGATTGGATCAAGGATGGCTGGTTGATTCTCTACCCCTATGAGAAACTTGTACCTCCCAAAGGCTTGATTCCGCTGATGGCGGTCGCTCAGCACAACAAATCAAAGGTTAGGCCAGTGATGGACTATCGCAAACTGAACGCGCATGATGATGCGTTCACGGCAGATGCTGACGTTTGTGCCAGTAAGTTACGAGAGTGGCGCCAGCAGGGTTCCAATGTGCCCCTGCTGGATCTAAGAAAAGCATACCTGCAGGTCCGAATCAGTGAACCAATGTGGCCATTTCAGACGGTAGTGTTTGCTAGTAAGAGGTACTGCGTTATCAGACTAGGCTTTGGGCTGAACGTGGCACCCCAAATAATGAAGACAATTATTAACACTGTGTTGTCACAGGAAGAGACAATAAAAGATGGGACATCGGCGTACCTTGATGACATATATGTGAACGAAGATATTGTGTCATCCTCACGTGTGAGGGCCAAACTGGCTGAGTTTGGTTTGACGTGCAAGGATCCAGAACGTTTGGTGAATGGCGTTCGTGTCTTGGGACTGAACGTTCGACAGGAGCGAGGGACTTTGAAATGGAGGCGCAGAACTGCAGTTGCTGAAGTGCCCGATGTCTTCATGAGTCGAGCAGTATTGTGTAGAAAACTTGTGAGACATTTACCAGTGTATGAATGGACTCGCGTGGCAACATGCATCATAAAAAGGAGGGCAAGCGCAGTTACCAAAGGCTGGGATGATGAAACAGCCGACGATCTGTTGGTTTGCATGGTGAAGGAGACCATCGCAAGGGTAAAGCAGGATGACCCAGCCAAAGGAGACTGGCGCGTGCAGGGAGACAAACTGAATGTGTGGGTGGATGCGAGCTCTCTGGTAATTGGTGTGCTGTTGGAGAAGAATGGTGCTGCGATTGAGGACGATTGCTGGTTGCGACCGGCGAGTGACGCTGCTCATATCAACCTGACAGTGCTCGATGCTCTCATAAAAGGTATCAACCTGGCACTCCAGTTGAAAGTCAGGAAATTACGCATACACACAGATTCACTATGCGTGTACCACTGGATATCAGACACACTGACAGGCAAGACTGGGGTGCGCACTAAGGCAGCCAGCGAGATGATGATCAAATGGAGGTTAGAGACCGTAAAAAGCTGGTAACAGAGTACAAAATGTCTGTGGATGCGGTACTGGTTACTTCAAATTGCAACCTTGCTGATAGGCTTCCTCGGGTGCAACAGAGATGGTATGACACCATGAAATAGAAAGCCGAGCCAGTACCATTATGTGCCGCCTCTATTGGTCAACTGGGAGTAAGCACGACTTGGAGGCGACTGGGTATGGACATAACCCACTACGGCAGCCAGCACTTCTTTAGCCCGATCGATTGTGGACCGACAAGGTTTGCAATCTGGCGCCCGTTAATAAGACAGGATTCCTCCAGTGTAATCCGTGAATTGGAGTCCATATTTTATGAAATGGGGCCGCACGAAGAGATCCTCACAGACAATGACACGGCCTGCTGCAGTGGGGAGTTCAGACGTTTCGTAGACGAGTGGGGGATCCAGCTCAGACACAGATGTGCATATGTACCAAGTGGCAACGGCATAGAAGAGCGATGCCATCGAAGTGTGAAGAGGAGCGCAGCAAGAAAACAATGCACGATCACAGAGGCGGTCTATAGATATAATGCAACTTCAAAATAGGGCATGACTGCTGCAAGCGCACCCACTAATGCGATCCATTGCTATCGAGTGCGAATCAAGGACATTGACGCCCGTCTGCCTGATCAACAGGAAACCCGAGGGCCGTATGAGTTAGGGGACACTGTTTGGGTGAAGCTTCTCAATAATCGATTCACTAGCAGCTTTCAAAGAGGGTAAGCCGTGCTAGTCAATGGTACTTCACGCCATATGAAGGATATCCGGCCTGCTCTGAATACGAACCAGTTGGCGAATAGCAGTGATGGTGAATCGTCCAACGATGACTTGTGGATTCGTCCTATTCCCCGCGATTGTACAACTGTGAACCCCAACGCTGAGAGCTTCGATGAAGATGAAGAAGCCAAGCCTGATGGTATGACTGTATGTCCTAGCGCTGATGCTAATGGTTCCGACCCATCTTCTGAAAGCTCCAATGAAGATGAAGTAGTCCAGCCAATCCCCCTTCGTAGGAGTGCCCGCAACAAACGACCGTGTCCACCATGCCAAATGTGTGGTCTGGAGACCAGGGGGTGTAGTGTTGAATGTAATAATCAAAGAGGAAAGCGCCCCCGTGTGTGTGTGTGTCGTGCGGCCATACAACCTTCGGGTGGGATCTGAGAGAAAGAGAAATTAAAGATGGCAGCCATGGATTTATAAGGTGTAGTCTTGTGGAATCTCACGAGATCTCATCTTCCACTGCACATGTATGCAAATGGAATGGGGTCAGTTTTCTGATAAAATGTCTGTTGGCAGAGGCAGTGGGGAGAGACGTGCTGGAAGTTGAGAGAGAAAGTTGTCAGTGACGAATTCTAGCTGGACTTTTGCGTATTGTATTGTGTTTATTTTGTTTTGCTGTTTACCAGCCCATTTAACGTCAGCGTCTAACAACTATGAATCTGTGTTAAAAAAAACTATGCCGTTATTTGCACTTAAACGCTATTATTTCAAAGCAACGAAAACCGTTGTGCATGTGAATTTTACAATGTTTAATTTAAACGTTATACTAGAGTTACTTGTCTGATCCCGCCATGAAAGTGAAGTATATAAAGTGTTTTGTTCGAAATTCCGTAAAGATACTCGACTTCGACAAAAACATTCCTGAGTTCAACAAGATACACCTCAAGAAAGTCAGAAAAGTTGTAAAAATAGCATTTAAGACGAGAAGGTAGTCCTGAAAATAAATACTACTAACCAATTCTCGTACTTTGCTTACAGTTGCTGCCAATATGTCACAGAGAGCCGCGTCTTTGATTCTGTCATCCACGCACTTTGTTACCTCCGTTGCTAGGCGCTAGATGGATGTAACTGCAGCCCGGTACCATCAAGACATGTGCAAGTACCCACGGAGTTGCCCACAGTGAGAAAATACACGCCGACATGTCAATTCATCACAGATTTCCGGAATTGGAGTTCTCGTTTCAATCGGACAGGGCTATTTTTCTCAGACTTGCATCACAAGGACTCCTGCCCAGTCTCTCAGTCGCATTGAATCCTTAGAAACCAAACCATTGTCTAAAAACGCAGTTGTGACGCAGGAACTACACATTCATTAATGAAAATATCATCAACATATGCTGATGTGGCGCTTTTGATCGCCTGATCTTGGGGCACGATAGCGTCTATAACAGATTTTATAATACGTAGCCCAAATCCCAACCGTATAAAACGAATCCCGTGAAAATAATTGTTTGAAACAGCCATAGCGCCTCGTCAACATTCCACAGATCAATAATCAACACATTGAGTCCTTATATCATCGTTTCAAAGGGATTCATACTCTATAGCTTATATTCATGGTTATTTTCCAATTCTATGATGACAAAAATATACCCACCTTGAATAATTCTTTGAGTTCCATCAGTGCGCCTTCATATTTACGTAATTTGGAGTATCTCGCTTCAAAAACTGTAAATAATGAGATTCATCACATTTATGCATCCATGACTATGAAAAAACGAAAATACATTGTTATTTAAAACATAAAAAAAGAAATTGATTAATTGCTTAATAATTTATATTTTTGCTTCTACTTTTCGTTATCTTTGAATGTTCAACTTCCAAATTTGAAGTACTGATAAATCGTCAGCATCAGACTAAAAACTGACTATGATTATCATCTCATAAAAAAGAAACTCACCAGAAAAAAAAGTAAACCTCCGAAATAGTAGGTTTAACACATAGCTAATCTTACACCTCTACATAAAAGACTTGGTTGAATCACTCACAATGGAGGATTTTTTTTATTATTTCATGCATAAAGTATATTTGTGCCTTCATTGAATTTGCTTACTTAATATTATGCATAAATAGAACGTTGTGTGAGTTTGTTGCCTGCAGAGGAGAAAATAGTGTGGTTTATTTATTTTTAAATTAAAAAAGAAGGTACTTGCTGTGCTTCCGGAATGAGTTCGATAAGTATCGGAAATCGGAAAATTATTATTCTCGCTGATAAATAAATATGAAATCAGGAACGACCGGAATCTTGTAAAAATAACCTCAAAGATGAAAGTTCTAGTCAGAATAAACAATAAATACAAATTATTAAAATTCAAAAACATTACATATATATATATATATATATATATATATGTTAAATTATAGAGAGGTAAATACATTAGTATATTTTACTTACCATAATCATTACTGCAATATAGCTCCTGTAGATGTTTTTCTGGACATCGGGAAAATATAACTCCCATTACCAATATTGCTAAAATCAGGAATCTGAAAAAGATCTCAAGAAACATTGCGTAATCAATATATAATTTCTGGTTAGGATTCCGAAGAATAAGAAAATAACAAGAACCATTTAAAGACTAGCGTTATATATATATATATATATATATATATATATATATATATATATATATATATACATACATGATGCTTGCGTGTGTGAAGTGTAAACTAGTCAACCCATTCTTATAATTGATTGTGATTTAAATATTAAAACGAATCAGACTGTGTAAATCATTAATTTAAAATGCATGACATGATTTTGCTGACGTTTGAATTTCAATAATTGATTGATATTAGCAGAGTTTACCGCCTGTCTTTACTCCGTCTTTTATCTGAAAAAGAATAAACAAAAAAAAAATGAAAATAAAAGTTAAACCTTTTTGTCCAGAAAATCAATAAAGAAAGTACGAAAATAACGGGAAGCGAAAGTGTCCCGTTTAAAATAAGTACTTTATAAACCAAACACGAATGGCAAACATTAAGAGAAAGAGTTTGTGAATGCAAATGTAAAATAATTGCACGCATATTTGCAGAGGATATAGACACCAACGGCTGACAATTAATAAATCTACAATTAGGAAACGCGTAAAAACGTTTATTATGTAGGGATTAGCTTAATTTGTTAAATCTTTAAAGCATAGCATACAACACGTGTTACATGATAAGGGCTGTCCCCTTTTCATGTAAGTATAAAAATAGAGAGATTAGTTAAAATGAAAATGAAATAGCATAGGCGAAATTCGAACCTCGTAATCTAGGTTTAGAAATAGATTACGTGTGAGAATTTAAAAATGTAAAACAAACATTTGTTTAGAATATAGATAAATATTTCAAGGAAAGAATGTGAACTCTCAAGTTTGTTATGAAATTTTAAATTGAAAGAATGCAGCTTATAAGATAATGTTTTTAACATATTGGATAAATAGGTTACTGGGAAATAGGAAAAGTTTTGGACACGTATGTCCAGAGCACGTGAAAGAAGGCACATGTTTTAACATGTGTATGACGCCACGGAAAATAGAAAGTTCTAGGAATAGAGAAAAAACTTTAGAGTTAGTCAGTCAGTGAAAAAACTCGGAGAGAGACAGTCAGGCGTCTAGGAAGCGAAACGTCACTTCAAGGAAAAATGTGAGACTTTGAATTCTTGGTGATGGAAACGGCCGGTCGTGACGAAATAAACCATTATGTGTTTTGTAAAGCTCGTCTTGTCTTATGATTCTTACAAAAAGGTAAAGTGGAATTGTATTATATATTTGTGTTATATGTCTTTACATACACGTCTCAACATCATCATGTCCGAACTGTCTGAACACTATCCCTTCACTCCAAGAGTCTCTTCTTCTACACAAGAAAAGAATGAACATTTAATATATAAGAATCTCTCCTAACATGAACAATATCTATCTAGTCTCTTACAAGAACATCTCTCTCTCTCTCTCTCTCTCTCTCTCTCTCTCTCTCTCTCTCTCTCTCTCTCTCTCTCTCTCTCTCTCGGAGTCCTTTCAACATCCCTCTTAATAAATCTCTCTCAATGAAACGCCTATATAACACACGAAAAAAACTCAAGCCTAGAAATAAAAATCATGACCGTGTGGAATGCAGATCTCGTCATTGAGCACTTTAAAAAATTCATGTTGTACTTTCTCTATATTAATGAGTCATTCACTTCAAGAACTAAATAAAATGAATAAAAACCTTCACACTAAACAGTTGCTTCCTAAAAATACCTTACTCAAATAACAAGATCACAACAGCGATCTGCATGAAAAAAGAATATCTAAGTATGCAACTTGCTCATTCCGATCGACTTTGAGGCAAGAGCTAGCCATACGCACACAAAACAATCCACTTCGATGCGCAAAAACTGTCCTATGACCATTTCAAACATTTGTCACAATACAGTGTAAAAATTAGAATGCACTACCTGCAACAACTTCTTCGTAAGCAGCACTACGAGATCCCTTACAGACCAGAATTACCGAGAACAGAAAAACCCAGACTCCATCTTCTTTTAAACGAAACGTTGGAAGTCTCCGCATAAAAAAGCCTTTACTCATTTCCAAGTTACGTCCCGACCTCAATAACTGAGCTCACCATTCTTAATATTAATTACACCATTCTTAATATTATTTACACAATTTTAATATTAATTACACTATTTTTAATCTTAATTACACCATTCTTAATATTAATTATACCATTTTGAATATTAAGTACACCATTTTTAATATTATTTACATCATTTTAGTATATATTACACCATTCTTAATATTAATTACACCATTCTTAATATAAATGACACCGTTCTTAATATTAATTACACTATTGTTAATATTAATTACACCATTCTAAATATTATTTACAAAATTTTGAATATTAATTATGCCATTCTTAATATTAATACACCATTCTTAATATTAATTACACCATTGTTAATATTAATTACAACATTTTGAATATTAACTATACCATTCTTAATATTAACTACACCATTCTTAATATTAATTACACCATATTTAAATATTAATTACAATATTCTTAATATTAATTACACAATTCTTAATATTAACAACACCATACTTAATATTAATTAAACTATTCTTAATATTATTTACACTATTTTGAATATAAATTATACCATTCTTAATATTAATTACACCATTCTTAATATTAATTCACCATACTAATTATTAATTAAACTATTCTTAATATTAATTATACCATTCCTAATATTAATTACACCATCCTTAATGATAATTACACCAGTCTTAATGTTAATTTTACCATTCTTTATATAATTATACTATTCTTAATATTAATTACCCCATTCTAATATTAATTATATCATTCTTAATATTAATTACACAGTTCTTAATATTAATTATACTAATCTTAATATTAATTACAGCATGTTTAATATCAATTACAACATTCTTAATATTAATAACACTATTGGGAATATTAATTACACCGTTTTTAATATTAATTAGACCATTCTTATTATTAATTATACCATTCTTAATATTAATTATATCATTCTTTTATATTAATTATACCATTCTTAATATTAATTATACCATTATTAATATTAATTACACCATTCTTAATATTAATTCATCATTCTTAATATTAATTACACCATTTTGAATATTTATTATACCATTCTTTATATTAATTAGACCATTCTTATTATTAATTAAACGATTTTTAATATAAATTACACTTTTATAAATATTAATTAAACCATTCTTAATATTAATTACACCATTCTTAATATTAATTACAATATTCTTAATATTAATTACACTATTATAAATATTAATTTCACCATTGTAAATATTAATTACACTATTCTAAATATTATTTATACTATTCTTAATATTAATTACATCATTTTGAATATTACTTATGCCATTTTTAATATTAATTACACCATTTTAAATATTAACTGCACCATTCTTAATATTAATTACATTATTCTTAATATTAATTGCATCATACTTAATAATAATTCCACCATTCTTAATATTAATTACACCATTTTTTTTATCTTAATTACACCATTCTTAATATTAATTACAGCATTCTTAATATTAATTACACCATTCTTAATATTAATTACACCATTCTTAATATAAATTACACTATACATAATATAATTACACCATTTTCAACATTAAATATACAATTCTTAATATTAATTACACTATTCTTAATATTATTTACAACATTCTTAATATTAATTACACAATTCTTAATATTAATTACGGCATTCTTAATATTAATTACACCATTCTTAATATTAATTACACATTTTAACCTTACAATGCAGTGACATATTTAGATCTTTTGATCATAGGATAAAATAAAAAAATATCTATTAACAAAAAACACGATTGAAATTATAAATACTTGTACACAGACAAAAAAAGAAAACTAATTAATATATTTATACTAAATTTTATTGCATGAAGGTCTTTACGTATGACATGAATAAATGCTCTTAGCAGAAATAGACGCTGATTAATAATAATTATTATTGCTTATTTATTTAATTCTCTTTTAATAAAAATAAGCAAATAAAATATAGAAAACGATGAAATATATAAACCAACAACGACATGTCAACAAAAGAATAACATTATAAAATGGAGAAACAAACAAATCAGTGGCAAATAATTGAATTCATTCAAAACGCATAGCAAAAACAAAAACAAATAAAAACATCCATGTAATCGCAACATATCCAAAAAGTTGTGCAAGATAGACGAATGGTAAGAGTTTAGACTTCTTACCATGGGTCCGTTTTCGAATCCCGCAAAAGTCAGCCTCCCTGATAAGTTGAAGACAACAAAGCACGTGTCGGTGGATAATTATATTTTAAACCAATATATTATCAATGATATTTTAAATAGATATTGATATGTATCTATCCGTGCTTATACATGTATGTATGTGCATGTATATATGTCTGTGTATGTATGTGGGCATCTGTTGAAATATTTTGCAGGTTTCATTTCCCGTGAGAGTAACTAATTGGCATAGCAATAGATAATAATTACAATCGTAAAAATAAAACAACAAAAACAATTATTATATAGGGATTTCCGGCTATATAAACTAAAAATAAACTAATTCACAATCAAATTCTGACATATTTTTTAAGTGCATGTTCATACTTGCTTATCAAAATTCCAAGCACCCACTATTTGTAAAATATTCAGTAGATTGTGGTTTTCTAAGTAAGTCGTATTGGCAAAATATAAAACCATTAAATAAATATGTGTGTATATATATTTATAAATATGCAGTTTATATTTATATAGAGAGAGACATTCATATATTCATGAAGAGATGTATATAAATCATTTATTGTCTTGCTTTCTAAAAAGTACTATTATTCCACTCTTCGCATTGTGACTAACACTTATCTTTATACAAAACCTCTAATGCTTCAATAAACTACATTTCCTTATATATATATATATATATATATATATATATATATATATATATATATATATATATAAATTACAATTAAATTTACCAAAATGATAAAACTAAAGCATATTGTAAATATTAAAGAATTAATATTAAGATTTTTGGTTTCATCTCCTATTTGGTTATATATATATATATATATATATATATATATATATATATATATATATACACTAGCAAGTACCCGTCGTTAACTGGTTCAAAAACAGCCTACAGAAAATGGACTCTGATTTATGAATGTATGAAAGGTTAGGAATAGGAAGGTTTATAAATTTGGTTTGAATTTGGGGGTATCAAAACCAAAGCAAAATGATGAAAGTAAAAATAAAATAGATAAACCCCATAATTTATTATACTATACCTGTTCACACTGAAATATATAAACAAAGAATGATTTGCAGCGATTTGGAATTGTACCGCTTCTTTATTATTAAGAAAATAATAGACTAAAGTCGTGAGATACAACCGGGTTTGGACACGGGATCATTCGACCTGTAGCCGAATGCTCTACAACTGAGATATATCTACAAATATGAATATCTTTTCTTAAGAACGTAAATAAATTCGCCTGTAAAAATTATTTTTTTTATTTGTAAGAAAAAAAAACTATTTTTATTAATAGGGGAAAATCGTTTTAATCGGTTTTCAGCCAAAACGTTGGCTTTCAGGGGGTCCAAGTACAACGACATGACCTTTAAAATCTCTATCAAACTCCTCCGCCAATTTTGGGTCCAAACACATGAAATTTTAAGGGTAGATTACTTGGACCTGGATCAACTTTTATAATTTGATTTGAACCCCAGAAAATATATATTAAGGGGTCAAAATTGAAGTCAATTTTTTTTTAAATTGACCTCTGCTGTCTCTACCAACTTTTCACGATGGTAGTTAAAGAAGCCTATTATATAGAAAGGTATTACGGTACACATGCAGACTTTTTAACATATACCTATGCACATAATGTTATGAAAAGTACACAGGGCTCGAGCAAAGCCGGGTTGGACTGCTAGTTATACATAAATTTAATACACACAGAAAAATGTATTATTTGTTGCTGCTCCCTGACGAGAAAACTTTTTCCTATAAACGAAATGAAATGAATTTAATAACATTAAGCTTAGAGCAGCAGGCATAAAAGGTAATATTACTTTACAGGGGCAATGTAGTTGGAATGACTGACTTCCAGCATGATGCATGTACAGTTCATGTTCGAGGTACCCCATCACTGTTATCTGCCCTTCGTATTACTGATTTTACTTACGCAGTTTATTGTAGTCCTATGCAAACTAAATAACTGTATAATGTGTTGTCTTGTGAAACTGTAAGTTTTACCTATAGGCCAATTTAAATGTATACATTCTACAGGGTATGCGTTGATATTTGACTACTCATAATCACTATCATTATCAATTTACGATTCTATATGACATTTAGTCTCGAATGCTTATGACAATTTTACGAATTGAAAGCAAGAAAATTATATTGGAAAAAGGGTTCGTGGAAAATTATAGTTCAAGTATAAAATATGTATCAATCGGGGTGGCTACGCAATTAAAAGCTATGGGTAAGGTTAAAGTTTTGAAATAAAGGATAAAGACGGACGGAGAGACGAACGGACACAAATGATTCTAGGAGCTAAAAATTTACGATTCTATATGACATTTAGTCTCGAATTCTAATGGCAATTCTGTGAATTCAAAACAAGAAAGGGTTATAGTGTCTAGTTTGAGATCGTCTTTACTGGTTAATAAAAACTGAAAACTTTTCTATTTGAAACTTACGTTTTATTTTAATTTTATTATGTCACAATTTGTGTCTGTCATTTACAGATTATTCTAACAAACAAAGTAATCTCTGTTCAGGTTATATTCTTTTATGAATTTTGTATAGTAACATTCCTTTAATATATTTAAAATTTATGAAGGCAAGTTTATTCCGAAAACAAGGAATATTTGATTTTCTTTAAACAAACATGGCTCTCAACGAGTTTGGCTGTGTTTCTGAGGTGATAAAGAAAAACTTTTGACTTGTCAGAATATTAATAAAGATCCTAATTTTTTAGTATATTCATCTTTATGAATGTCACGATTTGTATTGACATTTGCATTTCTATAAATTATTATTCGTGAAAACTGTCTGCATTCAATTTTTTTTTGCATAAGTTCAAACATTGTTAAAATATGTAGCAGTTACAAGATGTAAAGGAATCCCAATATAAACGTTATTACATGTCCAAGTACCTAATAGCGTTATTTAAATTTAAAGTTGTTCATTTCTCAAATGTATGCCGAAAGGAGCGACAATAAACTATGCGTTTGATCCAAAAAGTAAATTGTATTTTAATGACTATAAGTATTGAAATCTATTTTTATATTTAAACAATTAATTAGTTCTATCATTTGGATTATTTGTACTACAGTTCTAATCCTGGATGTTATTATTACAGCTGTTTTGTTCCACACGGGCATCTTTAAATCGAATGCGGGAATTTTAACGAATATATATATGTAATGTATTATAACGCAGTAGAATTTGTTCGTGAGATCCACGCCTATACAAGCCTTAAACAATTCAAGTTTATACTAGCAATATAAATAATTTATAAATTAGTAAAATATCATATGAGCTGGAAATGTATTTAAACCTCCACCACTTAACAATCTCAGGCAATATGAACCGGAACATATATGTTTAGAACATGCATGGAATATTGTTGCCACATCTGAACCAATGCATCTACTTCGAGTCCCTCAATAAGGCCCATATATCAATGATTCAATTCAGAAATAATATATAAAAATAACATTTGTGAAAAAACGATATTGTTTTTGCACTGACATAATATAAATATAAGTATAATTGGTTTCAACATTTTCTTTAGTTTTATATTTATTTATACAATAATATAAATTGTTTTATGTTATGTTTGTATTAGAATGTCTAAAGTTGTAGAACGTACTTTTGTTTTATACAGAAAGAATTGTGCGTAATTTTATAGAAATCGTCGGATAAATATAAAATGGTATTTAAGGAAAATGGTCTTAACAGAATTTGAAATATATAATCTCAACATTAAATATATATATATATATATATATATATTCTCTGTAAGCTAAAGAATTAAAATAGCACATCAAACTCACACGCATATATATATATATATATATATATATATATATATATATACTAACTGTTTTTACTAATAAGCGATTCAACATTGTGAACATTGAAGTCATGAATGTGAGCTGACAGCATATGAACGCGGTGCTGAGAGCAAGTGCTAATTGAAGGCAAATATAGGACAGATTTGGATGTTGTCTGGAAATGCCTTACCACATGTAAAACCATCTCTAATGGAGGCACATATTCCATGCCCATGACGATATTGGGAATCAGATTTGGATGTGCAGTTTAAGTATTCTTTGATCACGAAGTCATCTAACGAAACTACGTCAATGCCGAATACGCACAGGAACAATAGGTCTGGTTTGGTCTTTTTATAATTTGATTTAAACTTCTAGGCGGATAGCGTCAACTCAGTTAAATCGCTTACCTCCAGCAGCCTTATTAGTGACATGACCATAATATAGGAAAAGAATGAGAAAAATTCCGACGTCTCAAGACAGAATTTATATATATATATATATATATATATATATATATATATATATAATCAGTTGTATTAGGTAGAAATGTCGTATTTGTTATGTCTGCGACAATATCCATTATAAATTTCGGAAAAAAAATCCCTTTTCAAATGGTGAACATAACAGATCGATTCAGATCATGCTAGATGATGAAGCGTAAGTTGGATAGCTGTGTGGGGTATCGGAGCAAATGTGAGGAGGGGAGGATTTATGTACGGTCTGATTAGGTAATTAACATGTATATATTTTTATTTATTTGTATTTATGTATTTATTTTTTTAGACATTTTTACCTAATACAACTGAATAAGTATATATACATATATAGACATATATGCATGTACTTGTTGATTTGTAAATCTCCACTTGTTCTCGTCTTCTTTTCCCGACAACGACTATATATCATTCCTCGCATTGTGATAGCCTTCTAAATCTCTACTACATACCTATCCCACACAATGCTTCAAGCAAAATACATATCAATATATATATATATATATATATATATATATATATTATATCTAGTTATATGTAAAGATTTATAAACACTAAATGACACGGAGAAATTTCACTAATCATCACATACCCAACGCATTTTATATACACATACATATATGTAGAACATGCAACGTAACACTTTTTTATTAACGTTCGACTGAAGGTGTTGTGTTGTTGTATTATAAAAAGGGATCGTGTGTGTTATATCTAATCAGAATTAACGTTTTGTGATCGTCTAGTGGTCAGTCTATTAAATGATATGTTCATATGCCGTTGTGTGTGTGTGTGTGTGTGTGTGTGTGTGTGTGTGTGTGTGTGTGTGTGTGTGTGTGTGTGTGTGTGTGTGTGTGTGTGTGTGTGTGTGTGTGTGTGTGGTACATGTATTATTTGGACATATCTTCCTGCGTCGCGATGTTGGTATATCTGGATTCATCTCGTGTCTCGTGTTTGGACGAAGATTCTATCACGCCAAAACGATGAATTGGTTTTATAGTTTATTTCACTTTCTAGATGTCTCGCAGAAGGATGAAAAGTGAATCTCTGGCTTGCGTGGTATCTCTTGGTCTCATTTCTACACATGTCAGCGTCCCCACAGTGAAGGGGGAGACGACTGTAAAGCCGTCTGTCGCCTTCTAAGTCCAAACTCAATCTCAACGATTCAGCTAACCTAATCACGTGACTCACACATAATCCGATCAGCTGACACTGACTTCCGTTCAACGGGTCTACAATTGTTCATCCCTCCTCTCTCTCTCTCTATCTCTCTCTCTTTCTCTCTCTCTTTCTCTCTCTCGATCCATTCTATAGCATATATTTGCCTATTACTTCTCAAAATGTATGTTTTCGACATACATTTTCTACTACCCACTTTTGCAAAGGGAATCCTAAGCTAACCCCACTGGCAAAGGAACTGTCATACCATTATTCAATAAATCATAACATCTAATTAATAAAATAATATTCACAAATAATACCATGTGGCGCGAATCCTTACGCCGTCGAAGGTTAACAACTCTGTGACCCGATGGCTCCCATCTCGCATCTTATAATCATGCAGAGATCATGATATCTCTCGTCATGACTCCTACGAGATAAAAAATTTTTCTTATAAAATTACGAGAGCATTTTCCTATGTCTCCTGCCGAATTACGCATCCGGAGAGACATCCCACGAAAAAAAAAATCCACAACCACGAAAATTAGAATAAATATCGACTAAACCTTTGACTCTTCCAAAACTTAAGAACCAGTTGACCCCTTATTCAATCCAGTAGTGTGTCTTTTTTTTACACTGCTTATATCTTGTTTATTTCTCTTTTTCGCAATTTTATTATTATTATTATTATTATTATTATTATTATTATTATTATTATTATTATTATTATTATTATTATTATTATTATCATTAATTAACAACATGTTCTTACTTTTAAAGTAATTATTATGTCAATAAACCCCACAAGGCAAAGAGTCACTCCCCTCTATTCTGCGAAAAATACATGCCAAAGAACAAGAAAAGCCTGCACAATTCTCATTTTAGAAAACATCAATTACATAAAAATAATAATAAAATAATTCCTTATAAGCATTTACAAAGTCGCATCTCACCAAGAATAAAATTTCAAATAACAAAACACAGATTCGTGGCAACCCAAAATTGTCCACGTCAACAAATTCTGATGTCGGTTGCATCACCTTTACCATTTAACAGAATATCCAAAATAAAAAAACATCAATTTTCTTTCTTCTGTGTTTTCAATTTTCATATTCCAAATCAACAAATCGTTATCTGTATGTCGATATAGCTATCTGTTTTTTTTACAATTCTTCTTAATTTAGCATATAAATCTATCTATATATAATTTTAATGTGTCTATTTTTCCTATTTTTTCGTTGTGTCTATATCTTTTTTCAGTACAGGTTCGATTTTTTTTCTTTAATTTTCTTTATCTTTTCATCTGTATGCCTAGTGTACAATATTTTTTTTGGTTGTGTCTATATATATATGTAAATTCCAGGTTCGATTTTTTCTTTCAGCCCATGTATGGGTGAACTGGTCAACGAGCACCAAAATTTGTATTGTTGTTTTCAATATTAAAAGAACTCTAGGATATATATCCCTATCTAGCTTATATATCTAAATTATAACGAACACTGTTTTCTTTTTAATTTATTTTAATTGTGTTAATGAATTTACTAATACATTACAATATATTCTACTCTGCTCTTTTCTCGTTGTTCTAATCCACTTATATATATATATATATATATATATATATATATACTAGCTGTACGTTTCTGTGGCTCAAATTGGTTCAATGGAAAAAGTTCCAAAATGAGAAAAAACATGTTTCTTATAGGTTTAATTTTCCATTTCGTATGGGTACACAGTTTTTGTTGTTCCATTTTCTTAGCTGATGTAAAGATTTCTGGTTTGGTGACTCTTGAATGCGTAACATAAATTGTCCATGTGAAAAAACAGTCGGCGTGTAACTGTAAACCACACAATTGTAAAGATTGTTCCCTGTGCTTTGTTGATGGTTATTGCAAACGACAATAAAATGTATCCGGTGGAATCATAGGAATGTGTGGAATGAAGATATATTCATGTGTAAAAAGTCCTGTTAAGATTGTTGTTTCTATGATATTGTTTGTTAATTTTTTGTTTGTTACTGCAATCTATGTGCCTTTGCAAAGCTTGGATTGGTTTATATTTCACAACATGATAATTAGTACGCCAAATTTCAGTTCCAATACATGCAGTAGCATCCCTGGCAAATATAGCTGTTGGATGATTAACCACTTTATCTGATTTCACAATAGTCTCGATGGATTTGTATTTGACTACCTCACTTGGAATTTCTTTGGAAAGTCTTTGTATTGACCTGCAAGAATAGCTCGTTCACTCAGTCAAGTGGAATTCTTATAATTTGAATATCTGCTAAACCCTTTTAAACTAACTCTTCTTTTGATGTAATAAAATTACAGAAGTTAAAAGTCAAAGAATTTTGCCCTTATCTCTGATTAGCTGGCACTTTTCCGTACCCAATTTCCCACAAGTGATGCAAAAATTTATGTGCGGATCCAACAGTCTGCAACTGGACATGCATATTGTGAGTTAAGTTTAATGTCTTCCCATGGCACAAAAAAGTAGAGTATTTGAGGCAAGCACTTATTTCCTCTGCTGGTGTTGATTGAAGAATAACAAGTAATATTTGTCTGAAATCTCCTGCAAGCAATATTACTGCATTTCCAAATGGTCTGACATTGCCACGCAAATCTTGCAAGGATCGACCAAGAGCCTCAAGTGATTTTTTGCGTACCATTGTACATTCATCCCAAACAATAAGTTTGCCTTTCTGCAATATTTTTCCCCATATTGGATTTTTTTGGAGATGTCGAACATGAGATTTTGGAAAAATTGAATGTTTCAAAGTAGAATAAATAATTCTTCTACTTGGCAGCAAGGTTGCAGGTATTCCTCATGCAGCTATGGCTAAGGCTCTGTCATCTTGTTACCAAATGGCTGCCGAAATCAATTTAATTAGAAAGGTTTTACCAGTTACTTCTAGTGCTGTTCAAGGTAGCGGTAATTTCCAAATAACTTCTATTTCACATCAGAAAATTAGGTGACTAAAATAGGATTTGTCCATGTTTTGAAAATGCCTAATAACTGTAATTAATTTAGAAGACTAAAATAGGATGAGGGATTAGAGATGGACGGATAGAGAGGAAGGTATATAGATAGAATAGTCAAGGCTAATGCATGCTTACGGAACATATTTTTATTTACTGACGTTGGCTTAGTAACTAAACGATTTATTGATAATTTCGTAACGTTTAAACGCCTGCCGGAAGATTTAAATCGGTTCATTATTGTTGCAATGAAAAAAAAACGTTTTATTCAACACAAAACCAAAAACACATATGAATGATAAATGATTTATTATTCTATTCATTGAAATTTACTAATTTTTAAATAAAAAAGTACAAAAAAGTTAACAAAATAGTTGCTCGTGTGTGCATGTAAAATTGTTTGTAAAAGTGAGAAATTATTTTAATCATTTAAAAAACTGGGTATTTTTTTTAGATTAGCCCCCCCTTTAATCACCCTCAACCTTCTCATCTTAAGAACAGCTTCCGGAATAAACACTATTTTTGGAGGGGGGTGAAAAAATATTTGCAAAATTTAACTGATATTTGTTGTCAGCATACCCACCCGAAAATACTATTTAAAAAAAGGAGGGGTTCAGTAGATTTATTTCTCAATGAAAGTTGCAGGGATTTATTTATCAATAAAAGTCGTCATTTAAAAAAGAAAATTTTGGAGGTGGACCTGAATGTAAATATTTACCCAAATAATTATTCACTCATATAAATTAAAAATGTCTGCAAAAGTGAGAAATTATCAATACATGGTTTAGTTTTTTTTTAATATTCATGAAAAGACTTAAGCCAACGTAAGTAAATACATGAATTACACATGTTTGTAAAAGTGAGAAATTATTAATAGATTTTTAGTAACTTTTTTTCTTTTAATATTCATAAAGAGTAAAAAATTTTCCAATATTCCTGAAAAGAGTTAGGCCAACATAAATAAATAAATGTTTGTAAAAGTGACAAATTCAGGTTTATTTTCTTTTTTATTCATGAAAAGAGTTAAGCCAACGTAAATAAATAATGTTTGTGAAAGTGCGAAAGGCAACGTAAGTAAATAAATTATAAATGTTAAGTGCGCATGCGTTAGCCTTGACTAAGGGGAGCTAAGGGAGCGACCATTAAATAATTCTGCTGGTCGCCATGGAACTCAACACCCAAGGAGAATCCCACTTTATTTTAAATATTTATTTTCCAAAGGACTGTTTGAATAAATCAACAATGAATAAAATGATGCTTATACCCTTTATTGCCGAAATTGGAGACGCCATTTTTTCACACACTTGCTATACAAATCTAGGGGAGACATCATTATATGGTCGAACGATTGCTTCCAGAAAGAGAAAGAATAAATTTACCAAAATTTACATTTATTACTTCCGAAAACGTTAAATTAAACTAAAATTATCATTTATTACTTCCAGAAACTTGGTAAACCGATATTACTGGAGAAAATGAATCTTGACAATTCAAAAGAATGTTTAAAATTATTTATTTGTTCGAAAAAAAAAGTAAACTTCCGGAAAGAACTATGAAAAAAAGTAAATAAAGAAAGTGAAAAAGAACATATATCCATATTTGTTTAATTGGAAATGTTTCGATTTAATTAATGAGAACGGGAAAGTTTTTCATGGAACATTTTTTTATTAAAAACAGAAAATTGAAATTACATAAACTCGGAGAGCGCCATTTGAAAACCAAAACAAAACCAAAACATTTATTAGTTTTTATTTGTTTGTTTATTTTTTCGTTTGTGTGTGTGTATTTTTTTTTTAACAAATAAATAATTTTATACATTTTTTTAATTAAAACAACTTTGAAAGGCCAACAAAAAATTAATTTAAATGATTGTTTTTAAGGGAGAAGTGGGTTGTTTTTATTTTTATTTTTTTACTGGGAATCGAAATATAATTATAAAAACATTGATTGAAAAGTTTGCGTAAAAAGTATAATTTTAAGAAAACAATTTTGAAATGGACAAAACATTGGACTTTTATAAAATAGTTTTTTTTTCGAACAAATAAATAATTTTAAACATTCTTTTGAATTGTCAAGATTTTTTTTTGTCAAATAAATAAATTTCAAGCAATTTTTGCAATAAATAATAAATAGCAACTTCGTTAATTTTACGACTCGTCCCAGCATATTATAAACACCCTAACCTCCCCATGTTAAAACGGCTTTCGGAATAAACACCCCTAACCTGCCCATGTATAGGACGGCTTTCAAGGTTTGCGGAAGGGCGTGTTTAATTTGAAAGCTGTTTTAACATGGGGAGGTTAGAGTGTTTATAATACGCTGCGGCATGTCGTAAAAATGAAACAGTTTAGAAAAAGTTAAAACGAACTTTTTTATGTAAACAATGCCTTGAAAGAAACTAAACAATTAAAACGTAATGTTTTATGAGTGAAAAGCCTAAAAGGAATTTAAAATTAAAAAAATTGGTAAGATACAAAAATGAATTTAAATTTTAAAAATATGGGATTTTTTGTGCAGAGAGTGATCCACCCTAGATTTTAAATCGTATTTCCACTTTTAATTAGATTTTTGTTATATGTTTTTTATTCAGTTGTAAGGTTAGAGTACAGAATAGGTACAAAACACCCTCCCTTCCCCATGTTAAGAATGGCTTTTTAAATAATAACGTATATTATTTCAGCACGGATCACTCTCTGCATGATACCTTTTTTTTACTTATCTTGTAATTCGAGCATAGTTGAAACGGAAGTTACCGGAAATATAACCGGGCAGTCTCGCAGAAATGACTTACGAAAAATATTTATATTTGAATTAATAGTTTTATAATTCCCAATGTTAAATTATTTTAATAATATGCAAAGATTCATTGGCTTTACAGATAGATTTTCTGAAAATTGCAATTAAATTGGTAATGTAGAAATATGGTTTTATCGATGTTGAACGAACCAAGAATTACATTTATATATATATATATATATATATATATATATATATATATATATACTAGCTGTACTCGGCCACGCGTTGCTGTGGCTCAGTTTGTTAAAATGTGAAAGTAGAGAAACGTTTGATTCTTTTTTTCAAGAGAATGTACAAATTATTTTTTAACAGTTGTTAGGAAAATAAACAGAAAAATACTTCCATCATTAATTATGCAAAAAATAAAAATAAAATGTTGATTTAGTGTTTCAATATGCTTATAAATTACGATAAAACTTGCTGAGTATGCACTGTTTTACGGTTGTTGTAAAAATGGAACGGAAACTTAAATTTCGCTTCGTTTTAATCTTTCTTAATTTTTTAATTGTGCCCCTCCAAACGAATATAATCAAAACAGTAACATTCAACAATTGTACTTTATGTATATAAAACACAAAATATTTATTAAAAAAAATTTTTTTTTAAGTTAATAACGAAAGGGAAATAATTCCAGTTTTAAACGAAAAAGTCAGTTTGGTATATCTTTTTGTTATTTTTTACATAAGTCCAGCTTACCATTCACATTGGAATGTTATAGGTTGTCGGGTACGTTTACAACGAATAAACACTCCAATCTAGTAGATGTATCAGAATTTTTGTAGGAATTTTTTACACCCCTATCACGAAACTGCGAATAAAATATAAAAATCTCGTAATTTCTCTTTTAAAAGTTGGTTGTTTGTTTTCTTTATGGATTATACTTCCAAAATAAACTATTAAAGTTGTTTTAAAAGTAATAGAAATATCTTTTTTTATTTTTTAAAAAACAGTAATGAATTTTACGAACTCAATATTTTTCAATTTTTAAACTTTAAAAAGCTATCAAAAGTTTTCTATTGATTCTATTTTTACGATATTTTCAGGGTCAATAAGAAATTTTATGCTCTTTCCAATAAACTGAATATATTTTAGACAAACGTTTTTTTTTAATTCATGCCCCCCCATTTTCAAATGTCTAGTAAAAAGTAAATAATTAATTTACTCACCAAAGTTTTATATATCACAAATTGAAGAGAAAAGGTCAATAAATAATATATTCAAAGTTAAAACAAAAAAGTAGTGTTTTTTTAGAAATTTACCTGTTAAGTTCGAAGTTTAACACCTTTTTTTTAAACCACGTTGTTTTTTTTTCTTTTGATTTTTTTTTTATGAAACCTTGGTCCTTGCTCCTTTAATTGAAAAAAAATTAGGGTTGAGTTACATTTTTCGAGGAGTTAAAAGCTTGGAAAGACGTGGTGGAATTATTCACTATTTTTCACGAAATTTCTCACACACCTACCAATCTACCCATGTTAAGAACGGCTTTCGGAATAGACACCCCTAACCTTGCCAGAATACACAAAAAGCTATAAAAGTTGACGTGTCGAATGTGAACGATCAGTTGGACGTAATGTAAAAATGTACCGAATTTAAAAGGAAACGAAATTCAAATTTCCGTTCCATTTTTACAATCGTAAAGCAGAGCATTCTATGCAAATTTTACCTAACTTACTGTATTAATGCTATTTTTTAAGCAAGAAAACATATTTAGGTTTGGCTATAAATTCCTAAACTCATTTCGCCCTAAATAATTTAGATGACTGAAATAGGAATTTAATCGAATCTTTAATTTCCTGAATAGTATGCGAGAATTCATTTTTCTTCGAGTTATATCGAATTCATTAATACGGACTTTAGGGGATTTTTTCGTAATGTTACTGCAAAAATTATTTTTATTGTTACAAATTACAATGCTTTATTTATATAAAAAAAGCAAAAATAGATTATTGCGTTTTTTATTTACTACTGAAAACCATAACTTTAGTAAAGGTATTTTTTGTTTAAACAAAATAAAACATTTTCACCAAGAGTTAAGTAAACATAATTAGTTCATTATATTCTGCGATCATTATTTGAAAAATACTGCAATTTTCATTAAAATTGGTTAATTTCCTGATTTTTGGTGAATTTTTAAGCAAAGGGAGGAGTCAAAATGTTCATACACTTTGAGCGTCTTTGTGTGTACCTACCATTTTTCGGTGAATATTTGATAGCAAAGCGACCACGTGTTGTTAAATTAAATTTCAATCACATGGTTACATTATCAATAATCATGTAATTAACCCTATTGAAAATTTACCGATATTGTAAACCCATTCTGTTTACATTAAGCCTGTAGTGTTTTTTTAGTGATGCAATGTTGGCAACTGAGATTTTAAAAAATCCGCGAGATCAGGAGAAAGAAATGTCCAGAAAATCGCTAGATTTTTAACTTTTATCATCTGAAATTTTCAAAAATCGCTAATTCACCCCTCCCCCAATTCTATATTTTAACTTCATGCAATAAAAAAAATTATAAATATAGTATATTCAATATATAAAATGTTCCGTGTTTTCTCACTATATGTTTCTGGAATTATATTGAAGCGCTTAGCTCCCCAGAAGGCTTACATATTTTATCAGCTAGTTTTGCCTGTTTTTTTCAGAGAGGTTTTTTTTTTTGCAGGAAACAAATCATAAACTCAAACTTTTTATAATAAAAGCTAAATTGAAATATACTGCAAATTAAACATCACAATAATGGTGCAACATATTTTGAAATTAGAAAAATATAAAACAAAAAACTTTGTTTTAGCATGTTAAAAGTATTTAGGTTGGTAGATAATTAAATTCTACTGCATTGGTATAAGTTTTTTTTTGCTGTTGTTTCTTGCTTTTTACAATTTTAGATCGTATTTTAAACTAACTTGGAATGCCCCCCACCTAAAATGTACTTGGAAAAATCGATTTTATAGTGAGATTTAAGAATGGTTAGTCGAAAAAAGGTGAAAAACAAAACAAATAATCAATAAATAATTGTTACCAAAGCCAATAAATCCTACTTTTTTTTTACTTACATGAATGAGTTTATTTTATGTTTTAAAGTATTTTCAAGCGCTTTTCTTTATTTTTTAATAATCTAATGCGGGTGTGTGTGTGCCAAATATCTCCAGATTTTCTAGAATTTCCCGCTAGATTGCAAACGAAATCTCCAGATCTAGCAGGAAAACCGCTAAATTGTAACACTGGTCACGTGACAGGAAGCGGTAATAAATAAGTGTCCCTAAATAAAAAAAATGGCCTCTCGGTACAAAGAAAAACAACTATTTATCATAGAAAAATTAAGTATAATGTTATAATTAAAAAGAAATATATAAAACCACACATGGATATAGTAAACATATTATACCAAAACGTGGAAGCCATCCGTCGAACGAACCAAGAGTTACATTTATATATATATATATATATATATATATATATATATTATTATTATTATTATTATTATTATTATTATTATTATACTGTTGTAGAATTTTTTAGTAACTCATAACAACAACACAATATGTCATTCCAAGGAGTGCTCAATGCATGAAACAGAGCAATATATTGATTGTTGGAGAGTTATTGGCTACACATTAGCAAACGTGTTTCAATGACCCCCTAGCAGGGAAAATCACCTCATCAGGCCAAAAACCAACCACGAAACTTTCAATAAAGATCATCCCTTTATATTAAATTCAACTTTACAGGGTTAAACCATTCTAAAAAGAAAGAGGGGTACTAACAACTATAACCTATTCACAAAATAATGTTAGGTTTTTCAAGGTATAATTCTGAAGCAGATTTATTATAAGTTTGCATTAAATTTTCTAGCTCCAACCATTATAATTATAATTGTTTTTCGTTTATTTTGTTAATACGAATTTTTAGAACTATTACTCCAACATCAGAGCAATCAATAAATTTAACTAAGGTTTTTTTCACTTAAAATCGAGATATAAATATATACATATATTACTAAACTATAAATTTAGCGCTATTTCTCTATATAATACAAAAGTACCGACATATATACAAACAAACGTGAAAATTTATATATAAATTACTCTTATAATATGGTGAAGAATATTAGTTACTAAGTCTACTTATATTATTCACGGTAAAGATTTCACTAAAAATTATTTTTATAAAGATTAATAGATTCTTCGTTAAAAATTAATTTCACTTTTTACATAAATTTAGCGTTTAAAATAGATTTAGCGTTTAAAATAAATAAGTAAATCAGATTTAGCGTTTAAAATCCTAAAATAAATAATAAAGCATATTACAATATATAAGTCAATGGTATGATTAACTCGTTTATATTCTTATAATTTTTTCAGTGAATGTATTTGGAAATGTTTACAGGAAATTGTTATTTGCTGTTTCCTGTTTAATGTTCAATAGTTTCTCCCGGTCTTTAAAATTCGTTATTTCTAATTTTTCATGAAGGCATAAAAAGCACGGTGCGTGTAATGAATTACATACTTTCGATCTTCTTATGATCCGCCATTCTAACTTTGGAGTTTTATTCTCCTTTATTAATTTCCAATATTGAATTGATAATGATGTGTCTTTTTCGTATTTTTGATTAGTAAAAGAACTTTTATGCCCATAGAATCTTTCTTTAAAAGTTGCCTGCGTACTACCTATATAAAATTTTATATCACTAGGATTTTCTTCAGGGAATATTTTGGCTTGGTAAACTACTGATTTCGTTAAACATTTATTATTCATGGGACAAGTATTAGGAATGTTGCATACATACACACACACACATACATACACACATATATATATATATATATATATATATATATATATATATATATATATATATATATATATATATATATTATATCTAGTTATATATAAGGGTTTATACACACTAGACGACAGGGAGAAAGTTCAATAATCACCACACACCCAACGAATTTTATATACACATAGGTATGTGTAGACCATGCAACGTAACACTTTTTATTAACTATCAACTGATGGATCATCGGCTAAGTTTTCAGATAACATGCAATTAGATTTCTACATAATTAGCGTTGTCCATTTGCTTACTTTCTATGAGAGACTGCACAGAAAATTATTTTTCTTCGCCAAAATGCATGACGTCATGTTCTTGTATATTCCAGGTGTTCCCATGTTAAAACATATTACACGCAGTTTTTATAAAATCGAAATTAAAATGCGCCGTATATCCTAAGTGAATTTCTTTTAATTTTGAAGTTATGAAAATATAAACTACAGCCATATTCGAAAATATCTGAAATATATTTAATTTAATAAATTAAATTAAAAAATAAATTAAATAAACTTCATAATATGTTCGAGGTAGAATACTGAAAGTAAGTCTATTACAAAAAAAATAATAACAAGGAGAGATTTCCTTTAATGTAATATGATAACGATATTACTTCTTGATTATATATTCCCTTTGAATAAATCGTATATATAGACATAATGCTGGAAATAAAATATAAAAAGAATTTGTGAAGCAGTATAGGTAGTAATCCAAGTGTGCAGAAACAAACCTATTAATACGACTTTATTCAACAGATTCGATTCAATATCACTGAAAAATAATAAAACATTAAACCATACAATATATGTTTTTTATTTGACTTAATTTATCTTTAAATACAGATTCATAATAATCACATATGTTTATGCTTAATCAAGGATAAGATTGTTGAATTATTTGGTCGAAACAGTGCAACTACACAATGATTTTCAAGCAGGTTTTCTGTTTGGTCTCCCAAATCGGTGCATTGTCCTTTCCATATCTGATTCGCAAAATAGCATTCGACCAATGGACCATTTAATGCACACCTTTTTATTTTGTAAATACGCCAGTACCAAAGATTTTTCATGTAAAGTTTCATGTAAAGAAAAAAGACATTTTAGCGTGTTATTTGGCATCATTATTTCATTAAGCAAATATGGTTAAACAACAAATAAAATTTATTGTAAGATACTTACACTATATGACCGTACCAATAAATATGATCATGACTATATATATATATATATATATATATAGCGTGTTCGTAACGATGAAAAAAATCCAATAAAGTGCTCGATCGTGGATGTGTGAGCTAAAGATATAATATTTATTACGACACTATATATACTGTTGTGTCTGCACAAATAATTAACAAGAACACGGAAAGTAAAGGCATAACAATAATATATTAGGCAGAAAAGTAATATACGTATTTACATGTCTTCGGATATACTTCAGTTGCAGATATTCCGGCAGGTGGCGTGTTGCATGTCGTACTGGAGGCAACATATGCGTCTTGCCTATTTGGCGGTCGTTGAAGGACTTTCCTGGTATTGGTGATTGATACCTTTATATATCTCACACACCCACCTATCTTTATTGGTGGGCGTCTCCACAACACCCCTCCCAAAATTTGAAGTCGTGTAGATTTCAATATCTTTTACTCTTGGTGTTCATTATAATTGGTTCTGTAAACTTTCTTTTCCTTCCCGATCTTCTCGGTTCGGACATGGTTTTTGGTGGTTCGTTATCAAACACTTCGTATAGTATATCAATTGGATCTTCCTTTTCATCAAGTTTGTCATGTTTGTTGTCGTTTATCTGACATTTTCTCAATTGATTTTGATGTCTTTTGTATATACCTTTTGGACCATTTATCATGTAGACCAAGTCGCCGATACGTTTATCTATCGTACCAAATTCCTAATATGAAATATTATTTTTCATACATTTAAAATATACACGATAACCAAGTTTAAACCTTTTACGTGATGTGTGCGTAGTGTGATGGACGATTGTTTGCTTTGGTATTAATTTATCAAATGGTGATTTTATTTTTCTAGCAAACATTAATTTTGCTGGCGATAATTTCGACGGTGTATTTGGGTTCTTAGTTATCCTGTATATTTGCAGGAATTGTTGTAATGTTTTATCCATCGGGGTCCCTATTGATTTTCTAAGTGCACGCTTTATCGTGTCTCCGAACCTTTCCGCTAATCTATTTGATCTAGGGTGGAACGGTGGTGTAGTTATATCTTTTACCTAAAAAGTGTCACAAAAGTCCTTGAAATCACTTTATGTAAATTGTGTTCCGTTATCTGTGACTATAATATCTGGCACACCAACACGTGCAAATATTTCATGCACACAACTTATTGTGTTATTTGTCGTCGGGTTCTTGGGTTGCTTTACTTCCGGCTATCTGGAAAAACTATCTACTACGATTAGGTAGTATTGTCCTTCTGTCGGTCAAGCAAAGTCTATATGAATGCGTGACCATGGATGGTCAGTTTGTTTTTCAATGTTTATGGACTATCGTTGGTGCCTTTGCGGCTAACGCACAACCTTTAAACTTGTTTACTGTTAGTGCAATATTCAGATCCATGGTGTTTCTTTCTTTAATAACTCGTTAAGTGGAGCTCTTAGGTCGTGCATTTCTTTGATAAATATTTGGTAGTAGTTTGCGAGACCTAAGAAACTCTGTCGAGTCGTCACGTTATGTGGTGCCGGTATGTTTTTAATTGCTGTCGATCTTTCCAAATCTGGGCGTCGACCGTCTTTATTTATTATTTGCCCTAAATATTTGATTTCGTCTAAACAAAATTCGCATTTGTTTTCTTTCACCTTGAATCTGTATTCATTTATTCTTGTGAATACTTCTTTTAGATCGTTTTTAAGATTTTCTGATGTTGGGGTACAACTGGTTATTTTTTTTAAAAAGCGTTCATTGGTTTATCCGAAAGATTGAATTTTTCGATCCAGTCAATTCCCAATAAGTTCTCGCTTTTTTAATTACGAAGATTTTCAATTTTTTCGTCGTGCCATTTAAATTAATGGGCAGGATGATCTCTCCTTCGAATTTTATTTTGTCTCCTGTCACTTTTCGTGCACCTTTACTTGATTTTTGAAGAGTCGGTTTACCCAGCTTTTTCCAAGTGCTGATGTTTATTAACAACAAATCAGATCCAAAGTCAAGCTGAAATTTCACTTGTTTGTTGAAAATATTTACTGATACATATTTTCGTAAATTATTTTTCCCTTTGTCGTTTGTTCTCATTTGGTGTACTCTATTTTTTGTTCTGCAGCAAACACTCTTATGACCAACTTTATCGCAATTGTAGCTCCTGATATTTTTGTAAGGACAATCCTTTTCCAAATGTTTTTCATCACATCTTCTGCAATTATTACCTCATACTGTCTTTTTATAATTCCTTTGATTATTATCGTAATTTCGTTTTCTGTAGTTATTATAATTTGAGTATTTATAATTTGAGTATTTTTTTAAATTTTGACTAGTCTCAAAATTTCTTTGTCTTGAGTTTCTGAAACGTCTTTTAATCTTCCTAATGTACGCCACTCCTGCTTCTTCTATATCCCTGGAATCTTTTTTTTTTTAGTAATACTGCCTTTTCGCAATCTTCTGCTAATTTCTGCAATGTCAGGCCTTGTTCTGTCTCTAATTTTGAGAGAACGCGTCTTCGGATCTCTGAAGTTTTTTGTGGATACTGTTATGATTTAATTTGTTGTTAAGAGTTATCCCCCTTGGGATTGACATTCATATTAAAAGCGCCCTCTGTTTCATTTTCCCGCTCGATCCTTTCAAGAGCGTACGTGTATTTTACAGTTAATAAAACCTTTCTAAAAGGCAATTCTTTACTTACTGATACTATTCACTTCAATTTTATTAACTGTAAAAAAAAAAAATTAAAAAAAAAATAATGGATCGAATCTTACGTCCCGACAGATTCGAGGTGGAACCTACATGCCCTAATTCCGAAAAATCCTATAGGCATTGGAAATTAACCCTCCAGAATTATATCCGCTCACATAATAACGGATTAATCGAAAACACTTCAGATAATTTCTTTGCCTTGATCAATTGTATTTCAGCCTCTGTTTTCGATTTAATAAGCGATAAAACCGACTACGATAGTGCATTAAGAACATTGGACGCCGCTTATTTAAAACCTGAAAATATTGTTTATAATAGATATCGATTGATGACGACGAAGCAACAAACAACACAAAATATAGATGCCTTCATACTACAATTGGAAATGCTTGCCAAAACATGTAACTTCGAAGCGGTTTCTGCTGAAGAAAACAAAAATCAATACATTCGGGAAGCTTTCATCGGTGGAATTTCTTCTTCGTCCATCCGACAACGACTGTTAGAAAAACCCATCCTGACTTTACAAGACACATATGCCACGGCCAGATCTCTTGAACAAGCAGAAAAGCATTCGATAAGCTACGCAAATAACTTTACTGTAGCAGCTACAAATAATCCTTCGGGCTACAATCGTATAGCTGTGACTAAAGAAAATATGCATCCAAAAGGGGTTTGTTTTTTCTGTGGAAAATCACGTCATCCTCGATATTTATGTCCTGCACGAAACGCCGAATGTAAAAAATGCAAAAAAATGGTCATTGGGCTAAAGTGTGTAAATCTTCTATTTCTAACACTCATACTGCTGTTCTTTATGACGACTCTGACTACCCCTCACCTTCTCTATCCTGACTAGGAACTAACTCCAAAGATGTCACATTCACTCAATGCCAAATTAACGGGCACTTCGTGAACGCTATGGTGGACTCCGGCAGTGTAAAAACATTCATTAATGAAAATACTGCTAAAAAACTTAAACTCTTCACAATACCTAAAAACAAAACTATAGCTCTGGCTGCTTCCGATCAACATGCTAAAATAACTGGCGAAGCTGTCGTGGATTTAATACTGAAAGATAAAACCCATTCTGGAATAACAATTGAAATCATTGAAAACCTTTTCATTGATTTAATTATCGGAAAAGATATTTTTAAAAAAATATAAAAAAGTAACACTTAAATTCGACGGTCCTAGAGACAAACTTATAATTGGAGCTATAAACACGAATAATTTTTTTCCTACCATAAACGTTCCACCCCCCTCCTCTCTTTTCTAATCTTTCTCCTCATACTACTCCTATTGCGACAAAATCCCGACGTTACACTTTTGCCGCCAACAAATTCATAAAAGAAGAGACTGCTAGAATGTTGAAAGAAGGCATAATTGAACCTTCGATATCTCCGTGGCGAGCGCAAGTTCTTGTAACTTCGAATGAGAATCATAAGAAAAGAATGGTAGTCGACTACAGCGATACCATCAATAGATTCACGGAACTAGACGCTTACCCAATGCCTAATATCAATAAGATGGTAGACGACATCGCTCAATATAACATCTTCTCTACTCTCGACCTAAAATCTGCTTATCACCAAATACCTATAAATCATGCTGATCGTAAATTCACTGCGTTTGAAGTAAGTGGCAAACTTTTTCAATTTACTCGTCTTCCTTTTGGCGTCACCAATGGAGTAAGTGCTTTCCAGAGGAGCATAGACTATATTATAGAAAAAGAAAATCTAACCGATACCTTTGTGTATGTTGATAACGTAACTATATGTGGGAAAAATCAAGAAGAACACGATTACAATCTTCAAAAATTCTACAAAATTGCTAAACAATATAACATCACTTTAAATGAAAATAAAAGCATAATTTCTTCTAGTTCTATTACTCTACTCGGCTACACCATAGAAAATAATCAAATAGCTCCCGATTATCAAAGACTAAAACCATTACTCGAAATGCCACCTCCGCTGAATCTTAAATCTCAAAAAAGAATAGTTGGAATGTTTTCCTATTACTGCAAATTCATTAAAAAATTTTCTGATAAAATTTTATTACTAAATCAAAACAAAGAATTTCCACTACCTCCATCTGTATTAAAATCTTTTCAAACATTGAAAAATGATCTAAAAGACGCCACTTTAATAACGGTAGATCCAAATAAAGAATTTGAAGTAGAAACGGACGCTAGTAACTATTGCATTGCTGCAACACTAAATCAAGAAGGTCGTCCTATTGCATTTTTTTCAAGAACTCTCAATACTAACGAAATTAAGCACCATGCAGTAGAAAAAGAGGCAGCCGCTATTGTAGAAGCTCTCCGTAAGTGGCGACATTTTCTACTCGGCAGGTACTTTAAAGTCATCACAGATCAGAAGAGCATCAGCTTCATATTCGACAATAAAAGAAAATCAAAAATTAAGAATGACAAAATATGTCGTTGGCGTATAGAATTATCCCAATACAATTTCACTATAGTTTATCGACCTGGACCTGAAAATATTGCTGCTGACACATTCTCTCGCATCTCTGCTCTTACTTACAATCTACAAGATCTTCGTGATTTACATAAACAATTATGTCATCCTGGTGTTTCAAGATTAAGCCATTTTATAAGAACGAGGAACCTCCCTTTTACTTTGGATCAAATTAAGAATATTACTGACTCTTGCTCATCCTGTCAATTACTGAAACCCAAATTCGCCAATACCAATGGAGGGACTCTCATTCAAGCCATATTACCTTTTCAACGATTAAATCTTGATTTTAAAGGCCCTCTACCTACTTCTATACATGGCAACAAATATCTACTTACTCTAATTGATGAGTATTCCCGTTTTCCTTTCGCTTTTCCTTGCAGAGATATGACAAGCAAAACCATTATCCACTGTCTAAACAAACTCTTTTCAATTTTTGGTTTGCCTGACATGATACATACTGACCGTGCTTCTGATTTCTTAGCAAGAGAAATAAAGGATTTTTTACACAAAAAAGGAATCGCTACTTCTAAAACAAGTAGATATCATCCTGAAGGTAATGGACAGATTGAAAAACTCAACGGTACCTTATGGAAGGCCATTCAAACAACATTACATTCTAATCAAATGAAACTACCTTATTGGGAAGACATACTACCGGACGCACTTCATTCAATTAGATCATTACTTTGTACTGCCACTAATATGACTCCCCATGATAGACTATTTAAATATAGTCGTAAATCTGCTTCCGGAATTTCAATTCCTTCTTGGGTTAAACCAGGCCCAATATATATTAGAAACCACACTAAAACAAGTAAACATGACCCTCCTGTAACGCCTGCCACCCTAATAGATGTCAACCCTCACTACACTTATGTTCAACTACCTTCTGGTACTGAAACCACTGTCAACGTTCGAGACTTAGCTCCAAACTCATCAAATGAAGAAAACTCTAATAATAATCCTACTACTTCAGAGACTTTATTTGAACCTTCTACTAATGAAAACATTGGTCATGAGGAAGACAAAAATCAATCGTCTGATCTTGAAGAAAATCAGATTTCACTAAAAAATAATACTGAAAATCAGCATTCCTGCCAATCTGTGCGGAGGTCGTCCCGAGTTCGACAATTCCCTAGTAAATATAAGGATTTTGTGACTAAATACTGAAAAAACTGCAGTTTGGGTTCATCGGCGGTCACTCGTGTCCGAGTAAGACTGTCCTCCGTTGTGGCTTCTGTGGGTCCTCAGGTGAGCATAGAGCCCAATCCTAGACCCAATTTGTCTTGTGCAATTTGGGCAGATAAAGGTAGTGGTGGTGGGGTAGGGTTGGGTGTGTCTGGTTAATAATCTGTCCTTTCTGTGCTTGCGCCTATCCTCAGCAGCTTTATTTAGGTCACTACTATAAAGCGCAGCACCTTTGTGGACAGCGCTCCTCCATGCCAACCTGCTCCCAGCCACGTCCTCCCATGTCTTAAGGTCCATGTGAAACCGCTTTAGATTTGCTTTGATGTTGTCCTTATACCTCATCTTTTGGCCACCCTGGGCACGCTTTCCCTCAACAAGCTGAGAGTAGAAAATCTGTTTTGGGAGGCGGAGATCCGGCATTCGGACAACATGACCAGTCCATCTGAGCTGGCGTTGAGCAACAGTAGCGGTGATAGTGGGAATGTCAGCCTCACTCAGGACGCTGGTGTTGGTGCGTCGGTCCTTCCAACTAATTCTGAGGATTTTTCGGAGGCATCTTTGGTGGTACGTCTCCAGGGTTTTTACGTGCCTCCTGTATGTGGTCCAGGTCTCCGATCCATAGAGAAGAGTGGGCAGCAAGACAGCTTTATATACCATGATTTTGGTCTTTGCCAGAAGGTCACGGTTCTCAAATACTCTCTTCCTTAGCCTTGAGAAAGCCCCACTGGCACAGCTGAGACGGTGTTGTATTTCATCATCTATGTTGGCTTTTGATGATAGGATGCTGCCTAGGTATGGGAAGTGGTCCACATTTTCCAGTCTTGCGTTGTCAATGGAGATGTTTGGGGGTGAGACTGGAGTACTGTTTGGTGGTGATTGATGGAGGATTTGGGTTTTTTTATATTAATTGTTAGTCCTAGCTGTTTGTACGCCCTCGTGAAGGCAACCAGTGTACACTGTAGGTCCTCTTCTGAGAGGGCTACAAGGGCGTTATCGTCTGCATACTGTAGCTCCATAATGGATATGGTGTTCGTTCGACCTTTGGCCCTAAATCTGTTGATGTTAAAAAGTTGGCCGTCGGTTCTGTACATAATCCGAACTCCATGGGGAAGATGTTTGTCCGTAAGATGGAGGATAGCAGTAATGAAGATGGAGAACAGGGTTGGGGCAATGACACATCCCTGTTTCACTCCCGTGTCAACCCTGAAGGGCTCTGTTTCATCTCCACTACTACTGAGGACTGTAGCTGACATATTGTCATGCAGCAGTCTCAGTACCCGAATGTACCTCTCTGGGCATCCAAACCTTGCAAGAACCAGCCAAAGGGCTTGACGGTTCACAGAGTCAAAGGCTTTAGTAAGGTCTATAAAAGCCATGTATAATGGTAAATTTTGCTCCCTGCACTTTTCTTGGAGTTGACGAGCAGTGAAGATCATGTCCATCGTGCCTCTATTTGGTCGAAAGCCACTTTGGGACTCGGGAAGGATGGTTTCTGCAAGGGGTGTAAGCCTGTTGGCCAAAACCCGAGCTAGGGCTTTCCCTGTGGTAGAGAGGAGAGAAATGCCCCGGTAGTTCCCACAGTTTGCCTTGTCTCCCTTCTTAAAGATGGAGACAACTAGGGCATCTCTAAGTTGTGCAGGGATTTTCTCTTGTTCCCATATTTTGAGCAGCAGGGCATGGATGTGTCTGAGAAGATCAGGCCCGCCTTTCTTCAGGATTTCTGCTGGGATGCCGTCAGAACCAGCCGCCTTATTGTTTTTCATCTTCCTAATTGCATCCCGCACCTCTTCCAGACTGGGTGGTTCTCCCATGCTCTCAATTATGGGCTGTTGGGGGAGTTTTTCAAGGGCCTCCATCTCTGGAGTGGTGTCCCTGTTCAGAAGATCCTTGTAATGCTCTTTCCATCTATTTGTTATTTCTCCCTTTCCTTTCAGCAGCGTGAGCCCATCCTTAGACCGAAGGGGTGTCAGAGAACGGTAGCTGGGGCCGTATACCACTTTTGTGGCTTCAAAGAATCTTCTGGTGTCCCCAGAGTCAGCAAACTGCTGGATCTCCTGAGCCTTCTTCATCCACCAGATGTTCTTCAGCTTCCTGACTGTCGATTGGACAGCCGCTTTAGCCTTGGCATGGGCAGCTCTTTTAACCTTGCAATTGATGTTATTCTGCCAGGTGATAAAAGTTTGCCTCTTGGTGTCTATAAGCTGTTGGATTTCGGTATCGTTTTCATCGTACCAATCCTGATGTTTCCGCTTTTTCTGCCCTAGGATGCTTATACTGGAGTCCATGATGGCAGAAGACAGCTTGTCCCAGTGCTCTTCAGCGTCATGCGGATACTGCTTGGGCAGGTCCGCACTAAGAGCCGCCTGGAGGTGTTGTTGGTAGGTGATATCGCCCAGCTGCTCGATGTTGAGCTTTGGTCGGCTCTGTCTTTTTTGCATCCTTTGCTTCCGCATTAAATGGATAGACATGATGGAGCGAATAAGACGGTGGTCGGTCCAACAATTGTCTGTACTGGTCATTGCCCTGGTGTTCAGCACATCACAGCGGTCTTTGGCACGGACAATGACATAGTCAATGAGGTGCCTGATTTTACTTCGAGGGTGCATCCATGATGTTTTGAATGCGTTTTTTTATCGGAAAAGTGTGTTCGTGATGATCAGGTTATGTTCTGAGCACTTTGTCAGTAGGAGTGTACCATTTGAGTTAATGTTCCCAACTCCTTCTCTTCCAAGCGTTCCTCTCCAGTGCTGATGGTCTCGTTCCACTCTAGCATTGAAATTCCCAAGTAGGATAATCTTGTCCCCCTTGGGGGCCCCGGATAAAATGGTGTCAAGGTCAGCATAAAAGGTCTCCTTTATTTCATCATGTGCATCAAGTGTTGGAGCATACGCACTAATCACAGTGGCCATTTGGTTGCCCGCAAGCATCAGGCGCATGGTCATTAGCCGTTCGTTGATGCCAACAGGGGGCTCATTGAGGTGGCGGATGAGGCTGTTCTTTATAGCAAAGCCCACGCCATGGATACGCGGCTCTTCTGCAGGCCTTCCTTTCCAAAAGAAGGTGTACCCGCCTTTCTCCTCCCTCAGCTGCCCGTCGTCAGCCAGTCGGGTTTCAGAGAGCGCAGCTATGTCAATCTGGAACCTCCTTAGCTCTCTTGAGATAATGGCAGTTCTTCTTTCGGGTCGATCACTTGTTTTGTTGTCCATGAGGGTCCTCACATTCCAGGTTCCAAAATATAGGCATAAATTTTCTTTCTTTTTCCGACCGCGTGGTGGTGATCCCTCTGGATGCGGTAGTCCAGACGGGTTTTTTTGAGGCAGGCTATTTTTAGGGGTACCTTTTCTAACCCCCCTCCCCTACTGGGGTGAGCAGAGTGGATCCTAAACAGGGCTGCTCAGTCATGGATGCAGCTGCCGAAAAACTCTTTCTGCCTCGGTCCGTGAGGTTAGCGACTGAATCTGGCACCCACCGCCTATGTGCCAGGTTGCAGCTAGGAGCTGCCAGACTACACTGTCCTGCTCCCGTCACCACTTCCTGGTCGCCACAGGACTTTTTCTATCCGGGAATTAAGGGAGAGCTCTCTCTGCCTCAGTCCGGGAGCTTAATGACTAAGACTGTCACAAGACTTTTCCATCCATGATGTAGAGTAGGATGTGTTCCCTTTCGGGAGAACGCCTGCGCGTGATGTCTTTTAACGTGGGGAGACTGATGCGCCTGCAGCCACCACACGGCCCCTTGGCAGAGGAGGGCCTGATACCAATGGCATGGAGAACCACGACGACTGGAGACTCTCTTCTGTTGCAGCCTTCATCCGCCTTCAGTGCCGTTGTGTCATTATTGTCATCATCCGCCGCATCAGCCGTTGAGGTCTTTTGGATCACTCTTTGTCTGGAATCTCCCCTTCAACCTTACCGCCATGGGTGGCCCTACCAGGAGCCTAGGCTCCGGACGGCATCGCTCTCAGGTTCATCGGAACACACAAGGTTCTCCACCACGACAAGGTGGCGATCCAGGGAGAACAGTTTGGGTTCATATGTTTTTACAATCACATAAGAATCATTTTATTTACAAATAACATATAAGTTTGAGTTCATATGTTATTTGTAAATAAAATGATTCTTATGTGATTGTAAAAAAAAAAAAAAAAAAAAAAAAAAAAATTGTCTATAATTAATTACCCCTTACTTGAATACTTTAGGACGGGGAAAATGTTATGATTTAATTTGTTGTTAAGAGTTATCCCCCTTGGGATTGACATTCATATTAAAAGCGCCCTCTGTTTCATTTTCCCGCTCGATCCTTTCAAGAGCGTACGTGTATTTTACAGTTAATAAAACCTTTCTAAAAGGCAATTCTTTACTTACTGATACTATTCACTTCAGATACTAGACCCTGTGCAAAGATTAAGCATTTGACATCGTCCACCGTGAGTTGCGATAATTTGAAGTTGTCGCAGTTTTTGTTTATTATTGACGCGTATTTCAGGTAATCCTGCTGATCAGTTTACTTAAGATTAATACATGACCATCTCTTGTGGAAAAGAGACATATTCGATCCGAATAACTCCTTAAGAAGATTTACGGTCTCAGCGAAATCTAACTGATTCGTTCTCCTTGGCAATATGAAATCAACAAATTGGCATTGTTCACTGGTACCAAGCTTTCGAAGTAATAAACTTACTTTCTTTCCATTTGGCCAGTTTTCGCAGTCTGTTTGGAAAATATCTTCATACCTCTTGAAGTATGCATCAAAAGTGTTATCCTCTTCCGGTAGGTATGTGAGCACATCTATGCTGTTAACAATTGTTGTGTTGGAGAAGGTTGTATTACTTTCTTGTATGGAATTAGCTGTTAATCTTTCTAACAGTTCTGTCTGTTAGAGTTGCATCTGCGCGAACCTGTCTTTCTGCCTTTCTAGGCATTCATTTTGTCTTTCGTCTCTTTCTGCGTATAGCGCTTGCTGTTCTTTTTGTAGGATCTGCTGATTCTGCATGAACTGTGTCATTATTTTAGCAAATTCCTCCATCTTGTATTTTTTTCAAAGATTAGAAAAATCAGTCTATTTTACTAATTCACTTTTTGCAATAACTACGAACAACCGTTTTTAGGTTCGCTATTTTATCAACTGAATTCTATCGATATATTATTTATCTATTTTACAAGGTCATACGATGGTGCATTATCACCATAAGTTTCTTTCATTTCATCAAAAGTATCCTGTGATGTGCGTCGTTTCAAATACAAAAACCGGATCACTGCTCGACATTCAACAGGCTCCATTTAACACTTGACTCAGTTCAAACACTGTAAAACAGAAACCACAATTAGTTCAGAGCTGTAATTTGCCACATAACCCATAAAGATATAAATCATTGCACATGCAAATTTTCAGCTAAATCAGACAAATGAAAGTGGGTCAGAGGCATTACTTATTGTAAACCCTCGTATATGTGTATGTTTTTCAATTTTAAACCTGGGATGAGATATCCTATCAGATACCGAATATTTTTCAGCTATCTTATATATTCTAACTGAAATACATTAAGAAAAATGGAAAAAAAATCTTTCAACATTTTTACTTACTGTTACTTTAGGATTTTAAAAAAGTACAGCTGAGAAATGGCTTCCAATAGAAACGATTTTAATATTTTAGCTTTATTGGCTTTATTGGGTATTTTATTTTTTCGTATATGTATATAGAAAAAAGAGGTTGTATATTCATATTTTTAGGAATTGATATATTTTTTTAATTTTTCCTTATGACATCCTATTATTGAGTACAGCCCTCATATGTAGTGTCAGAGATAACAGGTATGAAACGGGATTCCTGATTGGTTTATATAAGAAATTCATTCTAATCAAGGATTGCATCTTTGCCGTAAATTAGTACTTCAAGTCAGTTGATAACAAATTTTTGGACTGAATGTAACTCATTTGTAGGTCCTCCATTTTGAACTTAATTATACTTCTCCTTTATCATCTAATCGACTAGGGAATTAACGAAGAATATGAACTCTCTAGAAGTGTGGGGGTTATACACTTTTAAAATTTATTATCAATGGAAATTGAACAATTGATTAATAATGAAACTATTTATGCATGCTTCTTTTTCACAAATTATCATATCCATAAACGACACGGCCTGTCTTGCCAGCTCAATTAACAAACAATGATTTTGAAATGATGAAACCGGAACGGAGAATACATTCACCTTGGATTATTTATTGCAAAGAGCCAGTAGTTGTGTTAGTTAATTCCCACAATTAGTGTATGATTATGATAAGGGTACTTACAAAACAATCACAACCGAGGCGCCGGTACAAGTACAATATGTGTTTTTGGAATTCTGTGATGTTATTCCACATTAAAATACTGCTATTCTTGTCAGCATACACACTTCCGTTTTGAATAAAACCTGAATTATTGACAAAATTGGAGATCATTTAAAATTCTTAATATTTATTCCCCTTATTCATTTGATTATTATACAAGTATATTACAGCTAGGTAATATGTAACATACCGTGAAGCAATTTAAATAACGGCAAAGCATTGCAGAGGACAAAAAAAAAACATTTTAAAAACATGGCACTTCCATTTGTAACGAAATATAATATCGATATCACGTCAATCAGGTAATATTAATTAATAGGAGAAAGGTGTTTTATGGTGGTATCAAATTACACGAAAAGGACTGATAAGACGTTAATCAGGAGCACAAAGCATTTGAAACAGGCGTACCACGTTTTCACTTAAAAGTGATCATCATGGGTGAAGACAGGTGTAGTCAGTGAAGGAGAAATGTAATTATATTGAGACATTCATTTTGTTTTGACATAATCATAAATATCCCTAAGTGGATTTACTTACATAAAAACTAACTTTTGCTTATTACTACATTGCGTTAATTACACTGGGCTGCATTTGGAAAAGAAAATTTGCAACAGAAATGTTATTAACATTTTTCATTGCAGTTTCGCATAGTAAACGCATAAAGCATACCCATTTTTTTTAAGGAGGTTCTCATTTTTTTGTAACAGTTGGCACAATATTTATCAGATTCATTGTAAAGAATGCATCCAATTTGAAGTTAGAAAGCAGCTATTCCCCTTGAAATGCACGCTTTCGCGACATTCTCTTGTGTGCTGGCCTTGCAGGAGATGTTGTCCAGCTTCTTTGAAGAGACCAGCAGAAATCAGCCATCATGGTCACACTCCAATTGCCTTGATAGCGGCGCTCCATATCGGATATATCCTGATGGAACCTCTCTCCCTGTTCCTCACTGTATTCACCCAAATTAGCAGGAAAGTAGTCATGGTGACTGTGCAGGAAATGTATTTTGATGCTCATGCGTGTGCCAGCAGTCTCGTATGCTTGAAGCATATTCTCAACCCGTTCCTTGTAGTCATCAGATTTTTTGTTTCCTAAAAACCCTGTCACAACTAACTTAAAACATTCACAAGCTCTTCTTTCACGAGGTGTCAGTGCTTCATTAAATCCGGTATCAGACATAAGTTCACGAATCTGTGGTCCAACAAATATGCCAGCTTGTACTTTAGCATCACTGACAAGAGGGAATTTATTGGAAAGGTATTTAAACCCTTCTCCATCTTTCGCAAGTGATTTCACAAAATTTTTCATCAACCCCAGCTTTATGTGAAGGGGAGGCAGAAGCACCTTCTCTGGTGGTACAAGTGGTAGTGTTTTGACGTTATGGCGGCCAGGAACAAATTCCGTCCGTTGTGGCCATTCCCTTTGTCGGTAATGTACGGAATCTGCACGGCTGTCCCACAAGCACAAAAAGCATGGGTATTTTGTGTAGCCCCCCCCCTGCATTCCTAACAAAATGGTCAGAACTTTTAGGTCACCACAGAGAAGCCAATTGTGATCTTGATATTGTATGTTGTTAAGAAGAAGTGACATGGTATCATAGGTTTCTTTCAGGGTAACAGAATGAGCAATGGGCAATGATGCTACGTTTTTACCATTAAAAAGTAGCACAGCTTTTAGACTTCTGGTGGAGGAATCTATAAAGAGCCTCCATTCTTCACGATGGTATTCTTTACCCATGTGTTCTACAAGACCTGAAACATCGTGGCAATATACCATGTCATCGGACTTGGTAAAGTACTGCACGAATTCCTGCTCTCGATGCCGATACTGTGCAAAGTGTGTATTACGTGCCAAAAGATTTTTCTCTTTTAACCTTGAACCTAACAACTGTGCAGATTCTTTTGACAGACCAAGATCTCGTACAAGGTCATCTAGCTCACTCTGTTCAAATAACTGAGGGCTTTTCTCAGAGGTCCCACTGATATCTTCATAAACATCCTGGTTTTCACTGTCATCACATGTAGAGTTACTTGCACTGGTACGTTCTAGAATCTCAGGAGGTCTTGGCACAGGAACAACATCACTATGTGGTACTGGTTGCGTAACTGACGGAATGTTTGGGTATTTAATGTATTTCAAACTTATACCATTCCTTCCCAGTGGTTAAATAGCAGTCATCATGGTGATTCGTAGGTTCCCGCCAAACCACTGGTATTCCAAATGGCATTGATTTTCGATTTCCTTTATTCCAGTGGCATAAACCAGCGAAACACTTCACACAAGCAATGTGTGGCGCCCATGGTTTATCCTGATGTCCAAGTTCGATGCCAAAGTAGGCACGATAGAGTTGTTTCACTGTAGAAGTGATTTTGCGCTTCTGTCTTGAAAGTGTGTAATTTCCGCAGATGTAGCAAAATGAGTTGGGGTGGTTTTTGCAAGTCCGTGCCATTCTTTAATTGATCTGCAACAAAAAAAGGTATATTAATATACGACGCAGTATATGACGCTGTAACAAATAAACTAGAACCTTACGAGCAAAATGACTATTACCCTCGTGATCAGCACGAAAAATTGGTCTAGAAGAGGATATTGTCATGGATGTTGCATTTTTGATGCAGCCCAGTGTTATTAATTCATAATTGAAGGACTGCAATGTTAAATAAATAATTATAGACAAATTGCATTAGTCATTGTTTCGGGATACGATTCTGATAATTTAATTTTTTTTCAATACAAATATAGTTTAAGTTGGAAATAAAACCTGTATTTACCGAAAATGCTATAGATGCCTTCATCGAGGTGCTTCTGTTGCGTTACCAGAATTGCATCGTCATCATTCATGATATTTTGCATCGAAGACTTTCCCTAAAAAAACAAAATAATGGTCCAAAAGGATAAAATATATGGATTGACCACATTTTTAAGTGAATTGCGGAAAGTTTATTTATGATCGCTAAACTTTAAATCACGTGTATTATTTAATACTAGCATTTGAGCCCTATGTACTGTTCATATGTGCATATGTATATATATATATGTTAAAAAGTTTGACTCATGTCCAGCTAACCTAGATCTAAAATTTCAAGTGTTTAGACCCAAATTGGGGGAGGAGTTTTGTAATATCTGCAAAAGTCAACTCTTTCAACTTGGATCTCTTGGCAGCAAAATTTTAGCCAAAAAACTGAATAACCTTTATGTAAAATTTCAAATGTTTAGACCCAAAATAGGCTGAAGAGTTTACTAGAGACCGCAACGGTCATTTTTCTTAACTTTGAACTCTTGGAAGCCAGATTTTCGGCCCAAAACGGATAAAAATGCTTGCCGGATGTCTGAATACACTTCATATAAAATTTCAAATATTTAGAACTAAAATTTGCTGAGTTATTTGGTAGAGACATCAGAGGTAAAATTGTTTTTGATTGGCCTCCTTTAAATTTGTTTTAAACTCAAATCAAAGTAAAATGTTTGGTCCATATCCATATAACCTACATCTAAAATTTCAAAAATTAGGTAGTTTTCAAGGTTAAAATCGTTGAACTTAGGCTCCTTGACCGAAAAATTCCTGGTCGGAAATGTATTAAAAAGACTTCCCCAAATATCAATCTCCAGTATGTAGGATTAAAATTGACAGATAGGTTTGTACACACACACACACACACACACACACACACACACACACACACACACACACACACACAAACAATTTCACTTTTATAGATACTAGTAGTTCAGCCAGGCTTTCTTTCCCTATGTACTGTTCATAACTTTATGTGCATATATATATGTGTGTGTGTGTGTGTGTGTGTGTGTGTGTGTGTGTGTGTGTGTGTGTGTGTGTGTGTGTGTGTGTGTGTATTAAAAAGTTTGAGTCATATCCAGGTAACCTAAATCTAAAATCGCTAGATATCACAAAAGTCAAATCTCTTGAACTTTGACTCGTTGGCAGCCAAGTTTTCGGCCTAAAACTGATTAAAAAGGTTGACCATGTCTTAATAGACTTTTTGTAAAATGTCAAATGTTAGGCCAAAAATTGCCTGAGAGGTCACATTTTTTTTTAATTTGACCTCTTCACATTTATTGTTTTGGGTTCCAATCTAATTAAAAAGTTTGATCCATATTAACTAAACATCTATCTAAAATTTCAAGGGTTTAGATTTAAAATGCCGATGGAGTTTGGTAGAGTTTTCGAAGGTCAAATCGTTGAACTTTGGCCGAAAACAAATTACAAAGATTTTCTCAAATCCCACTACGCCTTATGTCAAATCTTGAATGGATAATCTGAAATCTGACAGAGTAGTTTGATAGGGAAATGCAAACACACAGACAAATTCACATTTATGGATATATATAGATTTCGCCAGCATTTACGAATTTATCCACATTATAAAGTAAATAATACAAGTAAAATTCTCGATATTTTAGACGGTTAATTTGTTTTGGTTAAGTACAAACATTGGTTTTATTGGTATGTGAACAATGTTGGTACTTAACCAAAACAAATTGACCATATATATAAATATGTGTCTGTGTGTGTGTGTGTGTGTGTGTGTGTGAGAGAGAGAGAGAGAGAGAGAGAGAGATGATTAAGAAGGCTTAATTCGCTTTGCTTTTTTGATAGAAATCCTATTTTAACTTCCTTGGTTGACATTACAAATAGAAAAATGAGGTACTCACCTTGTATATTTCTTTAATTTGTATATTGTATCTATTCATATTACCTTCTTCTGCATAGACTCCTGCTCTTAATACTGGAAAAAGAAATCAATTATTTACTTACGCATATAGTGAATGATGATGGATAAAATGACAGAAAATATTTCGAAACTTAGAAGAAAAATGAATTAACCGCAGAAATACAAAAGCTAATCCTAACTAATGTGCATACTTGTATCTATAAATAAGTAGGAAGACATAAATTTGTAATCGGTTTATGGTCACTAGTTAAAATATATGTTACAAGCGAAAAACAAAAACAAAGAAAAAGTGTATCGCGTATGGATAGAGAAACCGCTAACGGTGTGGTGCTTTTTGTGTTGTATGTGGCTAAGCACTTGTTAACATAATTTAATTTTCTGTTGATCAACGATTTTAATACTTTAATAATAATTTATACTTGCTAATATTTTATCTGCAAGATTGCATCATGTAGAGGACACATCCATATTGCAAAATCTCATGAGCGTTGGTTTATGTATATTAGAGTTTATTCTGGAACAGTCAAATTGGCTGGTTTCATCCAATGAGATTGAGCGGATTTGGCGGAGGAAGAATTTATTATTTTTTCAATCAGCTAATGGAAAGATTGTGTATGTAGCTAAAAGTCAGTAATGATATGTGCAATGTAAGTATCGTAGGAAAATTCCGGTGTCAACTAGTGGTAGGGGGAGGACTAAATATTTATAGAGGAAAGTAGGGACTACTTCCTCTATAGATGTCGCGATGGTGATGATGTTGCTCCTACTATGGAATGTAGTATTTTATTATAATAACTAAATGTGTCTAAAATTATGTTGCAAAGTTACATAAGATAGTGGCTAATAGACTAGACAAAGTAGTATATGGCATACTTTATTGCAAGCCTACAATACTTTCGTCCAAAAGGGGAATCTAAATATTATGTAGGAGATGAAAATGTTGAATAAAAAGTGTATTACTATAAATTTATAGAGAGAGACAAAGATGTGGGATATTGCATTATACATATACTAGCAGTACCAGCTAACCGGCGTTCCCGGTGTCCCCTTTTTATAAATTAAATTACAGTTATTCTTGTTGCTGCTTCTGATCCTGCTGCCCAACCCGCAACCTTATGTTACGAACGGTTTTCGTAATAAACACTCCTCTTGGTAACATTAGCTATCGCAATAGATACACCCCAAACTTCTCTATTGCAAGAACGGCTGAAGACAGGTGGTGTAGTAAGGATATTGAACACCTCCAGATGAAAATTTTAAAAAGAGTTGTGAGGAGAAGAAAGAAAAAAGCCGCAGTAGGCTATACGGGTTGACAGAGATTTCAAAAACCAAAAATAAAATTACAACTGGCATACAATGAGAAATGGTTAAATATATTTATGGAGAAATAATTATTTTACTAATCTGCGAATCGAAAGTGAGCGTTATTTCTAAGAGTTAATGATTCAGTTAATAAGGTGAGGAGGCAATATAAGTCTATTGTGTTTAATGTTACGCAGTGTTGAGTGGGAAGAGTGAGAGTAGTTATGAATTAGAGGGAAAAATAGAAACTATTTTCTGAAGCAAAATGTAGTAAGCAAAAAAAATCAGGAACACAGAGGAAATAGTCAGTATCGCCCACATATAGAAGAGAGGGATTTCTTCGCTGTAATAACTGTAGAGAAAAAAGCAGAAATAAACAAAAAAATCGCTTCTAGCAGACACGTGATTTGTCACAAAGAACAACCCAATCGCCAGAACCACCTACACACAATCTACCGGACACACTCCACTGCTTTACAGCGTCCTGTCTTGAAAAACTGGAAAAAAAACAAATTATATCTAACAAATACCCTTGTTTAAATGTAAAAACTTCTACAAAAACTGGAAAAAATAAATTATATCTAACAAATACCCTTGTTTAAATATAAAAAACTTATTAAAAAATGGAGAAAAAAAATTATATATAATAAATACCCCCTGTTTAAATGTAAAAAACTTTTTAAAAAACTGGAAAAAACAAATACAAAAAAAACAGCGAAGGTGATGGAAAAATAAAAAAATATAAACGAACATAAAAATGGCATAAATACACTCAATATTAACAGCTTTAAAATCGAAAAAAACATGTTTTATATCGACGCTCGAAGGTGCAAACTTAATATTGCGACGCTGCCATTATAACGACTGGTCTATGATCGCATGATGAAATTAGGTCGTTTATTTATATTTAAACTAATTCAAAAAGAAAGTTTTTGCGCATGTTCATTTTGTTAAATTGTCATGAAGAAACGATTTTTTTCTACCCTCTCTGTAGAAAATGCCCAGTGGGAGGTTTAAATTAAGGCTAAACAATCTAAAAGAGAGGATGACTTTCGAAAATATCGGCGAAAAAAAACGACCACCTAATGTTTAATTCTTTGATATTTTTCGTCCGAAGGGTCGGGTTCAAAACGATACCGATCTCGTAAAAATCCGTCGCCTCTGTCGAAAGTTTAAGACAGACATGCATACATCCATACTTACATTTAACCATACAAGAAAGATTCATATTATAGATTAATATATATGTATATATTATTACTAACACTGCTACTTACTTATTAATATACAATATACTATTATATATATTATTTATTTTCCGCAGAATTACCTAGACAAATATCCCGATGATATGTATTGCGCATATGCGTATTCCATTATGATAGTTGTTAGGAAAAGATGCCATTGGTATCAATCGGGATCGTATAATAGATGTAACAAAGGATTTGGTAATTCTCCCTGAACTGAACTAGAAAATATGACCACAGAACAAGTATTATGCTCAATTTTTATGTTGGAGTTTTTTTCCTTCTTATTATTTTTGGCGAAGATGAAGATTCGCTACATGGATACAGGAAATCATTGAATGACAGAATTCAGTTATAATCCGCATTTTACATATATTTACATTTACATTTCACTTGTATGTTTCTTGCAGCTAATTAAAAATAAAAGAATTATGCAATGAAAGCAATCTGCTTTTTCTCTCGCGCCATTTTTTCTTTCTCTCTTTCTCTCTCTCTCTCTCTCTCTCTCTCTTTCTCTATGTATAAACATACGTGTATGTATACATATGTAAGGACATATAACGAAATACGTGTATCTATACATGGGTATTTCGGGAGAATGGTTGTGAACTATTGTTTCTGTTACACCGAAGAAAGTAGATGACCTTGAGGTCATACTCCCAAGAATCGTCTGCGTTAGAACAAATTTTAGTTTAATCAATAGCGTATTGTAGAAAGAATTTTAAAAACAATGATGTAATATTACTGGAATGATTTGATAGGAAAAATACCACGAACTATGCATGAGTTTCTTAGGAAGAAAATCGAACACGCTTCTTATTTAACAGGAGTCATCAAATTAGGTATGTGTACCCTCAAACCTTGATCATCTGCATATTCTAACTGATCAGAGGAAGTTGGGTGAGAAGCAAGATTATGGATAATGTTATTGTATGCAAAATGTTTGTTTCGTGTCTGATATCGAAAATAGCTTTCACTAAATCGTACATCATCTGCTGAAGTGAGAATTATATAAACTGATCTTCGTAGCAATTTAATTCTATCACTCACTGTTTTCCTTTTTCTTCTACTCTTTACATTACGGTTTTCTTTTTTACTTACGATTTTCCCTTTTATTTTACTCTTTACATTAAGTGGCTTCTCACCTTGTCTACAAGCGATTTACGTACAAATAAAATAAATCATCCAAACACCATGATATTGAGAATCGAGGAAGGCTGCAGATGTCATCCGAAAGAACTTGGATTATTCAATGCATTCACTGTTTTAAACGAGTTTTATCGGTCGAAAAATATTGAGTATGGGCAAATCCCTAATCTGATTTTGAAAGGCAGGAAGGAACATCTCCGGAAGAACTGAAATTAGCCAAACGATGAAATCTATATGTAAAAAATTGATGCCTCTTTAGCGCTTTATGTTAACTAACATTTTAGTTATTCTACGATAAGATTAGAAGAAAACAAAGAGGAATCGTTTTTTTCTGAGATTTTCAAAGACTCCAAAACTTATTGGCCTTTTTCCCCATTAAATCTTTCTCAGATAACATATATTATATCAACTGCTCTTCGTATTAAACACTTCCTCACACTATCAGCTTATGTCATGTAAGGTGTAGCAATTTAATCTGAGTTTGAAAGAGAAGTTAGGAGCGTCTGCGGAAGAACCGAAGTAAGATAAACGTTTTGAAATCTAGATGTAAAAATTCGACGCCTCTTAAGCGCTTTATGTTAACTGACTTTTTATTGATTCTGCGATAAGAAAGAGAGGACAAAAAGAAGAGGAAATGTTTCATCGATTTTCAAAATTAAAATTTGTTCACGTTTTCTTTTTTAGTATTCATCTCAAAACTGAATATCGTTAACTTCTTTTTTGTAACCCAGTAACGTCCGATATTAGACTTGGCGAAGTATTTAGTTTCTCGTTTCAGGTGATTTAGGTAGAAACACGTAAACGACTTTGAATTAAGTATATATTATTTTTTAATCTTTCGAAATAATCGGTTCATCTACTGAAACAAAAGAGCAGTAATTGACGACATGATTTTTACTTGGCGAGTCTTATTTCTTGAGACGATCTTAATGGGAGTTTTATGCAGTGAGTGCCCGATAATACATTTACAGAAACTATATTGCGATAGTGAAATTGGTAAGTGAACTAAAATTCTATCAGTTCTATGTTTCTACAGAATATTCCTATTCCTACTAAATATGTACATATATCATTCAAACACGGTAGTCTTTGAATATATGGTTAAGTGACAGTTTTAGGCATTCAGAACTGCTCACTCATTTATCGACAAATTTCAAACAATTCTCACAGTTTATAGATCACCTACTCAGCTATAATAAATTCATAACTTAAAATATTGCTTCATTAAGATTTTTTAATTCGATTTATAACATTATATAATCATTTGTTAATGCTGCAATATTTTAAGTTATAAATTTATTCTATTTTTAATAGAATATCCTGATTTTTGTTTTCAAGTTTTTTACTTTTCCATGTTAAAGCTTAATAATATTACTTTTCATGCTCGCATTTTTCTATTGTAATATATATATATATATATATATATATATATATATATATATCCCGGCGCTGATCCATAGTCGTTTCGACTGACGGATGCCACACACATATATCCCCATAATCTCTGACCTTAATAGAGGGAATACTAAGACATGCTGTTATGTTTTGATATGATCTCAAAAAACAGCGATGGGAGACTTGATTCCATATATTTCTTTTATGTTATGTATTCCCTCTTTTTTATATAGGGTACAATTAGTAATATCTCCTGTATCATCTAATCCTTTTAATTTCTCGAGTAACATCTGATTTGATGATTTACTCGATTGTTAAAACGTTGAATAGGGGTAACTTCTTTTCTTCTTTTCTTAAAACTTGGAATTGCAGTACCTTCTTTTGAGCAACTGTCCATAGTGGGGGTGTTTTTCTTTGGCTGCTGTGGTTGTTGGTTTTAAGGGGGTAGGGTCTATTTTTCAAGGTTTTATGGCTGATCATTGTTTACCTATAAAATTGCCCATAAAATGGCATATATAATTATATATTATATATGTCCTAGCAAAGCAACGTGGGAAACAATTGAAGCAGAAGAACTAAGTCTGCCTGAAAGTACACAATGTAGGCTTATTTAAACATATTTTATTCGCTTGAAAATATAGGTTACATTTTTACAAATCGTCAAAGAATTTATACCACACAAAAGTATTACAATCTTTTAAAATCCTGCAAATATGATATGAGCATTTCAATATTCTTTTTGGCTTCGCCTATACACAGTCACCTACACACACACACACACACACACACACACACACACACACATACATACATACATATATATATATATATATATATATATATATATATATACACCACATTTTCCCACTTTTATCAGTTCGAAATCTCGGCGACAATTGATCAGAATTAATTTATGAAGGCTCGTTGGAAAGCTAATGACATGAATTTTTTCGTGGGCTATGTGATATTTGCATTTAATATCGCACATTATTGTTTCCAAAAGTCAGGGATTACTTTTCTCTATTTATTTAACGAAAAATGAGCACCAACTTTATAGCCACTTGTAGGGGGTCCTGTTATCATTGTAGGGATAGTTCTTATTGTAGCCTGATAGACTAATACAAACCCTATTTTTATTTTTTGTATAATTTTCGATAATTAAAATTTCCCGCAAATGAGTAGTTTCCCGGGTATTAAGCAAAAATATGCGCTCTTGCACGTATAACAATGGCAACTACTTCTAACATAACCTATATTTGTAAACCAATAAAATATGCCCAAATTTGTATACATTTGTATAGTGCCCTGGCAGGTCAGCTTAAGTTTTGCTTTCTTTAGATGAGTTTGGCTTAGGGTGTTTTTTGCTTGGTTGTCTCCGCTCTGGCCTTCTCCGACTACTAATATTTTAGGTAAGACGATTTTTCACTTGTATCAAAAATCAACTTCGATATTATATTAAACCAGTAATAACATGTTAAAAGATCAACATATTGCGACGAATTTCTGTATGTAAGATCCCTGAGAAGCAAATGAAGGCCTCATTTGATAACACAACACATTTTTACATATACTCATATATACTGATTCAGAAGCTTCCGTTGTTCATTGAACTGCCCTTTCAACACGTTGGGACTGGATGGCAAATCTCGCGACTTCAACAAATTTCAATTTATAAGCGAATTTCAAAGTTGATTATTTACAAAACGTTTCTGTTTACACCGTTCGATTTTAAACTTTTATTAAAGTTTAATTTTTTTAATATATTTGCCTTATATTATGTTAGAAATAAAGTAAAATAAAGTAAAACAGAAAAAATGACTAGAATTAAAAATCCCTCTATTACTATCGATAATTTCGACATTTAACCGCATTAAATTGAATCAGTAATAGCAAAAAGATAAAAGGAAACAAATGTGAATACTCTTGATTAACATATCGCAACAAATTGCTGAGAATCAAATAAACATCCTTCCTTAACGACACAATACCTTTACAATTATATACCTATGTCTTGCTTCACACCCATACGCTGATTCATAAGCTTCGGTTTTTAATAAAACTGCCATTTCAGCACTTTCAGTATGTGAGGGATAAAGTAGGTAACTTCAACTTAGTCTCATCCATAAGTAAATCTAAAATTCATAATAAATCTTACAATATCATGAAGTTCAAAAATGCTTCTCGAAAACCGACACAACCAAATTAAACACCTCACCGCACAGTTTTCCCCAAAAGTAATTTTCCCAAGAAAAAAATAAACTTTCTACAATAATTGTGGACGACCTAATCACAAGTTTGCAATGTCGATATAAAAGCTCAAAAGTGGACTTCATCAAAAACGTTGAAAACGTTCATGAAGAATATACATTTCTATTCACTGACAACTTTTGCAATACGACAAAAAGTAAAAATCTTCTTGTAGACTATAGCGCTACAGCACACATTATCACCAAGGAATCTGATTTTATTAATTTTTATTTCAAAATTTTAATCCACAAGGTAATTTTGTCAAACTGGTTGACAGTAGTCAAATAAATGATATAGTCTTGAAAAGAGGCGATGATAAAATATTATTAAAAAAATATCAAAGACAGAATTTGTAAGTGTATTCTTAAAAATGTTGTTTTCATACCTACATTAAAGCAAGACATGTCCGTACATGCCGCATCAAACAATGTGCGAATATAAAGTTTTGCAATAACAAGTCAAAATTGATATACCCTAATTAACTTTTATTTGTCATTAAAGAAAATAGTTGACTATATTATTTAAAAAGTATGGTTGCTTCAAAAATCGCTGGTGACGACTTGGAAACCTGCCATAAAATTTTGGGACAACGCAATACTGCTGATATTAAAAAGTTACCAAGTGTAGTCGAAGTCATGAAAATTATACCTTCAGGCGATCTCCTGAATTGTGATGTTTGTGCACTGTGAAAAATGCCAAAATATATGAGCAAACACCAGACAAAAAGGCTACAAAATTCTCTAACTTATGTGTCTCACTAGATGTCTACTTATCGAATCGAAATTAGCCCAAAGTTTATGGACATAAGCATTAATGTCGGCGGAATATATCAGAAATAGATTGTTTAATAAAAAAAATTCGTCAAAACTCCGTATGAAACGTTTTGCGGTATAAAAATCAAATAGAACCGAATGATATATTTAGTTCAAATTTCTTGGCATTCATAGAAAATACATGTAAACTAAATATTAAAAGAAAAAAAAGTATTTTCATGGGTTACAATAAAAGCAGTCCGGCTTAGTTAATCTACTCTCCAGACCAAAACGCCATAAAAATGTTAGATGCATAAAATTTAATTAAAAAATGGGAGAAAAACCTGAGGAAATATTACCTACTGTTATTGTCGATCACAAAGAAAATATTAATAACGACGAAAGTTGAAGTAAATCTACTGACGTAAATATAAACCCGACACGTTGATGGATTACCGTTACCCGGTTAAAAGAGCACCAGAAATTTTTATTGAGAAGATTAATTCAGACAATCACAAAGAATAAAAAGTTATGCGATTTTAATTGGAAGCTTTATCCGAAAACAATACATATGAAATGCTACGGAAACTAGAGGAGAAGAATATAATTTATTCTATCTGGGATTGATTATATTGCAACATTCTCACCAACGACAAATTTTACAATTAGAATTTTATTGCAAATTGCCGTTCACTAAAATTTAAAACTCCATTAAATGGATGTGCACAATGTTTATTTAAATGCTCGAATTGACTGTGAGACTTATATTTATCCCCCCTTCGCGGGATCTTAAATTAAAAACAAAAATTTCGTATGGAAACTGAAGAACTTAGTGTACGGTCAAAGACAAAGCGTTTAGTATTGGAATCTAGCACTCCATAATTATTTAGTAGAACGAACATTCAGTCAGTAGATCCGTGCATGTATACCTAAAATATATGTAATAAATTATTGATTTTGTTTTTCTGAGTTGACGATATATTACTCGTCTCAAATTGTGACAACACTTTAAACGATGTAAAAAATAAATTTAAAAACGAAAAATTGTTCCTTGATATAAACTGTACTTGTGACAATAAAACTCTAACAATTAAAGTTCGGAATAGAATATTCTAAACCACGTATAAGTCCCGCTGAGGTTGATATAAATAAAAACACAGAAATTAAAGTAAGAGAGGAGCGATCATACTGTCAAATTATTGGCAGTCTAATGAATTTGATGACCGCAACCTTACACTCTAACAAAGCTATCTCAAAACTTTTTCAAACTCGACAATTAAAGATTTCGCACGTGTAAAACAATTCCTTCATTATCTAAAAAGAACCAAGATGCAATCTTTCGTGTTTAAATGTCGGCATATCCCCTGAATTTAGAAGGATTTTAAGATTCAGATTGGGGTAACACTGATATTGGAAAAGTATAACAGGATACTGTTTTAGACTGTAAAAGACTGGACTTATAATCTGGAAAACAAAAATAAACAAAGTGTTGCTCTTTATACATGTAGAGTTTGTTGCAATTGCGCAATCAGTATAGGAGACATTTTAATACCCTTTAAAATCTATTTTAAGTAAAAAAGACAATAGAAATTCATTGTGACAAACAGAGTAGTTTCTAGTTAGCAAAGTTCTGTATGATTCATCAAAGGTCGAAATATTAATATCAAATATTATTTCATGAGAACTGAAATCAGTAATAAAATCTATGATGCTTAATTAGGTAGCATCTGAAAATAATGTAGTCGACATTTTCACTAAAACTGTATCAAAACATTTTATCGCTGAACATTTTGCAATTTAATCATAATTAAATCTATTTTTAGAAGCACAAAATGAGAAGTCCAAAAACAATAGTTTGTAAATTTTCCGGTAAACTACGACAATTTTTTCTCTTTAATTAAATTGACAAATTAAACATATCTAACAGAATTTTCTTTTTTAACAATAGAATTGTATGCATATTAGTAAAATGAGTATATCTGTATGTAGTTCAATCTAGGTAGTAAGTTATAATATATATATGACAATTAAGCTACACAGAATGTTCAGCTTTTCATCCACGATGCTTCAGTTACTTTCTCTGCTGTGATCCGATTTTAATTAACAGAATAAAAATAAAAAAATCTGAAAAAAGTTTAATTTTTCTTTCATGATATAAGTAGCGATATATTATATCAGAAAAAGCAAGAGGGTTGGATTTGAAAATCCGAATGTGATATATGAGAAAGAATATCAGGGAGTCTGAATAGATCAGACAATTCTGATAATTTATTCATAGATAAGAATGAGACCAGCAACATCAAGTTGCAAGGAAGAAATTGTTTGGTCAATAAATATCCGTTTCGTTTCCTCACCTCATCAAAATAGGTACAATAGACAGATATTTACCAGCCTAAATATAACAATGCTTCATACATAGAACAATCGAAAACAATTTCTCAAGAAAAATGAATGAGCAATGGATCTAATATATGAACTCGTTTTCAAATCTAATATGAACAAGTTCTTAAATAAACAAATTCCACGTAATTACCAGTAACAACTATGTTGTTACACTGTGCACTTCATATTCATTAACCGTAATCCAATAGTTGCTTTCTGTTAAATTGTGAAAAGTGTCACTAAATCAATATCAATAAATTTTACAGTGTTTTCCGCGACACTCACCGAACCAGTGAATGATAAGGGCCCATTTAGAATCCGTTACAAAAAATTATTGAAGGTGAGTAAATACTTTTATTTTAAAATTCTTTGCAGATTCCTCAGTTCTGTCTAGGATTTCTGAATATGACATTAAATTAGCCGAAAGCTTCGATTTGAGAACAGCAATTGTTCATATTATCAATTGGCCATCTTTGTAATCTAACACATTGTTATGTCATATTAAACATTTTAATCCTGAATTTTCCCATATAAAAGTTCATATAATTGATATCATTTATCCTGATTTTAATTTTAGACTGAAGCTATACAAACATTAAAGTTAAACCTGTTTCCATTGTCATTATGATACGTTGAATTTATTTGGAAAATTCGAAGGTGAGACTTTTAAATTATTGAAGTAAAGTATATATTGTTTTTTATTAGAATCCTTTGAGATAAGTAATTAACAACGAACTAAAGAATGTCAGAGGAATACTTGGCTGAAATAAAAGGAAAACAACAACGATCAAAATGAGGATAACAGTAGCAAAAAAAATGTTTTAAAATGAAATTTTTATTTTTTGTTTTACATTTTATTTAAACAATTTGTATTTCTTTAAATTTATGGTTGAACATTTCAACTTACGTATTCCTTAATATATTTCCAGGAGTGAAAATATATTTCAACGATTAAAAAGAAAATTCAGGGAGTAAATATTCAACTTTTGATTTACAATCGCAATTCTCATTTATTTATATTGTCCTTTAATCCTCAGATTCCACGGACGATGTTTCATAGTTTTTAATTACTCGGTCACCGATTATCAAGGCCTAAATGACATTTGAGAATAAGAGGTAATGAATGTGAGACAACATAATTCTGATTTTTTATGTTGGACATTGTGTACAGTTTACCTTATTCGAATAGACTTTAAAAGATATGTATGGTCTGCTGGAAAGAAGTGTGAATCGTGAATCGATGTTGTTCTACAAATTGATAGTTGTGTGAAGTAATTTACTTGTCATATGTTCGTATTTGCGTACGAATAAAGAGTGAGAAATCTATTCATTTAATATATTTGGTATTTGTTTAAGCTCCTTACATAAAGTAAAATGTGTGTGTTCTTTTACCTATTAGGGGCCCAAAATCCAATACGAGTAAAAAAAACAACTCTTATTTACTTTTAAAATTCTTTTGCAGGGAAATTATTCGTTGTTGGGTGTTTCGAAAGGAAAAATTGTAAAAGTTGAAAGGACAACGAATTTTGGAAATATAATCAGATATCTTCAGAATGAGGGTACATTCATCATGTTCGGTAAGAAAAAACTTATTCAATTCAGCAAAATAAATTAAAATAAAAGAATAGTTAAAAACACTCTCCCCATATTAAGAGTGGCTTTTTAAATAGAAAATGAAAATATAATGTGACTTTTTTCATTTATTTTTAACAAACATTTATGACCCATTTAATTTATATGTTAATATTAAGGTCAATAAAGAGATTTAAGAGAATGCGGAAATGAACGATGTAAAAAAAAACAGAAAACATTAGCAATTGTTTATTTGGATAATGTAAACGCGAAAAAAACAATTGGGACGCTGAAAACGTACACAGTAAACAATGCGTTTTATTGTTGAGTTGATTATTTATTTATGCGGTTATGGGTTTATGTTTATATACTCATGCGCGACCAGATGTAGTAAAGTGGTTGTTAAAGCACAACACTCGTTAAAAGGTCATTTGAGTTTTATAATTCTATAGATTATTGTATCACGATTTTCAGTTTGTATTATATAAAGTATGACGCACTTGTAAACAAATCAATAGTTCAGATTATTCAGAGGATAAAAGGATTTTATAAATAGAGTTTTTATCGATGGAAAAATATAATTCGCAAGTCATACGCTATCCGTTCCTGTCACTGGAAATTCTACTTTGAAGGAAAAAAATGCAGGCACGTACATGACCGATAGAAGCTAAATGCGATTGATTGATATGGAAACAACTTAAAATATCCAGGGATTTAATACAACAACGCAGGAAAAGATTCATTGAAAATTCACGTGCACAACTATCCAAGTGTGGCTTTATCTCTTATATAGTCAATATAGTATAGTAATTAATATCCTATTTTATTTTAATACAAATTAGTTATAGTATTTGAATGATAGAATTTCTTTTAAATGTAAGAAAGGAATCTATTACCAGTCCTCCGCTTATTTATGTAGAATAGAAAACACTTTAAACTTAAATACTCAATATCCTCATCCATGTGGTGGCGCAGAAATACCTGATGTAGAAACCGGGCGCATAGTTACGTCCCTCGGTGGGATAGATCCGTAGATCTTGTCAGATCATCTATCTAAGAAAAAGAAAACTCTAATAAGACTGGAGAGGGAGACCTCCTCGGTCATGGACGACATACTCACTAGAACTAGTAACATCCTCACTAGAACTAGTGACATCCTCACTAGAACTAGTGACTAGAACAAATTCCAGGCTAATAAGCCACTCACTCAGGTACAATACCAGACACTCACCTGAGCCACCCTGTGCTTGGGCTTGTTTCCTGACTAGGACATTGAACGCCGTTCCCCTATTCCCTATTTTAAATGTCTATCTTTCTCTCAGAAATTGAGTAAATTAGGTTGACTTTCAGGCCACTTGTCCTCACTCGACTTGTTTGGACCGGTCTTGTTTGAGAGGTTGTGGGTACCTAATTGACTTTTTGTATGCTTACTGTTTACAACTGTTTACGTACAGGAGCCCTAACTTTTTGGTAGAGCCTTGACTGTTGCTCTATCATCAATTGTATAATATCAGGATAGTACCATGTCGCGCATGGAGAGAGACCCTGCTGCTCTATCTGGTGAGCTTTCTCGAGGCCACAACTTTCTAGACAAGACTCGGTTAATCGACCAGTGTGTGCGTATAGTTGGCGTCAAACCCGGTCTAATTTGCTCAACACTCTTCCCCTAACCTGACATTAAACAAAAACGTAATAAATGACAACCCAAACAGATATTTCGATAAAATCAGGCAATAACCTCAGCAAAACCAATTCACCACCGCCTTTAAGGCTCGCTTTCACAAATATCCGTGGTCTTAGAGGTAATCTAGATGACTTAGATTTTTGTAAACTCCCCGGATATATTTGCATTAAGTGAAACAGACCTTCACCCTTAAACTACTTTAACATGGCAGGATACCTCCGTCTTTGTCGTAAAGATTTGGAGAGATATATGCATGGCATTGGAGTCTATATCCCTTTCCCTAGAGAGAAAATATTGAATCAGATGATCAGGCTTTGATGTGCTTTCGATTAACATTTCATAACTGCGTTAATTACTTATATTTTCTCTACCGGTTTCTCTCAAGTAAGGATTGTACCCTCATCGATCATATCTCCGATAGTATAGATGCAGCACTCTCCTTAGATAGTAACGCCAAAGTACAAGTGGTCGATGACTTTAATATCCACCATAAAAATGGTCTTGATTTCTCAGGTTACATAGATGCAGCTGGATGTTTTACTTATAGCCTAACTATAGTCCATCCCCTCACACAGACAGTAATGTTCCCAACACACCTACATACATTCTACATACAAACTCATCAGTCTAACATTTGCGGCAATATGGACTGAAACAAATACATAGAGGATATTGCAAAGGTTGCTGCAAATAAGGTTAGTTCCCTCTATTGCGCTAGAAAACTACTCACATCTGAGAGTTTTCTGTACCTCTACAAGGCCACCATTCGTCCATGAAAGGAGTATTGTTAGCACATCTGGTTGGCGCATCTACCACTAGTCTTTCCCTCTTAGATAGGGTCCCAAAAGATTTGTTGATATAATCGGTCCCACTTTATCAACTAAGCGCCAGGTGGTGTTTTCATTTATACAGGGATAATAGTATTTTAATAAAAACGGGAGAGGTAAAATATATTTTTTTAATTTTTGATAAATTGTTTATTAGTTTTTTTACATTACATTGTAATAAGAAATTGTTTTCTGTTAATGAGGAATGAGTATTTTATATTTTTCAATTTTTAAATAAAAATAAGTTTTTTCCTTGTAAAAGCTCAATTATATTATAGACAAAGATTTATTACAACAAAATACATAGTCAGACTTAGAATAAAGGATAAAGAATAAAGAATAAATAGACGGCCCAAAGGTGTGTCTGGGGTCTTTAAATCATGTTATATTTTCGATTTAAATTATCCGCAAATTTTGATGTATCCAAAACCATCAAAATTGGGCCCTGAATTGATCAATGCACATGTCGCCTATTGATTTTAATGAACTATAGAAAACAGTTTTAGCTAACAGAGGAAAGCGTTTGAATTTAATAGCTTATTCTTATTTTAAAATATATTTCAGTTTATAATAAAGACGGAAAAGTTTATGTTGACAAATGTAATCCATATGTAATGGTGAACTGGTTGTACCCATTCCAGAAAAGTGGTTTTGTTTGGTTGTATAAGTTTGGTTGTTCTTGCCTTGTAAGTATTTTTAGATCTCTCCACCCAACCTTCCTTTCTCTACGTGTATAAATATACCTAATAAATGTGTTTACAACTAGCCAACATCGGTAGCACCAGCGATGTTTTAAACTCTACCTCTTTATGCTTTGAAGTTTACCTAACGAGTAAATAAAGGTATGCATTTTTATTCTGGTAGCGATACTGATTACCGAAAAGACGCGCTCATATTTACAGACAAGTTATGTGTTTACTCATAAGCAAACAAGACTGTAATAACTAAAAACAGCGAACGTGATGGAGGGAAAATAAAGAATAAACGAACGAAAAATTAAAAAATTATTCAATGGAAAAAATGTCCGATATGTCGGCGCGATCGTTCGACCTTAAGACAATATAATCCTTACTCTACGATCGCGTGAGCGAAGTAAGGTCGTTTTTTCTATTTAAACTAATTCAAGAAAGAATATTACCGCGTATGTTGGTTTTCCGAAATTGTCATGGAGGGCACATTTTTTTCCTACGATCCCTCATTGCGAACGTCTATTTTTATAGGAAATAATTTACCTTTTTCTAATTATCACAAATTTTTCGACCAAGACATCGCTTTTTCTGACTACCGGTTTTGAACCAGTCCAATTCCGTTGAGAAAAGTGTTAGACAAACATACATACATACAAACATACAAACATACATACATACAAACATACATAAAATCGCAAGTTAATTAAAGATTGTTTTATTTACTCCCTACATTTGTTCACGATCGTTGGATTCATTAGCAATTTATTTTCTTTCAATTATACTATATTATAATGAGCCGTTGTCATGTCACAGCAATTTTGTGATGTCCATTAGTTCTCTGTATTTAAAAAACTATTTAATATAGCTTCCTATTCTTATAGGTTCTTTGCAAGAACTGCTAAATTGGAGGATTTTCTCTACGTAGATTTCTTTGAATACTCACCTTGTATATTGTAAGATATTTACATTAAATAACTTCCTGCCATGACTTGAGCAGTTTCTACATAAAATATATATAATACCGTTATTGTTGCTAGCATATTAGTTTAAACTATATATAAAATTCATCCTAACCTTGTGATAATTGGACAGACCTATTTCGTCCTAATCCTCCCTAATAAATATCTGAAAAGTTTTAACACATATTGGTAACATATATATATATTTTTTATTACATTTTCACCCGAAACAAGGCAAATTGCCACTTTGGTGTAGGGGGCTACTATCAGGGGCAACAACTACTGGGGTACTATGTAGGGATTTGAGCAGCAAGATGTCGGTTCACGTTGCACTTTAACTTCTGCACGTCAGTACATTTGGGGAAGCAGGGACCTGGAATGGAATTCCAGAGTCTAGCGGTTCTGGGGAAGAAACTATTGGAGTAAAAAGATATTTTACATCTAGGGATCTCTACAGTGTGGAGGTGGGATTTAGCAGCCTGTCGGGTTTGTCGAGGGTGCTCACGTCGTGGTGGCACAAGTGATTGCAGTTCGTCAGAGCATTCACCACTAAAATACTTGTAGAAAAGGAAGAGGGATGCAACATTTCATCGATGGGACAGAGGCTGAAGCTTAGATGCCAGTTCAGGGCCTATCAGGTTTGCGACTCTCTTTTGAACCTTGTCAAGGAGCGAGAGACTAGTAGTAGATGCACCAGCCCAGATGTGACAGCAATACTCCATACATGGGCGAATGGTGGCCTTATAGAGGTACAGGATATTTTCGGGTGTTAGTAGTTGTCTAGCACGGTAGAGAGAGCCCACCTTTCTTGCAGCGGCCCTGGCAATGCCTTCAATGTAATTGTTCCAACTCATGTTTCTTGTAAATGTTAGGCCAAGGAGTTTGAAAGATGTACTCTCAGATAAAGAGTCGTTGGCCATTGCTATTGGTGGTAGAGAGGGTTTCTTGTAATTATTGAATGAAACTAGTTTAGTCTTGGCAGCATTAAACGCGACCAACCACTTTTGTCCCCATTCCACCACAGATTGGAGGTCTTCCTCTAGTGTTTCTGCCATTTCTTTAGAAATGTGTTCATTCGTCTTCCTGTCGTGCCTGCCATAGAGTGTAGTGTCATCAGCATATATACCCATCTCAGAGGCAATTTTGTCGGGGAGGTCATTTATGAATATTAGGAACAATAGAAGTCCAAGGATATAACCCTGGGGCACCCCCGCATTTATATCATATTGTTTAGGTGTACGACCGTCGAGGACAACCTGGATTTTTATCTAAGAAGGATTTAATTATGTTAAGTATTCTACCCGTGATACCGTATCTGTAAGGTGATGGACTAGAGCATGGTTAATTAAGGTCTCAAATATTTTGGCAAAAAGTGGGAGGAGGCTAATGGGGCGATAATTTGATGGGTCAGTCCTTTCGCCAGAATTATTGAATACTGGTACTGTCGTCATATTTTTTTAAAGAGTTTCTGTTTAGGTAAGGGGGAGCTAAACAAGAGGTTATACAGAGCATCAGACATGCATCACAAGTAGACCCTCAGCTGACCTTTCTCCAATTAGGATTGTGGCCTCAGGAAAGCCCATCGAGATGAGTGCATATATATATATATATATATATATATATATATATATATATATATATATATATATATATATATATATATAAGTAAATCTGTAACGCAAATTTTAATATCATTATTTGGATTTGGAAACTTTTTGAAAAAAGAATTATCAATAATCGAGAGCGTAAATATATGAGAAGAGTCAATTTATTGTTTAAAAATACAAAAGTCTATTTTCTCATTTCATAATGTTCATATAAAAATATGTGCCTGTCTCCCACTTCCACAAAAAAATCCTTTGCGTTCAATAAAAAAACGGTTTTGAGTAATAATCAATTCTAACATTGTTATAAATTCACAGGTTCCTATCAAATGGAAAGAATTTATGCACGAGTTTCCCAATGAGTATTTTGTATAAGAATAATATGTTTTATATGTTGTATTCCTTGTAATGGATCAATACATCTTGTAAATATTTATGTATATGATTCAACTCATTTTCCTCCCTGATATATATATATATATATATATATATATATATATATATATATATATATATTATTTTCTGCAGGACAAAATTGAAAAGTATACCGACGAAGTCTATTGCGAATATGCATATTCTGTCATGACAAAGACAAAAGGATTTTGCACTTGGTTTAAAACGAAATCGTTTATGAAATGTAAAAAAAAACACAATAGGTAAATTTCACTGAGAACAGAACATTGTTATCTTTTTTACTTTGTCGCAAGTGAAGTTGACATTCGCCATATTGAAAAACAAATGTCAATTCGCCGTGAACAGTGGACTTCAATTATAATCTCCTTCAATCAAGTATATCTTGCATTAATACAGGGTGACCCCCAAAAAACAAAAGTTAAATGGAGGCCATCTAGAACATATGCTGTACAACGGAGAAAAAAAAGCCAAAGACCCTAGTGTTTTGATGTGATGTTTTGAATATAATAAACTAGTTATGACGAAAGTTTCGTTTCATTCGGAAAAAAACACTAATAAACGGGGCCTAATAAGAGTTGGGGCCCATTTTTGGGGTCACCCTGTATTACGTATCATATTCACATTAATTATCAAAGCTCGTTCAAAATAAAATAAAGTTTAAGTGCGAAAATATGTTTTAAGTTGTCATTTCCTTACTCACTACTTAAATATATATATATATATATATATATATATATATATATATATTGCAAGTAACTCTAAGTGTTATTTTATGAACTTAAAAATAATATAAACTTGTCAATTTACAAATATGAATTAAAATATACAGGGTGGGCCAAAATTAGGGTCCTATCTTTAAATTTGAATAACTTCCACAAAATAAAAGTTAAACTCACCAAACTTTATGTGTGTGTAGACTGACTCTTCCGAGATTTTTTGGAAATAAACAAAACAAATTTTGGCCGAAAAACACTTCTTAAAACTTACATGAATTTATGAATTTTTAAAAATAGGACCTTTATTTTGGCCCACCCTGTATATAAAATATAATTCAAATTGAATTTAATTTAATGTGTTTTATGTAGAGTTTCTAATGTTTTGCTATTAATGATATAGAATAATTCACTAACGATTTTCGAAGTGAAACAAAATGTACAAAGTAAGTTTTGGATTCAATTTTGTACTTGTAAAATTATTAAATTTAAAAATTACCTTTTTATTTTATTTGTAACGTTTATAATTTTTTTTTAACGATTTGCAAATATTTTCTAGTTTGTATCTCACTTTTATAATTATATTTTATTTAATTTTTGTAACTTCAAAAACGATTTTTATTATCTTATTTTTAAGGTGAAATTTTATTTAATTTTTTTAATCTAAAAACCTGATTTATTTTCGATTCAAATAGGTTTAAAAATTATTAAAACAAAAATTAAATTACTGTCCTCCCATGCATTAGTTCTGTTCCTTCTTTTCTAGTTTTATTTTTCTCAGATGTATTCTATGTATGTTGATTAAACATTGTTCAATTCGAGATTAAACTTAATTCGAATAAAATTATGTAATAATACCAGCTGCCTGTAGAATATTCTGTAATTTTGGATTCAGCATTATTGAACACATTATTATATCTCCAATAGAGCATACAAAAGTTATTGCTGTAAAATTTGTTTCAGGTTCAAGTCAATATTTATTTCTTTATCTCTCGTTATCCTGAAGCACAGTTATCGCAAAACCATCTTTATGTCTAACGCCACGTAAAATATAATAAATAAACAATTTTATAAGTAAACTGTCAAAAATAAAGGTCATGAGGCCTTCAGAATTTTACTAAATGCTATCACCAGGAGCATGTGTGGATATTTACAGCATTAACCGAAAAAGAACATATGCAAATGTTAATGTCTGACTTCATGTAAACAATTTCATAAGTGAGCAGTGAAAAAATAAATTTCATGGTGCTACTAAAAGGCTATTATAAAGCATCAACGTTTAGAAGAGCTTTATTCATAATTATTTTCGATTTATTCATTTTCCATGACTCATTTAATTAAAAAATTTGTTTTGTATTTTTCTGCTGATTTATGTTCCATAATTTCTAGATATGAAAAGTAATACATCTGAAATACGTTAGTGCAAATGATTTTCAAGAATCCTATTAGTCTTGTAATATTTTGCTATTAGTTAATGTAATAATGTTTTGTCGGCAATGTGTTGGAAGCTATCAACAGGAGCATGCGCAGATATTTGCAGCAGTAGCCGAAAAAGAAGATATGCAAATGAGGAAGATATGAAACGAAAAAGGAGAACATGCAGCACGTGCTCGAGACAGAAACTATGTCGACGTCGGAGAGAATAGACGTAAGCAAGAAATGCGTGGGACGTGGGTTTGGAGAGGTAAAATCTACACCAGGCGAGATTGAGAATGACGAGAGACTTTTTTAAGTGGTGCCGAAAATACCGGCAATAAAAATATTTGTTGAGAAAGAAAAATTCCGACGCAGAATATTATTCTTTTTTCTTTTATTTACTCTATTCCTCTTGTTTGTATGTAACGGTATCGTTACATGTCGGTATTTCAGGGCAATACAATTGTTATTGAAAAAATATTCTATAAAATAACAATAATTTGTTGTAACAGTGTGAGTAACATAGCATCATATTAGTAAAACAAACTCATACTGGCCATGGATATAGGGGTGTTTACTATAGAGGATTTATTCCCTGAAATATCCATATAGATTTCTTTTTGGGTTGATCTCCAAAGAGTCCGTTAGTTTTTTTTTCTGTCAGAACGACGTGTTTCGGTATTTGCTTGTAAATCAGGAAGAATATTTTTCTCCTGGAATGTATTTTTCTATGAGAACAGTTGTATTTGCGGGTTTTAACTGTTTGTCAAATATTGGCCTCTTTTTATAGAGAACATCACTTCCACCAGAGCATCTTGTTACGAGTTATGCGATTGCAAATTGCTGCAAAGCTTATTCTTAAAGAGTGATATTTGCCTTCTTCTTGTTGAATGGTTAACTCACTCAAACAAGACATATGACGAGATGAGGTTTTGTCACAATTTCTTACTACTTGCACTGAGCTATGTTCATCTTCCGTTCTGTCTCTAATGAGGTCTTCCGACTACTCAGTTGTATCCCTAAAGATAAAATACGACATGTAATAAATCCTCAGACGTACCTCTCCATCGTACTGAATATCGATACTCTATGGCTTACTAGGATAGCTTCCCTACATTTATATCATGTTTCCATGTTTAAAAGAATGTGTCGAACCTGACGTGATTTTAGGTATGGACCGTTTCATACCCTCCAAAACATTCCAGCAAAATCCTAACAGCCAGCCGTGGTGGTCTCTAGAATGTGCTACTGCCATTGCGCACAGAAATCACTTTTTCCATTGCTTCGCACGTAAGAGATATATTGAGACTAAAGCAATTTAACACAGTAATATAGAACGTGAGAGAGTTGTATGCTTAGTTTATTAAGTCCAAAGTAGCTGAGTATCGACTTGGTTCCAGCAGTTTTGGCAAATAGCAAACAGCAACCTGAACAGAAGCGGGTACTCAATATCATCATTAATGGATCTGAGATAATCTCGTCAGTATCAGAAAAAGCCAACCTTTGCAACTAACTTTACCCCATGCAATCAAGACCGTTACTCACCCGTCTTTCCTCCTGTATCAGAAACCAAGCTATACAACATACAAATATACGTGCGTGATGTTGCTAAACTAATCCAAAACCTTCATTCCAGTAAAGCAACTGGATCTAACGGAATTAAAATTATAGTGCTAAAATGCTCCAACCAGAACTAGCCCCCATACTTACAAAGTGGTTTTAGTGTTTCATAACTAGAAAAATGGTGGGATCCTCCTATCGGCCCAGTAGATATCTCATTGCTAAGGCAATTCTCTTCCTAGACAGGAGATGGAAAGTTCTTATCCTGGCTTGACAGAGTTCAAAATAGACTTCATAGCCTAATTAGGGATGCCCTTTTTTCTCTCCCGCAATCTCTTTCCCACTGTCTCTATTTTATCGTTATTTTCATGGCAAGTGCCCGTCTGAGCATGGCCCACTTCGCCAAACTCTCATGAAAAACACTCCTCTGACTGAAACCACTATCAATAATTTTCCACATTTTTAGATGTGCCTAAACCTAAACGTAGATTCAATGATTCGTTCTTAGAACGTCACGCCTCTGGAACTATCTTCCGTTTTTCTGTTTCCAGCTTACTTTTGTCGTCTTAACGTAAAAAATTCTTCTTGAATCGCCCCCTTAAGTAATTCAATTTACCAAATCTTAACTACTAATCATAAGTACGATATTATCACATTCATTACTGTACACTCATTAACCCTTATCCTCGAGTAATTTCCGGGCCTATATAAGTGGTGACTCCTATGTAAAAAAAAAGCATGTTGCCTAGTAGACCAACACAAACCTAACCTTAAAACCCTTTTCTTCAATAGGTTTTCGGGTGTGCTGAAAACGAATACCGAGTTAAATTTTCCACAATTTTTTCTGGGTGTTAAGTAATGTGATTATGTTATAAGTTGGTAGGAAATTGATGTACGCGTAAGCGCGCGTATTTTAGCTTAATTATAGAAAAATTCTTTTTTGTGGAAAATTTAAATGCGATATTCTGTTTCAGTATTACGATACGTTTTGTAATATAATTCTGATTGCGGTAAGATTTGTAGTCGGTAAAAACGTAGAAAAATATTCTCTACCGAAAATCTGAGTATTATCCATGTAATAGTCTTTAAAATTGTCGACAACAAAAAATCGGGTCGTCTTCTATGAATTATGGACTTTAACATCAGAATCATCGCTGTCATTATTATTAATATTCTTGTCCACGTCAGCGGAAACTTGTCGTCACTTGTTTTGATTTCCGCCTTTGAACTTCAATGTTTCTGTGAATTTAATTCATCGGATTCTTTTTTATTTTATTTTTCTCTGAAAAAATACTTAGTTCGCTAAGCTGTTGTTCGCCTATACGAGGAATATATCTCGATCGGTTTTGATATTTTATTTGTTTTTCCATTCTATAAATGCGAAACAAATTGAATCAAATGCATGCATTTTACTTAAATTTGGCTTTTTACCGCAGAAAACTATATATGGAGTTTTCGATAATATTTTGTTAAGGGACTGGTTGCGTATAGCATCAGTCATAATTGCATACATACAGAGGTTTATGAGGAGGTTGGATTCAATTTGTAGACATCTTGCCATTTCAAAAATTAATCCATAGTCTTTCAACTATTCCGTTTTGATAAGGCGAATTACGGGCCGATATTTCATGTTTAGTAAGATGTCTAATTAATATAATGTCAAAGTCTTTAGTAAGGAATTCGGTACCACTGTCAAAGCGGATACTGCTTACTGCACGTAGGAGGCCATGTTAGGTAACTATTTTTAGTTGCTAGTAAAATATAGTCGTCTATTTTTTTAAATATCAGATTTGACCTTTACGAAATAGACCATTATTAAACAGGAAAAATCGTCTACAAAATTTAATGCATACCTGAAGTTTTCCCTCCGATCGGTTCCACGTTCAAGTTACAATGTACTAGTGATAGGATTTTCTTGCCTTCTTGCCTGCCATCTTGTTTTCGTTCTTTGCCACTTTAGCTTATGTACGTCGCAGTTTGTCAAGTTTGTTTAAGTTTTTATTTTCATTCTATCAACCACATTCAGCAACATTTTTTATCGAGAATATTACAGTGCCAAAATATTGTACGGCAGGCGGTTATAGATGGGGCAACACTTTAAATTATATAGTGGTCTATTTTTTTTAAATATCGAATGCAGTTCTATTCTGGTACACACGGTTTGATTTATTGGGGCAAATGTATATATTTGTAAATAGTTTAGTCGTAAAGCGATGGTGCCGGTGCGAAAATCAACCTTATTAAAGACACCCTCATTGGACAGAAAAGATTAGGATATATAATAGATTAAATCAAACTTAAAGGCAAATATATCTGATTAGGGAGAATGCACTTAATTATATTTAAGGTAAGGACGGAGAAAATTCTGATCTCCGTGAGGTAAAGAAAGGAGATTATGGAACAGTGTCACAAAGGAGTGAAACACATGGGCATAGAAAAGACATACAGCCTTAAGTTCCGGAAATACTATTGGCCGGGACAAGTGAAATATATTAAAGGGTGTGTATATAATTATGTGTTAATGCAGACCTAGAGTAGGCACTAGAGTTTTAACCTCATCTAAGAAACTGACATCCCCAATTTACCCTTTCCAGAAATTGAGTCTGCATATATCGAACCCCTACTAAACAACAGAGGGAGGCCATCCAAATATCGTGAGCGTTCTAGATTGACTCACAAATTGGCCTGAAGCTTACTCTCTGCCAAAAAAAATAGGCTGAATTAATATATGACTCTACGGAGCTGCTGAGAACCGATAATGGGACAGAGATTATGAACAATGTCATGGGTATGTATTGGGAGAATATATTCTACTTTGACATATTGCTACCTCCGGAGTAATGCCAAATAGAGAGATTCCACAAAATTCTAGTGGATATATTGACGAAATCAGCAACAGATTGTCAAGAAAACTGGAATCCATTTTTGAGCAGGCCAATAAGGATCGACAGGAGAAAAGAATGGCCGGTCAACCCATTATTATGAGGTGGTAAAGAAAACTGGGCCTATCTCGTATGTTATTGGGACCAGGTCACGAGGAAAATAAAGATGATCCATGCTAATGATATTAAGATTTTGATGTCGACAAAACGGTGTGTCCTCTGAGAATAGCAAGGAAACCGAGGAAGGTGGCCATAGACAAAACTCCGGAAATTGAGTTGTTTGATGAGGAAACCCCCGATGTTAAAGTTAAGAAGATACAAAGTGTCTATACTAAGTTTCCAGACATTTTCTATTTGGCGCTCTTATTGATAGTACATATAACGATTGACACTATTTGTTTGTTTCGATCCACATAGCAGTTTACATTAAATAAAACTTCTCATGAAACAGTAACTTATTTTGCCTTTGTTAAAATTAATTTTTATATATTTTTTAGCTAACATCTATTGGCTATATTGGTGGCTGTGTGTGTGCGTGTGTGTGGTATACAATACACAAATAGGTTATTATCTTGCCAACAGAAAAAAAACTCCTCTTAATTCGTCTGTGGGTTATTCGATGAATTGGCCAAGCTAAAATTGAAGATCCCTTCAAACATGTGAATCATTCGAAACATGTGAATCCTATACACATGCTTCCAATGCGTGCCCTGGCCACACAAGTTCAAGATATTCTCTGTGGACATTCTTTAATTCCATTGTTCCATTATTTCTGCTCCGATTCAAATAAAACCAACACACCTATATTGAACCCCTACCCGACAACAGAGGGAAGCAAGTTATATATCGTTCTAGATTGACTCACGAACTGGCCTGAAAAATATCTGACATATTATTCCCTCCGGAGTAATGCAAAATTAGAGAGATTCCACAAAACTCTGGCTAAATTAGCAACTGATAGTCAAGAAAGCTAGAAACCATTTTTGACCAGGCCAATGAGGATCGACGGGAGAAAAGAACCCCTTATTATAAGGGGGTAGAGAAAATTGGGCCTATCTCGTATGTTATTGGGACCAGGTCACGAGGAAAATAAAGATGATCCATGCTAATGATATTAAGATTTTGAATTCGACGAAACGGTTTGTCCTCTGAGAATAGCAAGAAAACTCAGGAAGGTGGCCAGAGACAAACCTCCGGAAATCGAGTTTTCTGATGAGGAAACCACTGCAATTAAACTTAAGAAGATACGAGGTGCCTTTAATAAGTGTCCAGTCATTTTCTATTGATAGTACACATGTGATTAGGCTGTCAGGAGATATTGGTTTCCTCAGATAGCATGCACCAAACATTGATATTTTTGTTTTTCAATGCGAAACTTAATTATACTCTGCAAAAACAAAAACAACTCACCTTTTTCTTTGGTTCTTTATTTTCATTTCCTGATTATCTTTTTATCTCCCTAGTTCCTGTCTCGATTCCTAACTACCAAAATTAATACTGTAACCCTTTACCTCTTCAGTTGGAAAACTCATTCATGTTCTGCAGGGCAAGGAACAAAAACGATAAAATTCACTATAAAACAACCAATCCAAATACTACAAAGAGCTTGAAGAATATAAACCATCTACAAAATAACTGTGTGCAACATTTAAAACATAACTGGATTGGCATTAAGTTACTCGACAAGGGTTGATATTGTGAAAAAAAAACAATCACAGTCAAACTTTGAAGTTATATCTTGCAGCAACAATTTCTGAGAGCGTGTCAATGTATATTAACAACATCCAAGATTTTCCTTGAGTTAGTAAATAAACAAACAACACAGCGGGCAAGATCTGGAGTAAACGGAGGATGAGAAACTGTCTTGATGTTTATCTTAGTAAAATAGTCGGTGACAAGTATGGAGTTGTTAACTGGTGTATTGTCCTGGTGGTCTCAATTTACAGAAATTTAGTATGTGTATAACGAGGAACTTGAATCAATTTATTCGATGATGGAACCTCATTTAGCCATAAGAGATTAATTGCAGGTTACGACGTAGATTCAGAGAGTTCAATTTATGAATGAAGCAGTTTAGTTGAAAGTAAAGCAGAAATTACAAGTATTCGCCGAATAAATGCATCGCTCGCATTATTGGGAGATAAATATTGAGGTTAAACCACAGAACTTTTAGAATGCGCCAAAACAAGATAATGCAATAATTGTTACATACCATGATATCTGATTAAGTCAGGTCACATGTCAACTGTAATTAGAGACTAAACAGGAATGAAAAGAAGAATAACCACTCAAAAGTAATAAATAAATTATAATAAATATTTAGTACTTGTTTATTTCGTCTTTTGTTTTTCTCTTTTCGTTTTATACTGAAAAGAAATTGTCTCGTCTGTTTTAAATAACTTGCGTAAAATTATTTCTCCTCGGTCTAGAAATAATGCTAATAATCGTTCCCTGCACATTTATTGTGTAGATTTCTTACAGTATTCGTATTATTCTTTTATTTTTACTCATTTTCAACATTTAAAATACAGGCTGGCCACAAAGTCACGCACCAATGTTAATATTTATTTTTTATTAATATAATTTTTTAATTTTATATTTTTTTATTTCAGATCAGACATACCATTGACTACAGAGCAGCGCGTAGAAATAATTTTATTATCTGGTCGTGGTGGTGCAACCAACAGAAGTGTTGCTGAGCAATTCAAGAGAAACCATCCTCATGAAAATGTGTCACAAACTTCTGTCGGTCGCTTAATCAACAAATTCAGAGAAACTGGTAGCGTCGTTGACAAAAAGCGAAGTGGGCGTCCAGGTTTATCTGCAGAGACACGTGCACAAGTGTTGTAAAAAAAATGCAAGCAGTCCAAGGAAGTCAGTGCGAAGGGCAGCAGGTGAAATTGGTGTTCCTCCGTCAAGGATGCAGAAGGTCCTCAAAGCAGAAAAGTTTCATCCTTACAAACTTCAAATTCTACACAAATTGTACGAGGATGATAGGGGCAGACCTTTAGAAATGGCTGTATGGTTTCAGGTTCAACTCGAGGAAGATCCTGACTTTGTTAGGCGAAACATGTTATTTAGCGACGAGGCAAATTTTTATGTCAGTGGAGAGGCCAATCGGCAGAACTGCCGATACTATTTGCAAGGTAATGCTCATTTTATTTTAGACAGCAAAGAATACAGCGGTCCCAAGATAATGGTTTGGTGTGGTTTGTGGCGCGACCATGTGTTGGGTCCTTTCGTCTTCAATCAGACACTTACTGGCGAAAGATACCTCAACATGTTGCAAAATGATTTGATACCGCAGTTTGATTTACTTGGAGACGGCAGACCTACTTGGTTTATGCAAGACGGGTCCCCGCCGCATTACGCAACGATTGTGCGTGACTGGCTCCACGAGAATTTCGAAATTTGGATCGGTCGAAGAGGTACTGTAGAGTGGTCGCCCAGGTCGCCTGACCTAAACCTCATGGACTTTTATTTCTGGGGTCACATTAAGCAAATTGTTTATTTAACTAAGATACGTGATTTAAATCATCTGAAGAGTCGTATTATTGATGCTTGTCTTCAAATTGATGGTGATGATTTACTGAATCGTGTCTACACGAACTTTGAATTTCGTATTGGGTCATGCATAGCTGCAAACGGCGAACATATCGAGCAATTGTAATCCTTGTAAAGAACTTTGAATTTGAATAAATATTACTACTATAACTTTTTTAATTGTTAACTTTTTAAATTTTTGCATTGGTGCGTGACTTTGTGGCCACCCTGTATATTAAGATACTCCGCGGTTATTACGTAACTATCGACACTATTGTTTTTTGCAACAAAATAGCAGTTTACTTTAAATAAAACTTCTCCATGGAATAGAAAATTATTTTGCCTTTGTTAAAATTTATTTGTTATATATTTGTTTTGCTTACATCTATATGTGTCTGTGTGTGCGTGTGTGTGACATATAATACAAAAATAGAGAAGGAATATTATGTTGCCAACAGAAAAATATTAATTCGTCCGTGTAGAATTGAAGATCTTTTAAAACAGGTGAATCCCTCCAAACACATGAACCATTTGAAACATGTGAATCCAATATACATGCTTCCAGTATGTGCCCTGCCAACACAAGTTCCAGATATTCTCTGTGAACATTCTTTAATTCCGTTGTTCCAACACAGCTTTCTGTTTAGTTATAAATCAATGCATTCCTGGAATCTTATCCATGTTAACTTTTAATAAGTGCCTTCAGTTCCCAAATTCTCTTTCAATAATAATATTCCTAATTACTTCCCTTGAATATACAAAAAATTTTACCACATTTTCGAATCTCTGTAGAACCAACTCTTTGTATAATTTTATTTGTGTTTATTATTGTTCGTTTTAAAACATTATGGTCTTGATTTTTAGGAATATTGTTGTTCGTTTTGATTATTAAAATATATTGTTGTACTTTGGTTTGATTTTTGTAAATGCTATTGGTTTGACCTTTTAAAAATATTAAAATATTGTTGTTTGTCTTTATTTTTTCAAATAGTGTGGTTTACATTGCTGAAGTTTGTTCATTAGTACAAACACTGCACATATATATATTTGAGTTATGAATACTTACACACACATACACATACACACACACACATATATATATAGAGAGTTATATGTATATATATATTGATTGTTTTCTATGCACCCTCATCAGAACTACACTATATATAAATAAATATATTGGTTGTTATATATACATATATTATTTGGTATACATATATATTATCTTTATTTAGGTATACATACATATATATATATATATATATATTATCTTTATTTATAGGAACACCTAACATTTTTGCGAGAGATAAATCAATTGGTCACATGTTCAATGATATCTACATATAATTCTGGATGGCCAATATTACGCAAGTAGCCAGCGTTTCTCGGAGTCATTTTATATTCAACGTTGTCTCGACTAATTTTATCTATGCGTTTTTTACAAATTATTTAAAAAGAATCTTTAAAGGTAAATTGAATTGTTAAGTTATTGTGCGCTTATCAAATTATTATGTCAAGATGCTCTATTCATACGCAATTTGCCAGCGTTTCTCGGCTTATCTTTGAATGTCATGAAGACCACAAGGTTAACATTTAATGCGTTCAGCATCTTTATCTTATTGTAAAATCTATTTTATATACACTAGATACAATAATTATAATATGAAATCTTGTTATTAGCTCATCTGATGAGACTCTTTTTCTTTCGCAAAAATCAATAAGTATCAGAGATTAATTTGTTTTCACTAGTCTGTACCGAATAAACTGTCGGTATTTTAAGACGTACAATTTTAACTTTTGCATATTCTGTTGCAAATAACGTTGGCAACAATTTTATCCACAAATTTTCTTTTCCACTGATCTTGATCTTTTGTTGATATTTAGCATTTGTTATTCCACCTTTTCTCATGTATGTAAGTTGATTATGGAAAATATAGACATTAAGTAATTGATTATGGATATTTAATTGTAATTTTACATATTTGTTCAGAGGATTTTGCTTTCTTATATGACTACCATCCTGTTCCTGCGGATGTAACTCGACTTTTATTGTTTGTTTTTTTTTTTCGTATAAACTCTTTTGCCCAAATTTATTACAAATCATTTTTTAATATGGGTTTCTAATGGTTGGAAGCACAACGTCAACTTGTCGAGTATGCGGCGCCCACCACATACACACGAGAATGAAAAATTTACTTTAACCACCAATAATGCTTGTTCAAAATTTCGTAAAAATTGCAAGGCTTAGTTATTGAGAAAAATACGAGTAAACAAACAGACGAATGATTTGGGGTAATTTTACCCTATAATTTCCCCTAGGAGAGGGGGCAGCAGAGTTACTCCGGAAAATCCGTTCTGGCAAAAATTTGCTTTCACCATAACTAATGTTTGTGCAAAATTTCTTTTCGTCAATTAATTCGAACGGTATGTAGTCTTTGTTACCTTTTCGGTTAAGTTTCGACTTTTGGTGTAACATGGCAATTTTACTGCTACATAATCCCGATAGAAGTTTATTTGGTAAGTCGCTATTATTTTCGGTGGCATATAGTCTATGAACATGTCATGATATTAAATGAACCTGTCATTGTCTTAAATTTCCGGAGTAGTGGACTAAGAGTGTGCCAATTGTTGATAAACTGATTTATATCGATCGCATATTTCTGAAATAGTAAGTGAAAACCTAATGCCTGTCTGGGTAATCAGTGAAAGTGTACTCTAAATGGCATTTAAGTAAAAGCAATTTTATTTTCAGTTAAGTTTGTGGCAACCTTTATAATGTTCTCGAAAATAAATTCCGTAATAAGTCTTCTTTGGCAGTGATGTGCGTGACATATGTTTGTAGTTCATTAATATTTTTCGCCGTGATGCCATCCGGAAGTAAACACAACAAGGCAATTAGTGGAAACAAAGTATATTGAACAGAAAATCAATACAAGAGATATAAGTAAGTGAAAGAGAACAAATCACAAGAACAGTTACATGAAATCAAATAAGTATGAATTAAAAATAGCCTTATTTAGTACTTGAAATACATACAGCAAATGCATTTATATCTAGCAAAAATGGGTCTATATCATCCTTCCACCGGAAAATGCCAGTACATTGTTATGCTAGTATGTAATATATTGAATATATATATATGTATGTATATATATATATATATATATATATATATAAAGAGAGAGAGATAGTGATTGAAAAAGGCACGTTTAATGCTAGATTATAAATCTATGAAACGCTTTGCGTTACAAATAAGTTTTATTTTTCAATTAGTTTACACCAACCGAGTAAAAGGTTGCTACACAGGAATATGTAATGCAGGTAGATCTGGGTATTCAAAATACATTCCACCTGTGCTATATGCACATTTTGTAAAATTTTCTCCTCCGAACCAAACGCATCTGTTTTTATTGCGCATCATTACACCTTTTTCCCATTTGCAGTAACTCGCGTGATCATTATAGTTGCCGATTTCCTCCTGCCATAAAAAAGAATATTTATAAAATTAGTTAAACTATTTCGTTTTACTACTGAATTCAGTTTAATAAGGCTTTCCTTTAATTTGAAACTAAATACATGCATTCCATTTTAAGTCTATGGTGTTACTGATAATGGTAAACAGTTTTAAAGTGTAACAGGGCCGCTGCAAATGACCAAGCCGGCTGTGTGATGTGATAGCAGAAATAAAAAAAACACACCTGTTCCACGGGATGATGATGCAAGAGGTATTCGAGCCGTACAGGGTTCGAGACGAATAGGATACACGATAAATAGACGTGTTACTCACGTGAGCCTAGTGCGACAGGAAAAGATGTGTCCTAAACATGGCCGTGTACGACACAAAAGAATCTTGTTAAACACAATGAAGTAAAAGAGGCTTTTGAACAAGAAGTAAATAAATATCTGTTTCAACTAAGAAAATAGTCGAATTCTTTCCTTGCCTTTGTTTTCTATCGACTGTCTGCAGACAACGTGTGGGTCCTAAGTTTTGACATGTAACGGTACCGTAACTTAAAGGAGAACAGCGGGTAGAAAGTTGCTTGTACACAGTACATTTACATTTATGAATAATGTTAACTATTAACATTATTGGAGAGCCACAAGTATCTAGATTATATAGATTCTTGATAAACTCTGTGGATATCTTAAAGTTAAGTGAAACAACAGTACACTCCTTAATTCTTTCTAAATACCTTAACATGGCAGGATACCTCCCCCACTGCGATAATAACTCAGATATATGCACGGGCTTGGATTCTATATTCGTAGCCCCCTCTAATAAACTAGAAAGCAACGTTTTAAATAGGAGTATCAGGTTATTAAGTGCTTTCATCACTTAAATCCAAGCTCCAAGGCAATGAGATATTACTCAAGATGACAAATACTTCAAAAGTGCTGACTGGGAAGCTATCAGAGACAACATCAGAGATTCACCATAGGAAATATGGCAAAAAAACTACCAGCGACCTTCTAAAATTAATCTCCCCCGCACAAATGTATAAACGCATCCCTCGACGCTGAAACCTCACCCATTAACACCATTATAAAAGACACAATAAAAATAATCCTTAATCAAGTATACAACCACAACACGATACTCCCTCCAGCCATAAAACCACAAACCCTGAAAAAAATTACAAGGAAAATGCACTACGAAAATTCCCTTCACTGACTCTAATGGGAAAACATACGTCCAGATAGATCGCGTCTCAATGGGATACCTTGTAGCCCCTACATTCGCACAATACTACATGATCCACCTCGAAAACAAAATCCTCTCAGATCCAAAAAAATAAGCCCACTATCTTCGCTAGATATATCGACGACACATTCATCGCAGCCGAATCTGTTACAAATATTAAAAATCTCCAACTATCTTCAAATGTACACATGAAAGAAACATTTTAGATTCTAGCAACCTTACTAAATACATGACCTCAACGTACAAAAAACTACCAATAATCATGCAATACACTTAAATTACCAAAGCGAATGCCTAGAAAAATATAAAACTGCCTTCATGAAAATTTTGATTAACCGCTCATACTATATTACCCAACAAATATTTTACGAAGAACTAACAAACATTAACAAACCCTAATAAACAATAATGTTCCCAATAAAATTGTCGATAAGCACATAAAGCTCTATTTAAACCCAATTCACAATAAAAACAAACCATATCCTAATATAAACGACACCATCAAAATATACTATAAAAACCAATTACACATTAACTACAAAACAGATGAAAAAAATAACAAACCTACTTAAAAGATACACCAGGCCCACCGACCAGAACAAAAAGATTAAACTAATATTATTTTATACTAAATTTAAATCCTTCAATTTGATAATTAAAAACAATAATAATACTAATAATGCACTAACCCAAACTAATGTAGTGTATGACTTTATTTGCCGCTTCGACGAATGTTTTCGACTTACTCTAAAAACTCATACATCGCATACATACCACACAAAACAACATTCTCCCGATGACTAACATTATTTAGCTTAAAATAGCGCCATAAAGCAACAGCTTACATTCAATTATAAAAACGTTCCGCCAGCCGACATTAGATATATCTTAATTAACAATACTAAAATTCGATACCTTAACAATTGCACCGCAAAATAACGTTGACATACCGGTGCCCACTGGATCACCAGAGTTAAGTAACGTTGAACCTAGTCAGTAATAAATGCGTGACCATTTAAGACTTCCAAGTTCTGTATGTGCCCTCTGCTTATCTCGACATTGTTTCCTGTCATCCTGGACTTCCCCTTGCCAATGGACTCAAAACAGTGTCGATTCTGGAGAGGTATATTGTGTAACCCTTGCCTCGCAATTACAAGAACAGCTGCCCCTACATCGAGACTGAGACATCGATACGAAGACTAAAATTACTAGAAGCCATATTAATTTTTTTTAACTACATCCCCTTATTAACCGGATCTCATTTAATACCGGGACAAATATACTAACTGCATTCAATAATTACAACAAATAAATAAAATATAAAATGAGAAAATCAGAATAAAAATAATATAATTCGCCCCAACCTATCCTTCACTCACCTTAATAACCCATAAAAGTCTAACTGTGAGTACACTTAGTCTCAATAAAAAAGAGACAAAAAAAATCGGAAAGAAAGCGTTTGAGAAAATATGGCCGAACAACAACTTTTGAACGCCATAATATACAATATGCCAGCCGAAATAAAAAAGACTGTTCATTCGTGTTCAGTCAGACGTGATTGAATAACTTATTTTGTACTCCTTTTGTGATGATAACAGTTTATTAGTTAATGGAGATACATTAAATATTAGTTTTCTTTTATATTATTGTTTTATATAAGACAATATTTTAAACAAATTTGTATTTTATGCTCAATCTTAATTAAATATAAAATGTTTATATTGTTAAATCAAACTTATCATATACCTAACATTGTAAATAATATAAATGTATATATGTTTTTGTGTGTATATATTTATGTGTATGTTTCTGTTTATTACGTGTAAAAAACCTGCATCTGACTTTGAATAGATATTTCTACGTTTTCACGTTTAACTTGATATTTTAGTCTTCTAGAATGTCTATTTCAATGATTAAATTTGTATTCATGTTCGTGACAATAGATATAAAGCCACTTTATATAAAGAGATACTTACAACACAATTGCAGCCCAGCTTGTAATAATGACGCAGAGCCTTTATCTGGAATGCCGATAAATATCGCTTTGGTATAATTCCTTTGCACAGTTTAGCCTTGATATATCCATTTACATTTGGACCTGAAAAAAACATACAATATTAGAAATCATTTAAAGACGCGATTTATTTTTAACAGAATAGTGCACGTTTTATTTCATTCCCTCTTTTTCTCAGAATGTTCAATACTTGAAAATAATATTGGAGCTTCAATGTGGATCCTGTTTACTAAACTTTACTTTGCTACTTGCGAGAAATATGACTGTTACATCCAGTTGGTTACAACATAAAATTTTCATTACATCTGTAAGGTATCCGTTAAGTCACAAATGGACATACCAATTAAGAAAATAAAAAAATAAATCCAGGTGGGCATTTTTCTGTCATATGCTCACACCGACTAATCAAATTTATATGAGCTATTTAGAGACAACTCTTTGATGAACATGGCTGAGTGGAGGTTAAGTGGTCAAATATTTGGGCCAATTAATGAGAATGGGGCCTAGTTTAATGGCGAGACAAGTTAAAGATAGTGGGGAAGCTTCAGAGGATTGAGGATGTAGTTAACTTGCTATAACAATACTTAGAAAGAGGAAGCCGTCAAAATATAGCAGAGGGACCCTTTGAGGCATTTATACGGCAAGGAAGTGAGATGCAGAAAGAGACGACAGCTGAAGTCATAGAGCAAAGGGTTCCCATTTTGCGGAGAGCTATTATGTTGGATTGTCTGGTGGGTTGTGTTGACATGGTGTAAGGTATGGAGGCAATCAACAATGAGGAAAGCCAAGTGATTTTTTAATGCCTCGGTACGATAGGGATGGGAGGAGTAGAAAATGGAGTGAACATCAAAGCAAAATTGCACAGTTAAATAGTGAGAGGTGTACAGTGGAGTGGCAAAACTACGAAATGAAATGGATTGGTAGAGAGGAGAGACGAGAAAAGAATTCGAGAAAGAAGTGGATAGAAGAGGGAATCCTGAAGTTTTGTTCAGGGGAGGAAAGAGGAAGGTTGCCACTTATGATAGTTGTTCAGCCTACCAAGAACGATGTTAGACACGTACTAGACTTCGAGCAGCTAAACAAACACTTAGCCTACAATACTGGAGAGAGAATCAATATGCGGAGCGGTCATGAGGAAATGGAGGAGGGTGGAGTTGGTCACTAAGATCATGGACCTGATGTCGGCCTATTTGTGGATTTACGTGGGAAAAAGCCTTGGCAGTAACAACTGGTTAAGTACAAGGGACAGCTATATTGTCTGACGAGGATCGGCTTTGGGCTAAGTTCAGCTTCGACAATCATGAATGTTGCCTTGAAGATAGTATTGAAGAAGGATTGTAAAGTTGACATATATTGATAACATTCTTATGGCGCAGGCCGAGGTGAAAGCAGAGAAGGTGAGGGATCATATTGAGGAATATGGATTAAGTGCTAAATCAGCAGAGTTACTAGACAGAGGATCAGCTTTAGGATTGAAATTGTGGCAGGATGGAAAAGGAAACCTTGTCCTCAAGCGGGGAAATAAAGTTACTGAAGTTAGGATAGAATTGACAAAGCGATAAAATGTTGCTGAAAAATAACTACTCCTATATAAATATTGCTGAACTGGGTGGCACTATTAAAGGGATCAATCCGGCCCTGAAGTGGAGACTGAAAATAATTGAGATCAAGACTGATTCAGCAACAGTAGTATCGCGGATCAAGTCGGCAGTGACTCGTGATAGGAGAAGTAAGACGAAACTTTCTGCTGAAAAGTTGATCAAGCGAAGTCTTGAAGCGCTTGTGGATATATGATAAAGGAGTTCAAATTAAAAGTGTCTGTCATGCTGGTTCTATCATAAAAGAAAAAAGCGGATATATTGACCTAAGTAAAGAATGCATCGTTGTAGGACACAGGAGTGTGTCTTCGATATAGTGTGCAACAGATGAGGTTAAAGAATTGCATAATATGCACCACTTTGGTCGGGACCGGACATTGTTCCTGGCAACACAAATTAACCTAGAAATTTTCAAGGAAGAAATCAAAGAAGGTTGTTGAAAATGACAGGCAATGCCAGTCAGTTGACCCGACTCCGTCCAGACATTAGGCAGGAAAACTACATGTGACAGAGGAATTGAAACAGTTGGACGAAAACTGTATCTATCGAGGATTGACTGTGGACCATGGTGATTTGCTATCTGAGGAGAGATTAAGTCGGAAACTCTGTGGAAGATCATTGTCGAGGGCGTATTTTGGAGAGAGGGCCAGTTGCAGAGTTGTTAATGGGCAATGGTTCTGCTTTTCAATGAGGTATGACAAGTAGGATGGTCGGCAATTTTTTAGGGCAGAATATCGACCAAGTGGCAAGAGAATAGTGGAAAGGCATCCTGGCACCATCAAGGCTGCTGCAGAGAAAAGATACATCTCAGCCATGGAGCAGTATTCTGGTACAACATGTCGCCAAAGACCGGAAAAAATGAAACAGCATAAGTCATCTTTACTTATGAGTGGTGACATCCTTACAACAAAACTGAAAATGAGGATGTGTGGGTAACCGTCTCAATGCGAAGTGTACCACTCGCTGGGGAAGAGGAGGAGTAATGAGAACGCAGTCAAAGAATAATGTAATTGTACCTAGTTACTATGCCTCCCCACGGGACAGAGCTAGACACCAGGGTCGTTTTTTAACGTGGAGAAAAGGTACAAAAATAAAAATTGTCTCCGTTCCTGAAATATGTAAAACCTGGGTCGTGTTTCCCCGACTGTGGACAATTATGATTATGAGGAGGAAAAGATCGAGATCTGGGCTTACATTCGGGTGTGCATGACTGTAACGTAGCTGAGAATGTCATTCCCATAGTAGAAGTCGTCCAAGAGTAAGAGGATAAGGCCTGATTGGATTCAATGCGACTGAGTTATTTTATTCGTCTACTAGATTAGGGGTTGTATATGCAAACAAAATGAAGGGCTTTCTGTGTTGTTCCATGTATATATGCAAACATGGCACTATAGGGATTATTTAAAGTGTAACGCATTTGTCATTCCATTAAAGTTCTTGTAGAAAAAACACAATGATGAATCAGTGCCACGATATGCAATTATCGAGATCAATGTGGTATATATTAAATTAAAAGACTAATTGTTTTAATATTGTATTTGTTTGGTTGTGTTTGAGTTTACGGCATTTCAACAGCTAATCCTCGTATTTGTATTGTTTCTTTGTTTTAACGAAATATGAACAAATAAGTCTTGTGTTTATTTAGTGTGGTTGTGCCTAAGGAATATTAACAATTAAGTCTTGTATTCGTTTGAACTGGTTATGTTTACGTAATATCAATAATAAAGTATTCCTCTCGTTTAGCTTGGTTATGGAAACAAAATATCAACTACAAAGTATTATCTTTCTTTGTATTGGTTGTGTTAACGGAATATCAACAACAAATCTTTTATTTAGTTTATTTGTGTTAAAGGCATATAAACAACTAAATCTTGTATTTGTTTGGTTTGTTTGTGTAAAATGCAAATCACATAAAAAGTCCTGTATTTAGTGTGCTTGAGTAAACTGTATGTAAACAACTAAGTCATGTATTTATTTGCTCTGTTTGTGTCAACGGGATCTCAACAAAAATGTCCTGTATTAGTTTGTTAATTTTTATTAACGAAATATCAACAACTAAGTCTTGTTTTGTTTGTTTTTGTTTACTACTATATCTAATATTTGATTGCGTTAACATGATAAGCAACAATATTTGAGCTCGTTTGGTTATTTTTATTAATGAAATATTGTGAGAATTTTAAATTGGTTGACTTGCCGAGGGCAGGTCGGTGGGGAAGAAAGGAGTGCTGGTAGCTCTGACCAACACGGCCGATGGTCCCTTAATCAAAGAACCTGAGTGCCTATTCCTTACAAGTTAAATAGACATTTCAGTCACGCGTGAATCTCGTTGACTGAGAGTTGGAGTAGATAAAAAGGGGTGGCCGCTCTATTGTTTTTGTAGTTGTTGCTGTCTTTTAGACAAATTACACTTCGACCGTCGTTGCCCATTTGTTACTTTTACAAGGAAAGACTGCTTGTAAGCAACGTCGACATTTCGTTGCAAGACTAAAACCGTGTTTTCTTCCCCTCCCCCCCCCTACTCGTCCGTATGCTAATTCCGACAATATCAACAACTAAACGAGATAAGCAACAACATTCGAACAGTACTCGTTTGGTTAGGTTGTGTTAATGGATTATCAACCACTCTGACGTGTATTGGTTTGGATTGTGTGTGTAAACTGAATATCAACAAATATGTATTGTATTTGTTAGGTTTAGTTGTCTAAATAGATTATAAACCACTATGTCCTGTAATTGTTTTGTTTGTTAGTGTTAATATATATAAACGTATTGCATTATGTAAATAATTCCTGATCAACTGATTAACATATGGAAGGTTAACTGTGAGGTGAACAAGCGTTAAACAACCTCGCAATTAATTTTCAGTGACCACTTGCATCTTCGTGGTATTTTACTTTTCTGCTAACAAATTTAAAATAAACAATCGAATAATAGTTTACATGGAATAGGGATTAAAATAATAAAATATTTTTCTATAGCTTGAGTACGATGTCATATAAGTTCCTGATTATTTTATGTTGTTTCGATAATAAATTCTCATTTAAGTGGTTTTTATTTACCAAAGATGATGAAATCAGATGTATCCATATGGTTCAAATGTGAATAAGTGTCAAGTTTTATGGTCAGTTGAGTCCCGTATTTCAACCTCTTCGAGTCGCCCTGAAACAGAAGAAATGTCATCTCATAAAATGTAGAAAGTAAATTATCGATCGTATCTCGTCTAATGAGAAATTGATGCAAAGATTAAATAAAAACTTTAAAATGCCCAACTTTTCGCACTGAAATGAACGCTGACTGCTGTACATGTGTATTTTACAATGTTTAATTTAAACTAGATACTTTAAATACTAGGGCTACTTGTCTGGGACGCCATGAAAGTGATCATGAAAGTTAACACTATCCAGTTGTGGATGACGGAATGGGAGAATGCTACCCTCGTGAAATACATAAATTGTTTTGTTCAAAAGTCCTTGAAGATGCCGGAGTTCGACAGAAACATTCCCGAGTTTAACAAGATACACCTGAAGAAAGTCCGAGGTTACATAGCGTACTTGCTTGAAACCCCATCTTATGTAAAAGACTCCTGCGCATATACTCAGATGATAAGTAGTTCCCAGGAAATTGAAATGATGAATGACTATGGTGATCACTCGGTTGGTTACAAGTCACGGCAAAAGCATCGGAAATCAAACAGATACAGAATTTAGATCGTACCATCAAACAAAGCAACATTTCAATTGATGCCAGATGAGGATCAGAGCGTTGATGATGTAAAGATAGGAGTTTGGTTTTAGATGCATTAAAGGTAACCTGCCACGACTTCCTCCACTGAACCACTCGTTCGAGATCAGAGAAGAAAGAATCAGAGAGAGCTTTGTCATTTACAGCCTTTGATATGTTGCTGTAGATGGTCGTGTCATCAGCATAGTTGCCAACAGTGGGAAAATACAAGCCGACGTGTCTATTCATCAGGAATTTCCGGAATTGGACTTCTCGTTTCTATGTTTCCCAGACTTGCAAGCCAAGGACTCCGGCCCTATCTCTCAGTCACACTGAATCCTTTAAAACCAAACCATAGTCTAAAAAACATGCTGTTGTGACGCAGGAACTACACATTCATTAATGAAAATATCATCAACATATGCTGATGTGGCGCTTTTAATCGCCTGATCCTGAGAGACGATAGCGTCTATAACAGACGTCATAATAAGTGGCGCCACAATCAGCCCAAATCCTAACCATGTAAGACAGAAGCGCTGGCTCTGAAAATAACTCGTCAACATGGATTTGCAGATATGCATTTCGCAGATCCATACTCAACACATTGACTTCTTATATAATAGCTTCAAACGGATTTTTACTCAATTTTTCCATGTTTATAGCTTATATTCGTGGTTATTTTCAAATTGAATGATGACAAAATATACCCACCTTGAATAACTCTTGGGGTTCCATCAGTATACCTCGATTACTTAATTTGTAGTACCTCGCTCCAATAACTGCAAATAATACACGATTTTTCACATTTAAAACGTAAAGAAGGATATTCATTAATTGTTTAATTATTTATATTTTCTTTAACTTTGAATCTTCGCTCTAAATTTTGCCAGATATTTAAACTTCCAAATTTGAACTACTGATAAATCGTCAGAATCAGACTAAAAACTGACTGTGATTATCATCTCATAAAAAGAAAACTCACCAAGAAAAAGGAAACCTCCGAAATAGTAGGTTTAACACATAGCTAATCTTGCACCTCTACATAAAAGACTTGGTTGTATCACTCACAATGGAGGATTGTTTTTATTATTTAATGTATAAAGTCATTTGTGCCTTCATTGAATTTGCAACCACCTAGCATTGTGGCAGTTTTGTAAATGTTTATAAGAATTTCCACAAAATATGCACGGATGAATATTTCTCAGGCATGTTTCGTAGGCTACATTTCTCTTTTCTATATGTGTTTGTTTGTCTTACATTTTGACACTTAGTTACATCATTGTAAGAGTTAATTAAATATCTTTACTATATATTTTCCCAGATAAAGATTTGCTACATTTGCTGTTTTCCCCCGAACAACTTGTCTTAATTAAAATGTCACGACACCGTTGAAGATTAACAAATACGTTTCAGTTCTAAATAAATATTGAATTTCGAGCTCAATTCGGCATGACAAACTCACCGCTGTTCATATACAGTCAAATGTACAACGAAACACAGAAATCCTTACTCTCTCTGTCTCTCTGTCTCTCTGTCTCTGTCTCTCTCTCTCTCTCTCTCTCTCTCTCTATATATATATATATAGAGAGAGAGAGAGAGAGAGAGAGATAGAGAGAGATAAATAGATCGATTGATAGATAGATGGAAAGAGAGAGAGATAGAGACAGAGAGAAAGATAGATATGCTTGTACGTGTTATAATTGACAAAAAATGATGCGACTTTAATTCAGTAAAAATACATTGGTATTTGACTATTTCAGAAAGTTTTACAGCAAAATGGATTCCGCTTTCATTTTCAAATATCATATTTTACTTTTAAATATCAAAATATTAACGCACTCAGACATTAAAAAATAAGGGTATATGACTTTTAATTGTAAAGATTTTATAGTTAATGAATTTGCTTTAAAAATGTTTGTTTTTTAGATTACTTAAAGATAAACATAAATAATAATAATAGATTTTCGAGTTTAACAGCCATCTGTTATGTGTGTTACTGTTTTTACATTAAAAAATTAGAGGAAAATCATCAATGACAATTACTTATACCTTCACTTTAAAATCATTAATTTGGACGTCATAACATGATTGAAATGTTAGAATTAATTGAAATATAGTAATGAAAATTGCTCAACATCCTTAGTATAGCAGGACTGTCTACATGGAGCTTCATTTCCTCTATCATTTATGTGTTGACCCGAACAACGCCAACTATCCCTATTAATAGGCTGAAGGGGTAAAAACTCAACTCATTTTAAGTGACACAGACAAGTCACTCACATATATAAGATTTTTATCCAAAATGCAACGCAAATGAACACAACGTAGAAACTATGTACAAATCGAATCGAAGGTAATAGATACACGAAACTTAAAATGAATGAGAAATTATAAAAACGAATAATTAATTAGAAATTACAAAATAATGTGCCAGGTACATAACCTCGAATATTCATGATTAAATATATTAGGAAATTCGTTAAAATATTTTAAGATAGATAAAGTAGGCTTTAATTACTACTCTCAGAACGAGGAAAAGGGCACTTATACATAAATAAAACGTTGAGCGAGGAAATAGTTGGGTTGATTTATCTTTAAATTTAAAAGAAAGGTATTAGCAATGTCTTAAGAATGAGTCTGATAAGTATCGGAAATCGAAAAATCCGATTAAAGGAGGAAAACCGACTTTTGCCAAAGGCATCTCACAACCGAAATAAATGTGCTGTTTAGAACACAATTGAATTATGATGAACTTTAAATTCATCCATTATTTACAAATAATTTTATAATATCAACAGAATATCCTACAGTTCATTATAGACTAAAAGCAGATAATCCACAAATTTGATTAAAAATGGGCGATTTCACCGATTTTGATGACAATTAAATTATGGGATGATGGGAAATTTATTGATGCTTATTCAATCACTGACAACGTCCAATCTTCTTGCTAATATTTATATATAATTCTCGCTGATAAATAAAGATAAAATCAGGAACAACAGGAATCTTGTAAAAATAACCTCAAAGATGTATGTTCTAGTCAGAATAAACACCTCATACAAATTTTTGAAATTCAAACACATTGTGTATATATATATATATATATATATATATATATATGCGTGTGTGTGTATGTGTGTGTGTGCAGAAAATTTTAAATTAGAGGGAGGTAAATGCATTAGTAAATTTTTACTTACCATATTCATTACTGCAATATAGTTCCTGTAGATGTTTTTCTGGACATCGTGAAAATATCACTCCTATTACCAATAGTTCTAAAATCAGGAATCTGAAAAAGACCTCAGTAAACATAGCGTCATCAATATATTATTTCTGGTTATGATTCGGAAGAATAAGGAAATAACAACCATTTACAGACTAGTGCTACATATATATATATATATATATATATATATATATATATATATATATACATGTGTGAAATATAAACTAATCAACCCATTCTTTAATTTAATGTGATATAAATATTAAAAGGAATCAGACTGAGTAAATCATTAATTTAAAAATTCATGACACGATTTTTGCTGACGTTTGAATTTCAATAATTGATTGATATTGGCAGAGTTTACCACCTGTCTCTACTCCGTCTTTTATCTTAAAAAAGAATAAACAAAATAGAAATGAAAATAAACAGATTGTATGAAAGATATACTTTTTATCCTGAAAATCAATAAAGAAAGTACGAAAATAACGGGAAGTGTAATTGTCCTGTTTAAAATATTAAGAGAAAGGGTTTGTGAATGTATATTCGCAGAGGAAATAGACACCGACGGTTGACAATAAATCTACGATTAGGAAAAGCGTAAAAACGTTTTTTTTAGAAATTATCTTAATTTGTTCAATCTTGAAAGCGTAGCATTCGCTTTTATTTTTTAGTACAACACGAAATATACTCAAGTATATAAATAAAAAGTCATGACAATGTGGAATGTAGAGCTCGTCATGGAAAACTTAGTGAACTGCTATGTTTTAATCTCCTTATTTTAATGAGTCAATCACCTCAAGAACTAAATAAAACAAATAAAATCCTTCACACCAAACAGTTGCTTCCTAAAAATATCTCACATCAACGACAAGATTACAACAGCAAAAGAGAATACCTAAATATGCAAGTGGCTCATTCCGGTCGATCTTTGAGGCAAGAGCACAAAATCAACTTCGATGCACACTGACTGTCCTATGACCACTTCAAATATTTGTCACCGCACTAATACAGTTTAAAAATTAGCATGTACTACCTGCTACAACTTCTACGTAAGCATGGTATCCCTTACAGACCAGTATTACCAAGAAGACACAAACTCAGGCTCCATCCTCTTTTAAACGACACATTAGAAATCTCCGCATAAAAAGGCTGTACTAATTTTAATTTCCAAGTTAAGTCCCGAACTCAATAACTGATCGGAACGAGGCTCGCCATTCTTAATATTAATTACACCATTCTTCATAATAATTACACCAGTTTTACGTTAGAACACAGTAACATATTTAAATATTTTGACCATGCCCAGTAACTATACAATACTATTCATCTTATCTAATAAATAATAATAGAGTAATAACGAAATCTCAATTAAATAAATCTCCATTGAATAAAATAAAACATATTTAGATTTAATTACACAATTTTTAATTTAGAACACAGTAACATATTTAGATCTTTTGATCATGCCCAGTAACTATACATCCCCTAATAAATATTAATACAGTAATAACGAAATCTCAATAGAATAAAATAAAAGAATATATCTAAAGACATAAAATACGATTGAAATTATAAATCATTCCAGACAGACAAAGAAGATAACTAATAAATATAATTATAATAAATATATTTGTTTGCTTGAAGGTGTATACGTGTGAAAATGGATAAATGCTTTTAGCATAAATAGACGCTTATTAATTATTATTTTTATTGTTTATTTATTTAAATCCCTTATAATAAAAATAGGCTAATAAATAAAATAAAGAAAAATGATGTGATATCTAAACCAACGACCACATTTCTACATAAGGGTAATATTATAAAATGGAGAAACAAATAAATCAGTGAAAAATACGCTATACCCAAACAATAGACAAATAAGTCAATTGATAAATTGAGAAAATATTTAAACTTGGATTTTGGGTGTAACACCAAAGAAAGGCAGCGTCAGACCATTAGGGTCGATGTGACGCTTTTATTTAACGTTAGTATTTTATCCCGGGCAATATCGGGTAATCGAAAGATAGATGTTAAGATTTTATTCCGGGCAACACCGGTTAACTAAAAGATAAATGTTAATATCTTGTGCCGGGCACTACCAGAGAACCTTGCTGGCTTCAATTCTGCCAAAGTATTTTTTCTATTTTCTTTAAAGCGAAACAAAAAGAAATGATCTAGTCAAAATGGACAGAATGATAATTTCAAAAACAAACGTTTTGTTTTCAAGTCGAGCGATGGTGACAAATTCCGATACAGTCATATCCAGTGCAAAAAAGGGAAATATTTTTTCCCTTTGATAAAACTGAGGATAAGAGAAATGAATCCAAAATATTAATTGAACCCGAGGTCGATTTCGGTACAACGATGGTGACAAATTCAATGACATAATTCATGTGTCAGCTAGAAACAACAAAAAGGTAGATTATGTTTTTGCTTTGAACTAAAAAACTGCCTTTGTTGGCGTCACAAAATATATTTGTGACAAGATCAAAACAAAGATAAATAATTTCTTTGGAGTTAAAATTTCACACACGCATTTGTCGGCTTCAAATAATGTTTTTTCGAATTAAATATTAAATGATTTGGTGTGACTCTGATAAAACCATTTGAACCCAAAATGACCTTCCTAGTGTTTTCATTCTCAAGCCGAATCGCAGTTTTGAAATTTAGATCAAGAGATTTTTTTTTGCCACCGACAATTTTCAATAACATATTTTGTCGAGATGTTAACAGAACAATAAATTGTTATTTCCTTTGATAATGACAAATGTCACATCTAAGGGCAGAATTCACGAAGCATTTTTTCCTTGGACGCAGTTTTCTTACTTACGCGGTTATCGCGTATTACGCAGTTTGGAAATTATCCAATGAGAGAAAACTGGTTATTTTCCATCGGGCGTTTTTGGTTGATCGGGGAGGAGTTAGAATTATTCTTGGATTGTGGGAGGTGGCCAATTTTTTGTCATCAGTCAAATTATCCAATGAGAGAGAATCAGACGATTTGGTTATTGAGCATTCTGATTGGTCGGGAAGGAAGTGGTAATTGTCGCCCCGCCAAGTGCTCTACTATATAAAGACTAAGAAAGTCAGAGCAAAACAGATTCAGATTTAGGAGCAGAAGAGAGAGTCAAGCCACCTCACCTCTCCTCTCTCTCTCCCCCCTCGCCTATTGCCGTTAACTAAAAAGGGTTAAATTAATAGACTTGCGAATTCCAGTTAGAAAGAACAGAAGTCGGAGAAAAACAGAGCAAGTCCGAGAGTCCAGCCACCTCACCTCTCCTCTCTCTCTCCCCCCTCGCCTATTGCCCGATAACTAAAAAGGGTTAAGTTAATAGGCTTGTGAATTCCAGTAAGTGGAAGCCCCACTTAGAAGTTTAAATGCTTGCTTACAAATTCATACTCCAAACTGTACATATGTTTGTATATATTTCTTTTATGGTTTTCTTTTAATACATTCTATATAACCCAATCTCCGGAGTCTTTGTTATTCAAAATTCTTTGATGTGCTGACGTTTTCATTATCATTTTTTTACTTGTGAAACTGCTTCCGTCAACGAGCACCCGGTATCTCCGAAGACGAAATCTCTAGACGATCACAGAAGATCCGGCCTTGTGGACATTGCAGCAAAGACGATTCCACCAACGCACTGAAGAAGGGCTTACTGGGTGACGCGACGTACCGGTGCGGTTTCATATAGGTAAAAATGCACTTTTGCATAAATAATTGAATTCATTAAAAACGCATCGCAAAAACAAAAACAAATAGAAAAACATCTTTGTAAACTCAATATATCCAAATAGTCGTGCGAGATGGACGAATGGTAAGAGTTTAGCTTTCTTACAATGAGTCCCGATTTCGAATCCTGCAAAACTCAGACTATCTGATGAGTTTAAGACAAAAAACACGTGCCAGTGGATAATTATATTTTAAATCAATATATTATCAATGATATTTTAACTAGATATACATATGTATCTATCCGTGCGTATACGTGTGTATGTATGTGCATGTGTATGTGTATGTATGTGTGTTTTTGTTGATGCATTTGGTAGGTTTCCTTTTCCCTGAGACTAGCTAATTTGCATAGCAAGAGATAATAATAAAAATCCTAAAAATAAAACAAAAAAAAACAAATATTATATAGGTAATTCCGGCTATATAAACTAAAAATATTTTTACAAAATTAAAACTGAGTAATTAAAATTTAAATGAACAGTTATTCACAATCAAATTTTGACATATTTTCTGCGTCCCTGTTAATACCAATATCAGAATTCCAAGCATCCGCTATTTGTAAAATATTCAGTAGATTTTGATATCTAAGTCGTATCATTTGCTAAAAATAAAACCTTTAAATAAATAAGTATATATATATATATAGATAGATAGATAGATAGATAGATAGATAGATGTATTTACTGAAGAGAGAGATTTATATATTTATATATAAATCACTTACTTTTGTCTTCCTTTGTAAACATTAACATTATTTTCATTGTGACTAACACATATCTTTATACATAACTTGACAAGGCCTCAAGTACACTACATTTCCTTATATATATATATATATATATATATATATATATATATATATATGTATATGTTCTCGGCCCGTGTTAGGGGTTACAACTGAAAGAAACCACAAGTAGTGTAAGTGTATAAAATATGATATGTATTTATCATAAAGAATACTAAAGTGAAATGAATGGAACGTGTTCGTAGCAAGCGGTTAAACATGGCATGAATGTTTCCATTTAGTCTCTGTAACCAGTGGTATTCATAGGACTGGTTGATTCCACTTATTTCTGGAAAAGGGGTTTTGGACCTCACAACAATATATACATATACATGATTTCATTTTAATTGATGCAGGTTGCATATGTGTTAATATAGAATCACTTTTTTAATGATTAAGTATATTACAAGGAATAATTTGCAAAATAAGATGATAATTATATCTTTTATCGACCTCCGTCTTGGTTTGTTTACAATATTGCATCAGCTGATATTTGGGATTGGCGGTGAATGCTCTGGAAAAGTCACTTCTGATTAACGTATAGTTTTATTATACGTAAACGAAGAATGATTTGCAGCGATTTTCAATTGTTACTCTTCTTTCTTTTGTAAATTGAACTCATTAATAGGAAAATAATAAACAAAAGTAATGAGGTCCACCCTGGTTTGAACACCGGATCATTCGATCTGTAGTCGAAGTCTCTACAACTGAGATATCTCTACAAATATGAATATTTTTTCTTAAGAACGTAAAAAAATTCGCCTGTAATTTTTTTTATTTTAAAGAAAAAACTATCTTATGATCTGATTTTTTTTCGATTTACAAGATTTATCTGATAAATCTCTGTACAAACCATATCTAAGAACACTGCTAGATATATTAATTATGTTTGCGTAAAATTTGCAAAAGATAAGATCATCCGTTCGGGAACCTGCTAGGAAGAGACGAGTAGATATTGTAAATTTACCTATTACTAATTGTTCTGATATTGTATTAAATCCTATGCCCAGTCTACTAAAGAGGATAGGAGGTTAGACCGACAGAAGCTTGGTAAGATAAGTAAAATTAAATAAAATTATAAAAATACAATTGTTTAAAGGTCAAGACATGATAACGTCAGTTTCAAATCAGCAAATTCTCAACGATAGCTCGCAGTTAATTTAAGGTAAAATGGTATCGAGATTTGGAAAAATCTTTTTAATCGGTTTTCGGCCAGAACTTTGACTTTCAGGGGGTCAATATGACCTTTGAAAGCTCTACCAAACTCCTCCATCACTTTTGCGTCCAAACACTTGAAATACGTAGACCTGGATCAAACTTTATAATTTGATTTGCTCCCAAAAAACTTAATGTTAAGGGGTCAAAATTGGAGTTCAAATTTAAAAAAATTGACCTATGCGGTCTCTACCAACTTTTCTCTGTGGTAGTTAAAGAAGCTTATTATATAGAAAGGCATAACGGATATATGCAGACTTTTTAACATATAGATATGCACATAAATTTAGGGCTAAATTTTGTTCAATAAAGCTTTGGAAAGAGATTTTTTCGTCTTCATTTATTTACAACACTACTGGCAGCAATGTTTCGAATGTAACATTAGATTATTTTCCCCACAGCAAAATTGAAATGAAATAATTAATTTATCACCAAGTGAACAAATTTTCTGAAGGTATGTATAATACATGACCTAAACAATAGTGAGAGGAAATAGTGAAGGGATATGATTTTTTATTAAGATTGTTTGTCGTGGATATGTAAATGGAGACGTCATGAGTGCAACGAGTTCATCGGAGCACATCTCCTTTAAATATTTGCATTGACAATGTGTAGCTTCTTAGAATGAATAAACTTTTTAGACCTTATTCCAAAACTTTATTGAACAAAATTCACAGCTACAAAAGCAAGAGAGAAAGAACTCAGTCTTTTAAAGAAACGGGAACACGTACAAATCAGGTGGCAAGAAACTGAATTTGCATATCAAATAGCGTTTCCTCCACTTCTAAAAAAGGGTGTAAATAGTTATTTTTATAAGTACAGTCGCTGGACTGGTCTGCAAATTTTGTTAGATCGGCGTGGATGTAGCTCGCTATTCAAAGGACTGGTGGTACTCTGGGAAGGTTGGTTCTAAGAGCTCTGACTATTATAGTCATATTCATTTGCTGTAATAGGTGTAGTACTAACGGGACTTGTTTCGGTCAACTGGATCGTGTCTGCATTTGCAATGTCATGTTGAATACTTTTAGCAGGATTTTGACGTCTATTATAGCGTGGAAAGCGAGCTAGATGTCTCAGCGCTACTGAATGTCCCTGGCCATCATCATGTCGTATTCTTGTATGTGTAGGGTTAGCTTCGAGGAGTTCCACTACCTCGACAATCGGCATATTTACTCCTGTTACGAAACTGTTTTAATAATACCTCCCCAAGGTCACAGAGCCAAGCAGGTAAAGCAGTACCAGTAGAAGAGCGCCTTTAAAAGTTGAACATGCGTTCGTGAGGAGTTGCATTTGTAGTAGTGCACAGCAGGGAGCGAATAGTATTTTAAACATCCTGTAGGACATCCTGCCAAGCGCTAAGGGATAATCCTTTACATTACAGGGTGTTCCAAATAATGCCGTTGTAGGGCTCGCTTTGATTGTTGCCTCTTGTGTTGTATGCAGTATTGTTGCTGGATCCAATTTCAAGTCGCGTCAACAATTTCAACTCCAAACCCAGACGTTTTGCCATCGAAATCTCAATATTTTACTTTCAAAACTCTGTTCTAGAACACAATACACTGCTGACAACACGTGCTATTCTGACATCCAAATCTAAAATCAATCCAGTCACTGAAAATTCTAGCTTTTATAACAACTGGAATCTCATTTGCATTCTATGTCACAATATAAAAAGCAGAAAAGCCATTTTTTTTCATTCTTTTGTCTACAAACAGGTTTGTACTAATGGTTTTACTTTACATTGATTCCTTCTAGTATTCTTATATTTATTCTTCCGATTTATTTGGAGTTTATAAATCTAGTTTCAAAATTAGGTTTATGGTCCTTGTGGGAGGTTTCAAACTCTGGTGCTAATGTTGAGTGTGTCAGTAATATTTGGCTGTCTGTATCGATCTGTATCGGTTTTTTATAGTTGATGATATACGAATTGTTTTACTAATACGCTGTGAACGTCTGAAGTTTCATACATGAAAAAATCCTGAATACCTATATATACTAATGGTTTAAACTGCCTGATTTTCGTTTTAAATCCGTTGATTTCTTACTGGAAAATTTGAATGGAGCGCAATATTATATATATGTCACTATTGGTTTACTCATTGGAAAGCATTTCTCCTTAACCTTTTTTGGACCGACCATAGCATTTGCTTTACGATTTCGTTCATTTTTAAAATATGAGTTCACTATAGCTTAATGACTTTATATATAAAATTTGAACTTTATACGATATCAATTTTTTATTTTATTGTGTGTTCCATTTAAGGAACATTGGGAGGTTACAGGTGAACGACATTGAAATTCTGACAATTTATTCCTTTGTAAAATAAGTGATCTCTTATAAAGCTATAAAATAAAATTTCATGTATAATATACTAGATCTAAAATATAAGAAAAGAAGTGTTTATTTTATATGTTTTCATTGTTTCTTATGATATTTTTCAAAACACAATTTTCCCCTCTCCGCATGTAACCGAATATTACACTTTCTGCACATATTTTTAGTATTTTTGCTGCACACTTTACATCTCCCTTGTGTTGTGGACCCTAATGTATGATCCATTCCATCAAATCTTACATTGGCGGGCAATGTTCCAGCCGACATAGATATTCTTCAACGTTGTGGTGCTGCCTTTAGCAAACACAGTGTGATTTGACTGCAAAATTACAAATGAGATAGTATTTTTTGATCGGTTTTGCAGTGAAGCCTCCATGCTGCTATCACTGACAAATTTATTACATTGATGAAGAGTGGCCAGTACCACTTTTTACCCCGTATACTAGGTCGATAAGATTCAGCTAGTCTATTCATTAGGTCGACACCACCCATTCCTTTATTGTAAGAGTGTACGAGATGCGGCTGCGGAACCTACTTTTCTCCCCCTTTGACACGACGTCTTACCTTATGAACAGGCTTATGGTTTTCCCAATTGCTTGCGATTGTTACAATTGAGTTGCCATGCCATTTTGCAACATAAACTTTTCCATCAGAACAATAATCAAAAGCTCCCCTTTCCTTTTTCTTGAGAATTTTGCTGCAGATGAGCTTTTCCGTTGCATTAGATGTTCATGTTTCTCTTACTGTTCCAGTTGCTCTAACACTTTTATCACCTAGTTCAGACAGTAGGTTGTAGCTTGTAAAAAAGTTATCAAAGTACAATTCGTGGCAAGTAATATCCGTATTTGACATTATAACATCTACCATGCCGTTGATTACCCTAGTACCAAGGGGCAAGTTTTCAGGGTTATCCTCCTTTCCCTGGTAGACTTTCATATGATAAGGAAAGCCATCATTGCCGCAAATACACCAGATGTTATATCCGAAAGGTATTGGCTTCCCTCTGATGAACATTTTAGCACTGTGACGTCCATAATATGGAACCATTGACTCATCTATACTGAGCAGTTTGTGAAAAACACCAAATTGCACAAGATTTTCATTCATCATACCATATAATGGTGAAATTTTACTCATTTTATTACCTGCAGTAAGCTTCAGATTATCAGCAAAGTGTGAGTACTTTTTTATTTCAAGATACCTGTTTCTATTCATAGTTTTAGTAACAATTTCTACACGAAAATCAGGCTGGGTTGACCAATACAGCTTCTCTTGTGGTACAAGATGATATCCTGATAACAAGATAATCCCTAAAAATTGTTCCATTTCATGTTCTAATATTATGAATTTTTTAACGTTTTTATCCCTATTAGCATACAGTTTAGTTTGAAAAACTATATGTTGCAACATTTCGGTAGAAAATATTAGCTTCCACATTTCATAAGGTGTCATTCCTTCAAGTTTTTCAAGCTTCTGATCTATAACGGCATTTCCAACTTGCATTGGCTTGCTAAATATAGCACTCTTCTTCCAAACAATGTTACTATTCTGTTTCCTTTTTTTTTTTTTTTTTGAAGTGGCAGGATTTCGTGATCAGACTCGCTTTCCGTATTTTCTTCTATTTCAATTTCTCCAGCCGGCTCATACTCAACTTCCGGGTCTTTGGGAATTTCCTCGATATCACTTTCTTGATCTGCTGCATCTCCTGCAGTAGGAGGTAGCACAACAATGGCTGCAGGATCTGATGATTGCTCAATTACCTCACGAGCTTCAGCAAGTGTAGAAACTCTTGTCGTCTTTCTTCCATAAAATTTATGAGGATCCATCTATGAAAAAAAGGATGAATATTGTCAGAAAGATAAAATTTATATCTATAATTTTTAAAATATTTAGTGCATACCTTATAAAACGTACAGTATTAGGTAATACAATACAAGATATATGTTGCTACCTTTGGAGCAGTAACCTCCCAATGTTTTATGAATGGAACATTTTTTTTATTTTTCTCATATCAAATTTTTTGTTAGGTGTATTATATTTTTAACAGCATACAT